>NC_040102.1:37491996-37795026 GCF_003369695.1 Bos indicus x Bos taurus
CCACAAGCTGGGTGGCTTAAAACAACAGAAATGTATTGTCTCAAAAATCTGGAGGTCAGACATCTGAAATCTGTGCCTCTGAGAGCATGGGCAGGACCATACTCCCTTTGAAGCCTGTAGGGGACAGTTCTTCCTTCCTTTTCCTGGCCCTGGCCGTGGGTGTTAATTCTTGGCCTTTCTTGGCCTGCAGCTGCAACTCTCGCTCTCTGTAATATCTGTCTCATCACCGTGTTCTCTCCCTGTGTCTTCACATCATCTTATAAGGACTCCAGCCGTATTGGATTAGGGACCACCCTATCCCATTGACCAGTTGATTCCAATGAGATGGCTTCATTGCATCTGAAAAGACCCTGGTTCCAAACAAGTCACACTTTGACGTTCTGGGCATATCAACAACAGTGTGCTTACTTTGTTGTTGAGAGGGACACAATTCAACCTGTAACTGTATGCTAGAAAATTTTCCATCTTTGGTGTAGATGAGAGTACTATGTTTATCAAGCTGTGGGTGAAAAAGGAAAGCACTGAATTACCAAAATCCTCCAGTTATTTGTACTGCATTAAACATCTGTACCTCTTGTCCTGGAGGCTTCCCAACGTGATTAGTCAGGGTGTGTGGTTAACTTGGCAAAGACACCTTCAGTTCAGCCTGATACTCAGTATCCTCTGAGCCAAAAGTCCTTCTCTGGAAATTTTAAAATAAGTTAGAGGAGAAGGGGGTGACAGAAGATGAGATGGTTGGATGGCATCACCGACTCAATGGACATGAGTTTGAGCAAGCTCTGGGAGTTGGCGAGGGACAGGAAAGCCCGACGTGCTGCAGCCCATGGGGTCGCAAAGAGTCGGACACGACTTAGTGATTTGACAACAAGCCCCAAGACTGCCCTTAAAAAGGCTTTCAGCAGACTACGTAGACACTCTGGTTAGGTTGACAGCAAAGTAATGGGGAGAATTTTCTTAGCATTACCAAAGTGTGGGTGTTTCAGCTTTTTGCCCTGAAGGATCTTACACTAGAGGATGTTGCTTTATAAAATATGGGGATGCTTTGCCTCAATTTTCATAGGTAGCCAGAGGTCAAACACAGAAGTATTTGAATGTATCCTCCAAAATGTATCCTCAAGAATGCAAAGAAAAGGTATTCCAAATGTTAGGTTTTTTCCTGGCAAATTCTTTTTTGATGCTTCTCTTAAATGTTTTGCCATTTGGTTTGGAAAAGTGTTCAGGCATCTTTGCCACCTCATTATGGACTGTTTCCAAGGCTTTAGAGGAGCTGCCATAAACAGCACATCTAGAGCTGAGGATAAAGCACTTGTTTCATATGGGTTATATCATGCCTGCTAAGAATGGGAATATTAAATGGGCTGTTAAAAAATTTAAGATGTCTTGCCAATAATTTTTCAAGGCAGATGTGTTATATGACTTTTGATTATGTTAAGTTTCATATAGCAAGTTCACATCGATGCAAAAAAGAAAATGAAAACGAGTGACTTCTTTCAAGAATTATTTGCACTTTATTGCCTGAATCTTTGTTGAGTTAATGAACATCAAAACCATTGTATCAACATGCAGGTGTGAAATGCTGCTTTGACATAAATATAGCAAGAGAATGTCTTTATGAAAATTCAAGCCATAACAGGTGTAATAATAGACAGTGAAACCTTTCTTCTCATTATTCTGGTGCTCTAGTTTCTATAAAAAGTGCTAGAGAACATCTGGACAAGCTATAGAAGAAGGAGAAAGCACAGCCCCCCCTCCCCTCCCTGCTGTTCAAGTTTTAGTGCCTTAGAAATGGTATGAAGCAATTTAGGAGTGCACAGTGTTTAAATCTGAGAAAGTTGTCAAAGCAAATCCAGGAATGTCAGAGAAAATGCCTGTATGTGGCCAGTGGTTACTAGAAGACAGTTTTTTTTTTTAATCTCTCAACTTCAGGTGTCCAACTGCCTTTGAAAGTTTGTATTTTAACATATTAGTGATGATGGGACAAATTTCGATTTGTTTTCTTCAAGCTCAGTGTGTTTCAGGTTCCAAATCATATATCAGCCTTGCCTTCAGCAATAGAAATGAATTGTTTTAAAGATTAATTTTTCTCTCTCAACAGAGCCTTCTTTTGTGATTGGAATTTCTGAGAATGACTGTTCAGAGCTGATTCCTTGCAGTTTATTATGCAGTTTATCAGAAGTTGCTTTTTACTTTAGGGAGTTGAACAATGTACTTTAAAATATATATATACTTGGGTTAAAGTGAGAAGATATCACTCCAGAGAAGGCAATGGCACCACACTCCAGTACTCTTCCCTGGCAAATCCCATGGACGGAGGAGCCTGGTAGGCTGCAGTCCATGGGGTTGCAAAGAGTCGGACACGACTGAGCGACTTCACTTTCACTTTTCACTTTCATGCATTGGAGAAGGAAATGGCAACCCACTCCCGTGTTCTTGCCTGGAGAATCCCAGGGACGGGGCGCCTGGTGGGCTGCTGTCTATGGGGTTGCACAGAGTGGGACACAACTGAAGCGACTTAGCAGCAGCAGCAGCAGCAAGATGTCACTCCAGACGACTGGAACGGCTGAATCTAAAACACTGGCAGCACCGAGTGCCGGCGAGGACGGTGGAGCAACGGGCTCTCTCGTTCGTTGCTGGTGGGGGTGCAAAATGGCACAGCTGCTTTGGAAGACAGTTTGCAGTTTCTACAAAGCTGAGCATATTTTCACCGCACGATACAGCAATCGTGCTCCTAAGTATTCTTCTAATCAATTGAAAACTAGGTCCATATGGAACCCTGAACACAAACATTTGCAGTATAGCACTTTTATTCATAGTGGCCCCAAATGGGAACAAACCCAAAATTCCTTCAGCAGTAAATGGATAAACAATGGTACATCCGGGAGAAGGAAATGGCAACCCACTCCAGTATTCTTGCCTAGAGAATCCTGTGGACAGAGAAGCCTGGTGGGCTGCTGTCCATAGGGTCGCACAGAGGCAGACACGACTGAAGTGATTTGGCAGCAGCAGCATGATATACACATATCATGGAATATTACTCAGTGATGAAACCGGTGGATACACTCATTCTTATGCATGTGCCATAGCCTGGTGCTTCATGTCACAGTGTGAACTTCAGTTCGTAATAGTGGGCCAATAGTAGTTCATCAGTTATAACAAGTGCATCACACTAGTACAAGTTGTAAACGTGAGTGTGTGGGACTTTGGGGGAGTTTGGGGGAATGATCTGTATTTTCCGATCTATTCTGCAAACCTAAAACTGTTCCTAAGAAAGTGAAAGAAAGAGCCAGTTGTGTCTGACTCTTTGCAACCCTGTGAACTGTAGCCCACCAGCCTCCTCTGTCCATAAAATTCTCCAGGCAAGAATACCAGAGTGGATAGCCATCCTTCCTCCAGGGGATCTTCCCCATCCAGGTATTGGACGTGGGTCTCTTACACTGCAGACAAGTTCTTTACCATCTGAGCTACCAGGGAAGCCCTGGTCTTAAAAAAGTCTATTAAAAAAATCTCTCAAGTCATGAAAAGACATGGAGAAAACTTAAATGCACGTGGCTAAATGGAAGAAGCCAGTCTGAAAAAGCTGCGTACTGTGTGATTCCAACTTTATGACATTCAGCAAAAAGTAAAATTCTAGAGGCAGTGAAAAGAGTGATTTGGGATGTCCCTGGTGGTGCAGTGAATTGCACTCTACCTACCAGTGCAGGGGACACATTTGATCAGATTTAATCGAATTTGACCCCTGGTCCGGGAAGATCCCACATGCTGCAGAGCATCTAAACCCATGTACCACGGCTACTGAGCCCGAGCCCTAGGGCCTGAGAGCTGCAGCCACTGAAGCCTGCGTGCCCTGGAGCATGTGCTTGCAACCAGAGAAGCCACTGCAAGGAGAAGCCTGAGCACCACAGCTCGAGAAAGACCGCGCAGAGTAACGAAGACCCAGCGCAGGCAAAAATAAACAAATAAAAAAGATCCGTGGTTGCCGGGAGTTGGGGAGGGGGAGGGATGAATAGGCAGAGCACACGGGACTTTTAGGGCAGTGACGCTATTCTGTGTGATCTCGTGATGGTGGGGACTTGTCTGCATTTGGCAGAAACGATAGGCTGTGTCACCAAGAGCAAACCTTAATGAAAAGCGTATTAACGCCTTACTGACTGGGGGTTTTTCTGCAGTAACTGACATCTGTAGCTGGTGATTTGTTATGTAAGCCAAAATTGAAATATCTCTGGTCAATAACATTCGGGTGACAAAAGATATATCAAGTCTGTAGTCAATAATGTATAATTAAGTATCTGTATTAGTTCATCAGTTGTAACGAATGTTCCGTAGGAATCAAAGATGTCAGTAATAGGGGAAACTCCCATGGGGCGGTTGGGAGTTCATGGAGACTGTTCTTTCATCTCAGTTTCTCTGTACACTTAAAACGTCTCCAAAAGTTCGCCTACTAATTAAAAAAATTGGCCAAAGGTGAAAGGAAATTCAAATTTCAGTCTCCATAAATGAAATTCTGTTGGGGCACACACACATACTTACACACCCAGGGCAGTTTCGTGGGTGCCTCTTCTAACATGGTAATTGCAGCTCCATCACCGTCCACATGGCCAGATGGGAGGAGTCCTCCAGGGGCATTTGCTCTGTGCTGAGCATTGGTTCTGTTTTGAAACCTTCAGGGCATTCCCTCCCCACCTGTCCTGAAGTTGCTTCCCAGCCACCTCCCCGAGCGGGCAGCCCAGGTTTTCATCTGTCGAACGAGGGTCATTGTTCTTCCCCTTTCTCTTAAGTTTCTTCTAATTCAACTCGTCACATCCACAGGGAGGTTGTCGAGAGAGTGATAATCAGAAACGTGGGTTAACTTACGGGATGAATGAGGTCCCACGAAAACAGCGAGGTAGAGATCAGGGGAGGTGGAGCTGATGTCAAACCAGGTTAGCCGCACTGCGATGGGTGCAGGTTTTTGCAACTGGAAAGGAACATCATTGATTTAAAAAAAAAAAAAATACCAGCAGGCAGAGGACTGGTCAAGCCCTTACATCTTTGAACTTAGCAGAATGTGTTGTGTAGTGGGAAGTCTGGCCTTGAAGGCAGAAGAGCATGGGCTGGAACTTCCCCTGTCCACCCTGGCAGCCGAGGGACTTAGCCGGAGCTCAGCCTGTCTGCAGCTCAGTTTCTTTGTCTGTAAAATGGGCCAGCTGATGCAGTCAGATAATGCACTGCACGCCCTCCCCGGGGCTTGTGCTGCTCTGGAGGGCGGGGAGAGGGGCTTGCCACACAGGTTTAATTTTGAGTCGAATGAACTGCCAGTTTCATTCTTTCTTTCGATTCCTCTGACTGGTACTCCTTTGACAAAGCTCTTTCCCTCTCTCTGGGTCCTCCTCGGGCTTTAGAAACACATGGATCAAAAGGGACCACGTGTCCTCCTAGGGACACGTACAGAGTGGCCAGGAATGACCACTTCCCAGTCTTTTCTGTGATGGTCATGGTTCTCTCTTTTGGGTCCTTTTTCTTTTCTTCCATATTATTAACTCCTGTTCTGACATTTTCTTTGATTTGCTTTTTTTTTTTTTTAATACTACTTATTGGCTAAGACTCTGGGGCTGGCATCCTGGGTTTACCAACTGCATCCGTGCCCAGCTTGCTTCCCTTTTCTGAAACCCGGTTTCCTCCTCTGTAAAATGCGATGAACACAGTGTCTACCGTAAAGATTTAAGTATTCAATATGTGGATAAACACAAAGTTCTCAGAACAGTACAGCTACCTAGAGATTACTCAACAAATGATCAGCTGTTTTGATTTCTAAAGTATGTTTGGTTATTTGCCTGTGTTGGGTCTTAGTTGCAGCACGTGGGATCTAGGGTCTTCATTGCAGCCTGTGGGATCTTTACTTGCTGCGTGCTAAGTATTTGCTGTGATCTGATCTGACCAGAGATTGAACCCAGGTCCCTGCACTGGGAGCGTGGAGTCTTAGCCACTGAACCACCAGGGAAGTCCTGATGATATCAGCTGGCTTTAAACTTTTTACTTTGAAATCATTTAGACTCACAAGAAGCTGAAGAAAGAGTGTAGGAAATTCTCCTGAAACCATTGCAGCTCCATGTAATGATGGCATCTTCTGTAATGACAATGCTTCATGAAACCCAGGAAACTGCCCTTGGTACAACACTATTAAGCACAGGCCTCATTTGGATTTCACTCTTTTTCATGCTGTCTTTTGTGTGTCCATGTGTGTGTACACTTCTGTGACATTTCAGGACACACCTTCACGTGACCGTCCCCCAGTAGGATGCAGGATTGTCCTGTTTGCACAAAGGCTGTCCCGTCATGGTCACCCCTTCCCGGACACCGTGGATCTGTTCTCCATCACTTTTGGAGAACGTCGTGCAAGGGGAATCACACGTCTGGAGATCGCTCTTCCCCCCAGTGTAATGACCTTGAGACCCATCCAGGTTGGTCGTGGGACAGCAGTCCTTGCTTTTTCACTGCTGAGCCGTGGCCCCGAGTTCGTTCGTCCATTGACTGTTTGAAAGACATTTGGGTTGACATCAGTTCTTTGGCTATTGCAGACAGCGCTGCTGTGAAAACTTATGTCCACTTTGTGTGAGCATTTTTCATTCCCTAAAATTGTGATTGCTGAGTCATGTGTGAAGTGTATGTTTAACTTAAAAAAAAACAATCCGTCAAGCTGTTTTCTCTGGTGCCGTCCCATTTTACATTTCCACCAGCAATGTGGGCGACCTCCAGTTTCTCTGCACTGCTGTGTTTTATTTTTGCCATCCTAAGAGCTGAGGCAGTATCTCACTGTTACTTTAATTTGCATTTCCCTAATGGCTAGTGGTGCTGGACATCTCTTCATGAACTTATTTGTCATCTCTATATTCTCTTTAGTGATGGACTGGTTTCCAGTCTTTTGCTCCTTTTAAAAATTGGATTCTTTGTGTTCTTACTATTGAATTTAGAAAGTTCATATGTTCAGCGTACAAGGCCTTTGTTAGATATGTGGTTTGCAAATGTTTTCTCCCTTTATGGGGCATCCCCTTGCAGGATGTTTTTTAGAGTGAAAGTTTTTAATTTATTGAATTTTTTCCTTTATCGATCATGCTTTTGTTATGTCTGCAATTTCTTTGCCTAACCCTGAATTATAAAGACTTTTCTCCTCTGTTTGTTCCTAAAAGCTTTATATTTTTATGTTTTACATTGACAACTAGGATCTATTTTGATTTAATTTTTGTTTAAGGTATGAGGTTTAGATTGAAATTCTTTCCTTTTTTTTGAGTATGGATAAACAATCATTCTGACACCATTTATTGAAGACACTGTACTTCCTCCAGTCAGTTGCTTTTGTGTCTCTGTAAAAAAGATTCATTGGCCATACTGATGAGCTATTTCTGGGTTCTTAAATCTGTTGTATTGATCTGTGTGTCTATGCCTCCGCTAATAAATACCCTGCTGTCTTGATTACAGAGTGAGCCTCAAAACGGGGTACTGTGACTCCTCGCTCCTTATTCTTCTTTTCCCAGATTGCTTTTAGTTATTTTAGTTTTTCTGCCTTTCCCTATACATTTTAGAAGAAGCTCGTCTTTGTTCAACAAAAAGCCCTTTGCTGAGATCAGCTGTTATTTTAAATACTGTTATTACTTTTCTCATTCTGTACTTGTTTTATTGTCTCACTTTATAGTTCTCACAATTTCCTAGAACCACAGTGGGCTTTAGAGATCATTTAGCGTGAGTCCACTGATTCCTGTGGAGACAATGTCATCTTCCTTCAGAATAGATTCAGCACTGGTGAGTGCGCGTAAGATCACTCACTGGTTGAGGGCCGGGGTTCACAGCTTCTGAGTCTTTCATCTGAAGAATTTAGTCTCTGGATAAGTGCTTTCATCTGAAGGATTTTCAGTTTGTCACAAGGCCTCTCCCCTCCTAAACCTACCGAATCTCTTCTTTTTCCCGTATATTGTTCTACTTTCTTGAAAGACATTATTTTAGAATTTGCTGTTGAGTGCTAAAGATAGCGTGATCAATGGTATGGAGTCCCCTTGGAAACTTGTTAAAAGTGCAAGTTCCTGAAACCCGGGTTTTTATTCAGTAAGTGTGGTGTGCAGCTCAGGAACCCACAATTTTTGTTGTTGTTGTTTGTTTCGGTGTTATTTATGAACTTTCTGTTTTGTATTGGGGTGTAGCTGATTAACAATGTTGTAATAATTTCAGATGAACACTGAAGGGACTCAGCCATACATATACATGGATCCATGCTCTCCCAGACTCCCCTCCCACCCAGGTCGCCATATAACGTGAGCAGAGTTCCCCGTGCTATACAGTAGGTCCTTGCTGGTTATCCATTTTGAGTATAGCAGTGTGTGCATGTCTATCCCAAATTTCCTAACTGTCCCTTCCCCTGGCAACCATAAATTTGTTCTCCAAATCAATGAGTATTTCTGTTTTCTAAGTTCACTTGTATCCTTTCTTTTTAGATTCCACACATAAGGGATGTCATGTGATATTTCTCCTTCTCTGTCTGACTTACTTCACTGTATGACTGTCTCTAGGTTCATCCATGTTGCTGCAAATGGCATTATGTCCTTCTTTTTAGTGGGTGAGTAAGATTGCCTTGTATGTATGTACCACATCTTCCTTATCCTTTCCTCTGCTGATGGACATCCAGGTGCTTCCACGTCTTGGCTGTTGTAAACAGTGCTGCCATGAACATGGGGATGCATGTATCCTTTTGATCATGTTTTTCTCCAGATATATGCTTGGAGTGGGACTGCAGGGTCGTTTGGTAGCTCTTGTTTTCGTTTTTTGAGGAACCTCCATACTGTTCTCCACAGTGGCTGCACCAATTTACGTTCCCACCAACAGTTCTGGAGGGTTTCCTTCTCTCCACACCCTCTCCAGCATTTACTGTTTGTGGATTTTCTTTCTTTTTTTTTTTTGGTGATAGCCTTTCTGGCTGGTGTGAGGAGATATCTCATTGTAGTTTTGATTTGCACTTCTCTAATAATTAGTGATGTTGAACATCTTTTCGTGTACCTATTGGCCATCTGTGTGTCTTCTTTGGAGAAATGTGTATTTTAAGTCTTCTGCCCAGTTTTTGAGTGGGCTGTTTGTTTTGATGCTACTGAGTGTCATGAGCTGTTTGTAAATTTTGGAGACTAAACCCTTATTGGTCACATCATTGGTAAATATTTTCTCCTGATTTCTATGGGTTGTCTTTTCATTTTGTTTATTGTTCAGGATCCCACAATTTGAAGAGGCACCTCAATGACTCTGACGCAGGGAGGCTGTGGGCCACACTTGGATCCACCTGAGACTGAGGTCGATTGAGAAGTCACATGACCTTGGAGTCATAGATGTGGGGTCAGCTTCTCACTCTCCTGTTTATTAGCTCTGTGCTTTGGTTTCTTTATCTATAAAATGGGAATAACACATCTGGTTCCCAAGTCTCCTTTCTGTTTAAACATGATGTATGTGAAGTTGGTACCCACATCAGTGAAGACCACTTCCTTCCTCCTTCCTCCTTAAGGAACTGGGAAGTTTGATGTGCATTTGAGGCAAGAACAATGTCACCTGTTCAACAAACCACTTCACTTTCCTCTTGATCACTCGGAGACCACCCTTGCCTGTCCCTTGGGATCTGGGTAGGGTCATGTGACGGGTTCTGGCCAATGGAATGTGAGCAGGGCCAGGGTGTGTCACTTCCGGACTGAGAGGCCAAGTCTGACCTGGTCTGGTCTGACCTCCTTGTGTGCGTCTGTGTTGCTTCTGGCTGCTTGACACCCAGATGACACTGCAGCAAGCAGGTGGTGATTTGGAAGAGAACTAAACCTTTGTTGTTTTAAACCACTGAGATTTAAAGGGATGGGTGAGTGGTAATTACTCCAATTAATATACTGATGGATATTTAGAAGTGTAAAACAAAATTATCTTTTGAATATTATATTTATTATACTACTGTGAATGCTTCATTTTTATTGAGCTACAGGAAATACATTATGAAGCATGCAGGCAATTTTGTCGGAGGCTGTAACACAAGATATTCATTTGTGATTATAGACTTTCTTTTCAAACTGGAATATGTGTGAGAGCTTTATGTATTGGTAAAGAGAGAAAGTGAAGTCGCTCAGTTGTGTCCGACTCTTTGTGACCCCATGGACTGTAGCCTACCAGTCTCTTCCATCCATGGGATTTTCCAGGCAAAAACACTGGAGTGGGTTGCCATTTCCTTTTCCAGGAGATCTTTCCAACCCAGGGATTGAACCCAGATCTCCCGCATTGTAGGCAGATGCTTTACTGTCTGAGCCACCAGGGAAGTCCAAGTGTGTGTATTGGTTGCTGCTGCTGCTGCTGCTAAGTCGCTTCAGTCGTGTCCGACTCTGTGCAACCCCATAGACGGCCGCCCACCAGGCTCCCGCGTCCCTGGGATTCTCCAGGCAAGAACACTGGAGTGGGTTGCCATTTCCTTCTCCAATGCAGGAAAGTAAAAAGTGAAAGTGAAGTCGCTCAGTCATGTCCAACTCTTAGCGACCCCATGGATTGCAGCCTACCAGGCTCCTCCACCCATGGGATTTTCCAGGCAAGAGTGCTGGAATGGGGTGCCATTGCCTTCTCTGATATGTATAGGTGGCCTTATGTAATTCTCAAGCACCAGAAGGCAGCTCAGGTGTCCAGGTGAAAGTCAAGATAATCGTCTCTTAAGGATAAGGGCCATCGGGAATTAGAATGGCAGAAGCAACAGTCTTGGAGGGTCTCCTCTGCCGAGGAGGTGGTTGGACAGTCTAGTGCTGGTGGGCGTTCTTTTCCTGGGAAAGAAGTGCTTGGCAGTGGGAGGAAAGAAAGGTACCATTTCTCACTGTAAAACAGAAGGTTCTTGTATTCCATGGAGTGGCTGCCCAGGGTCTGTGTCCGAGGCGTTTAACTGTTTGTCTCCAGTGACCTCAACGTAGGAGGGAGGTGGGCCCCTTCTCCGGTGGAGGCTCAGTGTGTGCTCCATTAATAAAAGTCACAGATCTCAGGACAGCATGTCAGGAGGGAAGCAGGCCTGTTCACCACTCTCAGATGCCTTCTTTTTTTTAATTAATTTATTTATTTTAATTGGAGGCTAATTACTTTACAGTATTGTAGTTGTTTTTGCCATACATTGACATGAATCAGCCATGGATGTGCATGTGTTCCCCGTCCTGAACCCCACTCCCACCTCCCTCCCCACCCCATCCCTCAGGGTCGTCCCAGTGCACCGGCCCTGAGCGCCCTGTCTCATGCATCGAACCTGGACTTGCGATCTCTTTCACATATGGTAATATACATGTTTCAATGCTATTCTCTCAAATCACCCACCCTCGCCTTCTCCCACAGAGTCCGAAAGTCTGTTCTTTATATCTGTGTCTCAAAAGATGCCTTCTTGACTTAAAAGTTTTTCCTTCTGGAAGGATTTATATTTTCATTATCATTCAGTTCTAAATAATTTTTGATGACTGAATTATTTAAAATAATTAACCAATTATTTATTTGTTAATTCTAGACACTGGAGGGTTTTTTTTTTTCATTTCTGTTAATTGATTTCTGGCTTGATTGCACTGTGAGCAGTGAATGCAGTCACTGTAATTTCCATCTTTAGAGATTTGCTGAGACTTGCGTTTTGGCCCAGCAGGGGGTCAGTTGTTGTAAACATTCTGTTTACTGCTGAAAAGGAGGCATGTTCTACAGTTGTTGAGTGTGGAAGAGTGTTTGTAGTGTTGTTCAATTAAAAAGTGTGTCAGACCAGCTTTATGCTGCTTATAAGAGACACTTTTTACATTAAGGACATAGAGATGTTAAAAGCAAAAGGATAGAAAATTTGAATTTTTTCAGTTCATACTGCTAGCTTCTGAGAGAAGTGTGTTGGAATATTTCACCGTGATTATGGATAAGTGCTTATGCTTACCCGTCCCTCATTTCCTTCACTTTTTGCTTTGTATGATTCAAGCAATATTACATTTATACAAAATATTAAACTGCTATATTAGCCTGATGACAGTGATTTTTCCCTTAAAGTCTACTTTGATTAACATAGCCCTTCCAGCTTTCTTTTGGTTAGTGTTGGCACGCTCTTATCTTTTTAAAAAGCCTATTACCATCAACCATTTGCATCCTTATGTTTAAAGTACCTCTCTTACAAGCAGTATAGTTAAGTTTAATTGTGCATCTGATTTATCAATCTGTCTTATAACTGGACTAGTCTTTTTGCCTTTAACAAAATTGAAGATCTGTTTGGGTTTCCAGCTGCCATCCGACTGTCTGATTTCCGTTTGTCCCACCTGTTCTTGTTCGTCTTTCTCCTCTTTCTTGCCTTGTTTTTAACCAAGTGTTTTTTATTTTTCCGGTTTTTCCTCTCTTCTTTGGCTTGTGAATTACACATTCTTTTATGTTCTTCTAGTGGTTGCCTTAGACAAGGGCTCGCTTATTAAAGGCTGATACAGATGAGTACTTTTCCTGTTTCCTGGCCAATACAAGGACCTAGCTGCTGTTTAGTAGCTAAGTGACGTCTGACTCTTTGCAATCCCATGGACTATAGTCTGCCAGGATCCTCTGTCCATGAGATTCTCCAGGGAGGCATACTGGAGTGGATTACCATGCTCTCCTCCCGGGGATCTTCGTGACCCAGGCTTGAACCTGCATCTCTTGTGTCTCCTGCATTGACAGGCAGGTTCTTTACCACTAGCGCCATTTGGGAAGCCCCTAGATGGATCATAGACCTAAATATAAGAGCCAAAGCTATAATACCTCTAGTCCAAGTTCTGGGAAAACTCTAGTAAAGAAATACACAAGGAAGCAATTGCTGTGTTTAAGTCAGTAACGTCTGTCCCCTTTCATCAGAAGATCGCTGAGTCAGCAGATACAATTAGGATGCTTTTAACTAGTTTTGGAGAAACTAGTGATGTGCTGGGACCTGTTAACAACCAGCTATCTGGGGAAAAAAGAAATTGCATATATATCTATACCTATGTACATAAATTACTTGTAAATGTTACTGGTGTAGAGTATTAATACACAATTTATAGATAACGATAAAATATACAATGTTCTTTATCATAAGGTGGACTAGAAATCTTATCACCTTTGTCTAGTGTTCCTTGAAGTTTACTACCCAGGTCTCACTCAAGGTTTTTCTGCTAGTTTTAAAACTTTTTTAAATTTTTATAGCATTGGGTTTCTCTGCTTGTCTGTTCAGATGTGAAGCAGGTAATTCCTCTCCTTTGCTGTGACCATGCCTTCTAAGCGTGCACTCCCCACTTCCTGCTGGCAGGTTTTGTGTGGCAGCACCTCACGGTCCCCACCTGAGCGCCTTCCCTTGCAATCGAGAAGGAGCATCTGACCGTAGCTACCTGCTGGGGTGTCTGTGTTCTCTTTCTTGCCCAATGCACAGAGCTCAGGATGTCTTAACAGTAAATGCTAATGTTAAAATGAAGAATTTTATTCTTTTCCAGGCCTGGGAAATCCTCTGTACTGTGTAATGGTAGAGATTGTGTGATGAGCGCTCTTTGGGGGTCAGGTGCTGCCTTGGGCACTTTCTCCTTCTTTCAACCTCCTGGTGCAGCTCCTTAGGTAGGTTCCATCCTTACCCTCTTTTTAGAAGTGAGAAAACTGAGATCCAGTTAGGAACACTTGACTGAGGTTTCAAGGGGCCAACCTGGGATTCGAACCCCAGTTCACCTGACTGTAACCGCTTGCTGCCCGGTGACTGGTCAGTGGTCTGTGCTGCTTCTCCTTCATCTTTCAAGTAGCCTCGCTGGCCTCTGCTTCCCTTTCTGTTATCAGAACTTAGTGTTCCTTGAAGTTTAGAGGCTGAGGACAGGGCCATTTTGTTTTGGTCATGCGTGAACATGTCAATGATACACAACGTGGGTTTTGAAAAAGAAGAAAGCTACAAGTTTGAGGAGCCGCCTCATTGCCCTCACCTGCATGAGAACCACCACTTGTCCTGACTGCCTGCCTGGATGTCCCCCCAGCCCCCACTCCTGGAGCTTTCTGGAAGGTTCCACACCTGGGCTCTCCTCCTCCCCAGCCTAGCTGCATCATGGCCCTGCAGTGAGCGTTTTAAACACAGATAGGACCATTTCCATCTTTTGACTAAGTTGTGTTAGTGGCTCCATGGCCTTTTGGACATGGTTCCTTCCCTCAGGGAAACTCCCAGCCTTCTCACCGCCCTCCCCACCCGCTTTTGGGGTCTCTGGGAGTCCACACTCCCGGCCACCATTCACACTTATATTCCTCTCTCCCATTTCTTCTCTCATCTTCCTTCCCACCTGCTTGTTGCGGCTCAGGTGTGGTTAGATGCTCCTGCAACCCCTGCGATGCCCCCAGACTCCACAGCCTTCTGAACTTGGGGTGGTGGGGAGCTGAGGAGGGTGAGCTCCCTGAGAGCAGGGGCAGTAGCCCCATCATAGAACTGAGCCCTTGGGGTCAGTCGGCACGTTTCTGTGGGATGAGTGGGAAATGGAGATTTGCCTGTTTCAACCACTGGCTCCGCACCCCATTAAACATTTCACTTCTTTTGAGGTGAAGAGTTCAACGTGGAAGAAAATGAGTGGTGGTAATAATTACATTATGTAGATCCAGCGGGAAGGAAAAAACCAGATGGTGTGACAGATGCAGCTGTGCTTGGACAGCATGCCAGTCAAGAACTGGGCAGGTCATTCCCCTCCCTGGACCCTGATTCCCAGGAGTGGAGGACATTGGGCACCACGACTGCTGGGGTTCTTCCAGGGCTGTGGCCATCCATTGATGGCCGATGGATTGTAAGGTTGGGGTATGCATTGTGCAGAGATAGAGAACTTCTCGAAAGATTCGGAATTCTGATTATTTCCTAATCATGATGGGAGGACAAGTCTCATTGTAAGCGCATAGGAACGTGCTGACTTCTACTGAGTCCCTCTTGTAAAAGCTCGTCTATTCTTCCTTCATATTGTTGAATAAATGACATGGTAACATAAATCAGTACAATTTTATTTTAAGACACCCTCACATGTAAAATATGTACATCAAAATGAATGCAAAGTAATTCAGTGACGATATCCAGGAGGCTGTTCCCAGGAGACTGCCTTCGCTTAAAATACGTTTGGAACTGCTGTTCAGAATTACCCGTGAGAACTTGCACATCCTCGTCTCTAACGCTGGCAGATCTCTTTGCAGGACAGATTTGTGAACCAAGTGGGTGGCTGAACTGGGTTATGCCTTGTTTATTGTTTATCAGTTTGCTTATTTTATGTTCATTTGGAGAACCTACAAGAAAGAAGAAAATCAACCCAGTCTATATTCTGGTTAAAAACTAGTCAGTCCTTGGAAGGAAACTCTAAACATCATTGTTGTGGGGCCAGAAGGCGCTCAGAGCCGCAGAGTTCTCATCCAGCATAAGAAGTCTTTTTTTCTGACTCCCTTGCTAGCGCCCTGGGATGGGGTTTTTCTGTATCAGGAAGTCAGGATGCTTGAATTCAATTAAGGAAGCAAAGTCCTCTCATGCCATCTTTTCCTTTATGTTGGACTTTAGGCCCTCTTTTTTTTTTTTTTTAATAGGGACGTGCATAGTCTCGTCTGGCTCTTTGCAGCCTTTTGGACTATGGCTTTCCAGGCTCCTCTGTCCATGGGATTCTCCAGGCAAGAATACTGGAGTGGGTTGCCACTTCCTCCTCCAGGGGACATTCCCAACTCAGGGATTGAACCCACTTCTCCTGCTTCTCCTACACTGGCAGGCAGATTCTTTACCACTGCACCACCTCGGAAGCCCTCAAAATCTGTAGAGCACGCAAGATGCAATAGAAAGAGGAAGAACTTAGAAAGAGCTTGTTTGATTAGGTCTCATGAACTGTGCTAACACACACAGGTGGGTTTACCTATGTAAACCTAGGTGCTTTGCTTGTAAAAGCAAGGTCAGCCTCTCTGTCCAAGCTATTGTAGGATTATAGGGACCATTCATTCCTTTACTCAGTAATAACTATATTTAGATGCCATTAGACCCAGGTGGTGTTAAAAAAGGAGATAGAGTCATGTGAGAGAGTGATTCTGCGGGGGTGTGCATGTTGATGTGCTTGAATAGACAAGAAAGCCCAAGATATGTGAGCTGAAATAATACCTGAGAGACCAGTTGCTAATATTCAGTTCAGTTGAGCAACATTCTGTTGAGCAAATATTTAGGAGTGGGATTGCTAAGTCAATGATAAGTGAATCTTCAGTTTTAGTTCAGTTCAATTCAGTCTCTCAGTTGTGTCCAACTCTTTGTGACCCCATGGACTGCCACACGCCAGGCCTCCCTGTCCATTGCCAACTCCCAGAGTTTACTCAAACTCATGTCCATTGAGTTGGTGATGCCATCCAACCATCTCATCCTCTGTCGTCCCCTTCTTCTCCCGCTTTCAATCTTTCCCAGCATCAGGGTCTTTTCCAATGAGTCGGTTCTTAGCATCAGGTGGCCAAAGTATTGGAGTTTCAGCTTCAGCATCAGTCCTTGTAATGAATATTCAGGACTGATTTCCTTGAGGACGGACTGGTTGGATCTCCTTGCAGTCCAAGGGACTCTCAAGAGTCTTCTCCAACACCACAGTTCAAAAGCATCAATTCTTCAGTGCTCAGTTTTCTTTATAGTCCAACTCTCACATCCATACATGACTACTGGAAAAAAGATAGCTTTGACTAGACGACCTTTGTCAGCAACGTATTAGGCACTCAAAATGTTTAGGTGTTTTATCTTTGCAAATGTCCCAATTTTGTCCCCGTATATCTTTCACAAATAGCTAGACAGGATGATAAAAAATCTTATCCAATTTTCTCACAAAGACTTGGTTTACCGAAAGCCTTATTAAAATTCGAAGTAGAAAATACTGTGAGGAAGGAACTAACAGTTTTGAAGAACACACTATAATTTTTAATGCTGAAAACAATCCAATGAGGTCAGTACTGTTGGTATGCCTATTTTAAAACTGAAGCTCAGAAAAGTTAAAGATTTTCCTAAAGTCGTGTAGCTAATATGTAGTGATACTGATGTTTGAACGTGCATATGTCTTAACTCCAAAGCCTTTTCTTATCAACATTATCACCGGAGATGAGATTGCCATGAAAAAGTGATGTTTAAGCTTCTGGACCCCATAGCCGACGGAGATTCTTGAGTGTAAAAAGTAATTCCCTGGTGGTCCAGGGGGACTTCAGTGTGGGGTGGGGACGTGGATTCCATCCCTGGTCGGGGAACTAGGATCCTGCGTCACGCACAGTGTGGCCAGGGGGAAAAAAAGATAATAGTTGCCATCTCTTAGGGTTGTTGTAAGGATTAAAATAGATGACTTATATATAGTACTTGAGTTCTGGACACATTAAAAAAAAAGTAGCTAATAAATTGATCTACCCTAATTTAGCATGAGTGTTATTTTGGTATATTTTTTCTAATTTTAAAAATATCTCACATGTATGTTTTATTTAAGACAAACTGAGATCCCACTGCCTCTTTTACTTAGTACTGTATAATGAGTGTATTGCCATTCATTAAATTTTTAAAATCTGATTTTTGGGGTTACATTTTATCCCATCATATATATCCATGGCGTATTCACCATTTTCCTGTTGTCTTCTTAATAGCAATTTCTGGATGTGTTTATTTGTCTGTACACTCAATGGTAGAAATATTTACCAGTTTGATAAACTAAACTAAGTAGAATTTTTACTGTTAGTGAGGTTGAAAATTTTCACATAGTCTTTTTTTATTAACTGTTCTTTTGCTCCAGTTTCTGCTGTATTTGGTATAAATATTGCCATCTCACCCTTCTTTCTGTTTGTATTTTCTAGACATGCTGTGCTCTTCTTTTTATGTTTGATTTTGAGTCATTTGGTATTAGGCCCATCTTATAAATAGCATATAATTGGATGATAAAAATCTTTTCCTTTTTTGGGGTCTGTTTAACCCATTCACATTTATTGTCATATTTCATAGATTTGATCCTTTGTTAAATAATTTTTTTAACATTTTATGCCTCTTGTTCCCTGTGCTTTTGTGATATGGATTGTATTTTTGTTTTCTTTCTAGTGATTTGAAAGGCACACTTCCGGTTTTTATTCTGCTGTTGCCAATTTTATAGCTTCAAAAAATAAAATGGACTCAAATTAGCTCTGAAAGTTCTTGTGAAAGAGGGTGTTGGAATGACGTCATGAGCAATGGAGCATGACTGAAATAAGCGTCTACCCCTCCAAGAGACTGCTATGACATGCAGTCTCATTTGACTTGAACTGTTGATACTTTTATGTAAGAAAAAAAATAGTGTTTTACAGTAAGGTCAGCGTGCTGTGATTTGACCCTTTGGTTACTTGAAGCCTCATTTAAAATAAAGAAAAAAAAAAAAGTCAAAACTTCTGTCTAGGCCCTTCCTCTGCTGTGCACCCTGCTCCCTTTTCTCACCTTGCCTCCTGTGGAAGGTGTGGCAAGCTGCTGGCCAGGCCTGCGTCGGCAGTGTGGCAGAAACAGCCTGTGTTATCAGATGCTGGAGAAGCCTCTTTGCTTCTGGCTTCAGTTTCCACGTCTGCAAGTTTAAGAAGTTGAGACACATAATCTCTCAGGTCACTTCTACGTTTCAACCTTCTATGATTCCACAGAGTTTATTAAACAGCTGTTTGCATAGCTTCAGTACCAGGGCCTATGTAGAACCGATCTGTGTTTAAAAAGCAGAGACGAGATCTCAGGTTGGTAAAAGATTCTGTGTTTTGATCTGTGTAGGGGTTACATCATGTATGAATCTTCGATTTGCACTGGCTGTACCTTTAAGAGGAAGACAACTTCCTCACTTTACTTGCATGTCTTATGCCTTGATAAACAGGATAAATAAACCAAAAAGAGAGACAGAAGAAAAACAAGCAAGATGTTTAAAGGTTGTGCTTATGAGACAGGATGGTGTATGGAGAATTCACAGCAAGTAGATAATGAAGTTGAATCCTATCATCAATTACCAGCCTTTGAATCTTGTGCACATTATTTACATTTTTGAGACTCAGTTTCTTTAGTGCAAATGAACTTTCTAGTGTCTACATTATGCGGCAGTCAGGGGTACTAAGTGAGTTATAGGGCACAGAAGGCTCCTGGCATGTAGTAGGTGATCAGTACCTATCTTCAAGAAGAGGCAATAAGAGTTTTAAACAGACGTGTGACAGATTCAAAGAGCTAAGAGGCTTTACATCCATCTTTTGAAATCAGCCCAAAATAAATAAAACCCAGAAAGCCTAGTGTTAAAGAGACTATGAAGGAAAGGCTAAACTCATATTTTTCTGGTGACGCTGCAAATTGGTAATACCTCTTGAAGGGAGCCCCTGGCAACTTATAATGAAAGTCATGCAGCTGATTATGGTCTTTAAGCTGGTAATCCCACTTTTCAAATTACAGCCTGAGAAAATAGCTCCAAAGGATAAACAAAATTTATTTATTTAAAAATGCTTGACTGAATTATAACAGTGGAAACAACTAGCTCAAAGATGGCTTAACGAAACCATTTCAGTGATACAGTGGAACATTTGTCCTTTTAAAACGGCAGATACCAGGACCTAGTAGACACATGGAGAATTCAGGCAAAAAGTTAGAAAATGGTGTGCATATCCGAACACAGCCATGTAAACCCTTGCCTGCAATGACAAAGGTCGGAAGTGAGCTTTGTGCATCTCGAGTTTTGTGTGAGAACGAGGGTATCTATATTTTTTTGTTAATTAATATTTTTGGGTCTTTATTAATAATTATTATAAATAATTAAAATAATTAATAATATTAATAATATTGCACTGGGTCTTTGTTGCTGCCGGGGGCCTTCTCTAGTTGCGGTGAGTGGGAGCTGCTCTCCAGTTGCAGTGAACGGGCTTCTCACTGAGGGGGCTTCTCCTGTTGCAGAGCTCAGGCCCTAGGGCGCGTGGGCTCCAGCCATTGTAGCGCGTGGGCTTAGTTCAGTTCAGTCGCTCAGTCGTGTCCGACTCTGCAACCCCATGGACTGCAGCACGCCAGGCCTCCCTGTCCATCACCAACTCCCGGGCTTACTTACCCTGCCGTATGTAGAATCTTCTCAGACCAGGGATCAAACCCATGTCCCCTGCACTGGCAGCTGGATTCTTAACCACTGGACCACCAGGGAAGTCCAGAGGTGATCTAGATTTTAATTTCTGTTATTGTAGTATGCTGCTGCTGCTGCTGCTAAGTCGCTTCAGTCGTGCCCGACTCTGTGCGACCCCATAGACGGCAGCCCACCAGGCTCCCCCGTCCCTGGGATTCTCCAGGCAAGAACACGGGAGTGGGTTGCCATTTCCTTCTCCAGTGCATGAAAGTGAAAAGTGAGAGTGAAGTTGCTCAGTCATGCCCGACTCTTCGAGACCCCATGGACTGCAGCCTACCAGGCTCCTCCGTCCATGGGATTTTCCAGGCAAGAGTACTGGAGCGGGTGCCATTGCGGTGATTGCTAAATGGGTCCATAAAAATATAAACTACATGTTCTGAGATAGAACAGGACGTCTATGAAGAGTGTATGAGCCACAGAGTAAAAACGTAGGGCAGAAAGACAGGTGGAGTTAGAGAAAAATGGTCATTATGCTTCCTCTAATTTTTGTTTGCCTCACCAATGCATCATGACCATAGTTATCACACTTGAGAAGTACTTTTCCCAGAAATAATGTTCAAGGCAGCTGAACCCCTCAATACAGAGAAGAAAACTCAGGGAGAAGTTGTTTTTAGGGATATCTGGTTTCTTGTCAGTTGCATCTTTTTCCAGCTGCTTTTCCTTCTTTTCTTTTGTGACAAAGGAGACGGTTTTATAGATGCCGAAATGGTTTACAATTGCCTTATTTAGTTGCTCTTATTTTTTATATCTCCCCAGAGGGTCACAAAAATCCTTCATTTAAAAAGAGAAAATGATGTGTTTTTAGTGCAAAGAGAGAATAGCCACTTTAGAGAACCGAGGGGAATGGAGATAAATGCATTCTGGCCCCATGGCCACAACATGCCCAGTACTCTGGATCATCTCGGATGTTGGAAGCTTTACAGGGAGAATGGAATGAGCTCTGGGCCATGAGATGCCTCCTTTTCACCACCTGAAAGCCCAAACCAACTTAAAAAAAATGGTATTTTTTATTTTTTAATTGAAATGTAGTCAGTGTACAATATGATGTTAGTTTCACAATCACATAAGGTTCGACATTTGCTTCCGTTATGAAATGGTCACCATACCGAGTGCAGGGACCATCTGTCCCCATATACAGTCATTACAGTGCTATGGACCATCTTCCATATGTGGTGTGTTACACTGCTGTGGCTTTTTCATTATGTAACTAGTATAAGTGGGTGTTTGTACCACTCAATCCCCTTCACCTATGTTGCCTAATCCCCCGCTCCCCTCCCTCTGGCAACCACCCGTTTGTTCTGTGTATCTAGGAGTCTGCTTTCATTTTGCTTTGTTTTATTTTGTTTTTTAGATTCCATATATAAGTGAAATCATGTAGTATTTGTCTTTTTCTGACTCAGTTTATTCAGCATAATACTCCCTAGATCCATCCATGTTGGTGCACATGCCAAGATTTCATTTTTGTGTGTGTGGTTGGGCAGTATTTTGTATTGGATATACACCACACCTTCTTGGGCATCCCTGGTAGCTCAGCTGGTAAAGAATCTGCCTGCAATGCAGGAGACCCCGGTTCGATTCCTGGGTTGGGAACATCTGCTGGAGAAGGGATATGCTACCCACTCCAGTATTCTTGGGCTTCCCTGGTGGCTCAGCTGGTAAAGAATCCGCCTGCAGTGTGAGAGACCTGGGTTCGATTCCTGGGTTGGGAAGATCCCCTGGAGAAGAGAAAGGCTACCCACTCCAGTGTTCTGGCCTGGAAAATTCCATGGACTGTTCCATGGGGTCACAAAGAGTCAGACACAACAGTGACTTTGACTTTCACATCTGCTTTATCCATTCATCTACTAATGGACATGTACGTTGCTTCCATGTCTTGGCTATTGTAAACAATACTGCAGTGAACATAAGGTGCATATATCCTTTGGAATGGCTGTTTTTATTTTCTTTGAGTAAAAACCTACAGGTGAAATTGCTGGATTATATGGCAGTTCTGTTTTTATTTTTTCAGGAATCTCCATGCTGATTTCCACATTGGCTGTATCAACCACTTTCCCTCCAGCAGTGTACAAGGGTTCCCTTTTCTCCACATCTTGTTGTTCCTGGTGTTTTTGATGATGGCCATCCTGACAGGCATGAGGCGTTATCTCACTGTGGTTTTGGTTTGCAGTTCCTGATGAGTGGTGATGCTGAGCATCCTTTCATGTGTCTTCTGGCCATCTGCGTATCTTCTTGGAAAAATGGCTTTCATGTCTTCTGCTCATATTTCAGTCAGGTTTGTTTGTTTCGATGTTGACTTGTATGAGAACTCTGATCAGATTTATCCTTCACAAATATCTTCTCCCATTATGTAGGCTGCCTTTTCATTTTATTGATTGCTTCCTTAACTGTGGAGGTGTTTTTTAGTTTGCTGTATTTCCATTTGTTTATTTTTACTCTTTTTTGGCCTGAGAAGACATATCAAAAATATATTGCTAAGACTGATGTCAAAGATCATATTGCTTATGTTTTCTCCTAGGAGGTTGATGGTTTCATGTCCTGCATTTAAGTCTTTAATCATTTTGAATTTATTTTTGTACATTTTGCGAGAAACTAGTTCAGTTTGATTCTCTTGCCTGTCACTGTCCTGTTTCCGACTACTATTCAATGAAGAGGCTGTCTTTTCTTCATTGTATATTCCTGACCCCTTTGTCATAGGCTAATTGACCGTACGGATATGGATATATGTCTGAGCTCTTTTCTGTTGTTTTGAACTATGTGTCTGTTTTTGTGTCAGCTCCACACCATTTTTATTACTTTAACTTTGTAGTGTAGTCTGAAGTCAGTTCTGTGAAAAATATTCTACTTCTTTGAAAAATGCCATTGGATTTTTTTAATAGAAATTGGGTTGAATCTGTAGATTGAGCAGTATGGTCTTGTTAACAATATTCTTTCAGTCCACGAGGATACATGTCTTTCCGTCTGTCTGGGTCATCTTCAGTTTCTTTTGTCAGGGTCTTACAGTTTTCTGAGTGCAGGTGTTTCGCCTCCTTGATTAGACTTATTCCTAGGTATCTTCTCCTTTCTGATGCAGCTGTCAGTTGGATTATTTTCTTTGTTTCTCTTCTGACAGTGTGTTGATAGTTCGCTATAGAAATAACAATGGGTTTCTGTATATTAATTTTATAGCCTGCAACTGTGCTGAACTCGTTTATTCTGACAGCTCTAGGATTTTCTGTCTATAGTCTACATGTAGTCATCTGCAAACAGTGAGTTTTGCTTCTTTTCCAGTTTGGGTGCCTTTCTTTTTCTTTTCTGATTGCTGTGGCTGGGATTTCCAATACTATGTTGAGTGACGGTGCTGAGTGTCAGCATCCTTATCTTGTTCCTGATCTTAGAGAAAATGCTTTCAGTTTTCCACCAATGCACATGATGCTAGCTGTGGGCTTACTGTATATGATCTTTGTTACGTTGAGTTATGCTCCCTCTAGGGCACTTTGTTGAGAGTTTTTATTGTAAATGGATGTTGAATTTTGTCAAAAGTTGTTTCTTCATCTATTGAGATGATCATATAATTTTTATTCTTCAATTTGCTAATGTAATGTATCACATTAATTGCTTTGCAGATATTGAGCCATCTTATATCCTCAGGTAAATTCCACTTCATCATGGTGTATGGTCCTTTTAATGTATTGTTGAATTTTATTTACTAATATTCTGTTGAGCATTTTTGCATCTATGTTCATCAGTGATATTGGTCTGTACTTTTCTCTTTTGTTGTGGTATCTTTGTATGGTTTTGTTATCAGGGTGATGTGGGCCTGGTAGAATGAGTTTGAAAGCATTCCTTTCTGTTCAGGTTTTTGGAATAGTTTGAGAAGGATAGGTGTTTGGTAGAATTCATCTGTGAAGCTGTCTGGTCCTGCACTTTTGCTTATTGGGAGTTTTTAAAATTACCAATTTAATTTTCTTGCTAGCAGTTGATCTGTTCATATTTTCTATTTCTTCCTGGTTCAGTCTTGGGAGATTTTGCATTTCTAAGAATTTGTCCATTTCTTCCAGGCTGTCCATTTTATTGGTGTATAGTTGTTCGTAGTAGTCTCTTATGATTCTTTGTATATCTGTGGTGTTGGCTGTAACTTCTTTTTCATTTCTGTTTTTATTGATTTGGGCCCTCTCCCTTTTTTTTTTTTCTTGATGAATCTGGCTAAAGGCTTATCAGTCTGTTTATATTTTCAGAGAATCAGTTCTTACTTTCACTGATCTTTTCTATTGTTTTTGCAAAAGTCTCTATTTCATTTATTTCTGCTCTGATCTTTTTTTTTTTTTTTTCCTCTCTCTCTCCTTCAACTAACTTTAGGTTTTGTTTTTTCTTCTTTTTTTAGTTTCTCTAGGTGTATGTTTAGGTTGTTTATTGAGATTTTTTTTTTATTGTTCCCTAAGGTAGGTTTTATCACTATAAACTTACCTTTCAGAACTGCTTTTGACATATTCTCTGATTTTGGATCATTGTGTTTTCATTTTCTTTTGTCTAATTTTGGTCTTTCTGCTTAGAGAAGTTTAGCATTTCCTGCAAAGCCAGTTTAGTGGTGTTGAACTCTTTACCTTTTGTTTGTCCATAAAACTTTATTTCTTTCTCAAACTTGAATGATAGGCTTGCCAGGTATGCATGCTACATCACTTCAGTCATGTCCAATTCTGTGTGACCCTGTGGACTGTAGCCCACCAGTCTCTTTTGTCCATGGATTCTCCAGGTAAGAATACTGGAGTGGGTTGCCATGCCCTCCTCCAGGGGATCTTCCCCACCCAGGGATCGAACCCATGTCTCCTGCACTGGCAGGCGGGTTCTTTCCCACTAGTACCACCTGGGAAGCCCCTTGCCAGGTATAGTGTTCTTTTTTCTTCTTATGTTTTGAATATATTGTGTCAGTCCCTCTGACCTGAAAAATTTCTGCTGGAAAGTCAGATGATAGTCTTAGGGGAGTTCCCTTCTATATAACAAGTTGTTTTTCTCTTATTGCTTTTGGGATCCCCTCTTTGTCTTTAATTCTTATTAATTACAGTATGTCTTTGCGGGGACCTCTTTGGGTTCATCTTGTTTGGGACTCTCAGTGCTTCCTTTCTGGACTTAGATGTCTAATTTCTTTTCCCAGGTTAGTGAATGTTTCAGCTATTATTTCTTCCAATAAATTATCTGTCCCTTTCTCTCTCTTCCTCTTCTGGGACCCCTAAAATGTTAGCGTTAATATGCTTGAGTTGTCTCAGAGGTCTTCTAAACTGTCCTCACATTTATTTATGTAGATTAAAAAAAATTTTTTTTCATTGAAGTACAGTTGATTTACAATGTTGTATTAGTTAGAGGTGTATAGTACAGTGATTCGGTTATAAATACACATACATCTATTCTTTTATTCAGGAAATGTCCTGGGGAGAGCAGTGCACGCCCCTTACCAGGGCAGCATGCTCTGGAGTGCCCCTGTGTTTGCTCTGGGGGCTCTTCTGCTGGGATGAGGCTGACTTCTCGGGGGGTGGCTGGTGGGCAGGGCTGTCCTTGGTTTGCTGACAGGTTCTGCCACATGTGCCCCACTGGCCTTCAGAGCCAGGCATTCTGGGGGGCTTGTCTTTCCATTGCAGCTGGCATGAGGAATGCAGTGTGAGGCTTGGACCCCTCGATTGTGGGGGAGAGCCTCTGCAATTGTGGTTATCCACCAGGCGTACAGGTCTTGACTGTACCATGTCTCCGACCTCCGACCCATCTCCTCGAGGTTCTTTTGATGTATATTTAGTTGTGGAAAATCTTTCTTGTTGCGCTTTAGTTCATGCTTATAGATAGTTGCTCTGTAAATAGCTGTAATTTTGATGTGTCCGTGGGAATAGATGAGCTCAGGATTTTCCTACCCTAGCATCTCGGTCGCATCTCCCAAATCAACGTTGTAGAGTTTTCAAAGTGAAAAAGATTGTTAGTGTGCATAGGAGAACATAGTGAGCTCTGATTGGGGGACCCTTCTCCTTTTCCTTGGGCTTTCCCTTAGGGTGGTCCCTTGGGAACAGAATACCTTTGGGAATAATGAAGGAATTTGCAAGGTGTGGGAGAGATCCAGGTTATCTTAAAGAATGGAGGAAGCTTTGTATTGGAAATATGTTTGTGTCATGGAAAATTTTTTACTCAAGTTACAAAATGCAAGGGGTATTATCCCAAAGAGAACTGGCAGAATCACCAAGCTGGAAGGAGTCTTAGGAATCAATTAGTCCAAACCCTTGATCTTACTGAAGAGGAAAGACTTCAGGAAGAGAAATGGCTTGCCCAAGTGTATAGTCATCACCTAGGACACAGCCAAACCCAAATCTGTTGATCTCTGGGCGTGATTTCCCCTGCTCCCCACTGCAGTTCCCCTCCCTCCCACCACTGCTTCATTACTGACTTTTTTGAATAGCCTTCAGACTTAGAAATGTAGCTGTTTCACGTTCAGAGTTTCTTTAAGCCATCAGAGCTGTGAGTCAGCAAATCATGACCCACAGCCTTGGTCTAGGATTCTGTGTGTCTAGCAGAGGGAGAGATTTAGTTTCAGAAGCTCAACCTGGATTTATACCTAGCTCTACCTCTGGGCTGGTGAAGGATGTGAAGCAAGATACTTAACTTCTCTGAACTTTGATATCCTCATCATGATAGGCAGTGCCTGTGCCTTAGGTTCCTTAGGTGAGGAGCAAATGGCTCAGTCTGTAAGACTGGGGCCTGGTCTAGAGTGTACATGCGCTCAGTTGTGCCCAGCTCTTTGCAACCCCATGGACTGTAGCCTATCAGACTTATCTGTCCATGGAATTTTCCCGGCAAGAAATACCGGAGTGCGTTGCCACTTCCTACTCCAGGGCATCTTCCTGACCCAGGGATCACACCTGTGTCTCCTGCATTGGCGGGCGGGTCTTTACCTTTCGTACCACCTGGGAAGCCCTGGTCTATAAGTGCTCAGTAGATGTTAGTGATCGTTACTGTGACTCTAAGGTAGTTAGAACTATTTCTGCCAAAAATACTAAGGAACGAAAAAACTATGTTTATATGTGTGTATGTATAAGCAACAATCAGAAATCTTGCTTCTGGAGGCTTTTATGGGTTCTAGTCTAGCGTGTTGTTTTCTATAGCTTTTCATCCAACAACTATCTTAATTGCCTCAAAATATAACTACTCAGTCTTTAAAAACATTTTCCCTATTTTTGTCTATTCAGTAATTGCTCTGCAATAAACTCACACATTTCAAGTATACACGGGCTTCCCTGGTGGTTCCGCAGCCCCAGCGCTGGGGACCCAGGTTCCATCCCTGGTCGGAGAACCAGATCTCACATGCTGCAACTAAGGGTTCTCACTGACGACTAGGAGACCTCACATGCTGCGACAGAGATCGAAGCGCCAAGGTCCCGTCTGCAGCAGCGAAGACCTGGTGCAGCCAAGTAAATAAATATTTTGAAAAAGAGGCATTCCAACTTCAGAGGTAATATAAAAAAATTAAGTATACAACTTGATTCGTTTTTACAAAAATTTATTTATTTATTTTAATTGGAGGCTAATTACAATATTGTAGTGCTTTGGCCATACATTGACACGAATCAGCCATGGGTGTACATGTGTTGCCCATCCTGAACCCCGCTCCCACCTCCCTCCCCATCCCATCCCTCAGGGTCATTCCAGTGCACCAGCCCTGAGCACCCTGTCTCATGCATCAAAGCTGGACTGGGGGTCCACTTCACATATGGTAATAACATGTGTCAGTGCTGTTAGTTTTAATGCACACATGAAACCATCCCCCAAATCAAGATAGTGATCATATATACATCACAGGAGAGTTTCCATCTGCCCCTTGGTAATCCCACCATCCTGCCTCTCCTGGCCCCCCCGACCCTCTATGCCCACCTCCAGGCAAACTCTGACCTGCTAGAATTTTATATTATGGAATCACACAGTATATTTTCTATTTGTCTGGCTTCTTTCCCTCTGCATGATTATCATTCTTACTCCTACATGGACCAATAGTTCATTCCTTTTTACTGCTCATTACTCCCAATATTTTTTGTTTACTCTTTACCCCTGTCTTGCTTCACTGGACATGGCATGGAATGAAAACATATTTTAATGATTTTAAAAATATTTATTGGGTTAAATATCTCTGTTTCTCATTCTTTTCATTTTGTTGTTATCTGGTATATGTAGTAAATAGTATACAGAAATTGTAGATTTCTTGAGAGTAACACCCATTGTACTCTGTATGCATATTTTAAAAATTGATATCTATAAATAGTATTGCTATTTATTTGAACATCGAGATTACAATTTTCTCCTGTCTTGCTGACTCTCAGGTACAAAAAAAAAGCATCCTTCCGTTGGCCTGACCCAATAAATTGATTGAATAAATTCAGTTCTATAAATATTTACACATAGTTTTCATTTTCACGGTGAAATATTTCTTATGTTGGTGTTTTAAGTCTTTTTTTTTTTTAAATATGGACAGTATGTTCTCAATTTCCTTGCAGCTGGAGCATAACATGAAGTAAACTAAAAAAAAAATGGCTACAGCAAAAATAATATATTTGCAAGATAATAAGAGATCATTTGGGAAGCAAGTCCATTTTTCTAAAGTTCTTTACCAACACCATAGTATCTCTCAGCTGTTGACATTTCTGCATCTGGGAAGGGGCAAGATAAAAATTACCATTCAGAATACCTGTTCAAGTTTGGTAAAAGATTTAATTTCTTCATCTGTCACTGTGTCATGAGCCCTGTGAATACTATAGATCAACCCTCAGTGCCAGAAGTGCTAGAGACTTGGCAGCATTGTGGGTAGAATTTAGCCAGAGGGAATTGTCAAGAAGCCAGAAAAAACAAACTTCACCCATTCTGCACCTCAGCCTTGTGTTCTGGGTGGTTGTCCTGGGAACCCTGGGAATGCAGTAATTTAAAAAACTGAGCCCATAAATGGAGATGTATATACTGACCTTAACGATGCTGCAAGGATTCTAGGAGCAAGACAGACTTTTATGGAACACAATAAAAAGTAATTCAGTTACAATCTGTGCTGGAAGGTACCTTAGAGATGATCTGATCCAAACTTTCATTTTGTTGGTGACCAGCCCAAGGTCACATAGTAACTTAATGGCAGAACTGGGCTAGACCAGGGATTTCTGAGCCATGCATGCATTTTCTACGTGGGCCCTCTCAGTGTTCCTGCCCCTGTTACGTTGGGGCTGGTGTGTTGGAGTGTTCGGTGCTGGAAGATGGGATTTGCTCTCTCTGAGCTGCCCTGTGGAGGGGTCCGTGTTCCCTGGGGCACTGCATCTAAGTGCTCTTCTTCCTGAGCATCTTGTCTTCTTTGGGGGTGAGTTTATTCTGCTGAATGGAGAGCTGTGCTTCTGGCTCTGTCAGTTCTGTGAGGTGTGATGTTTGGTTAATGGACAAACCCATGCTTTTGATGGTCAGATTACTCATTATCATCTAGTCTGGTAAGATCATTATACTCAGGAGGCTGTACCTTTAAGTCTTGAAAGAGCTTCTGCTTTTTAAAGCTCCTCCCCTCATCTTCACGTCCAAGTCCAGGTGCTGTCCTGCTCATCTCCCTTCATCTGTGCTCTTTGTTTCTGTAATGTATGTATCTCCCCACTGATGGAATCCTAGTGGGGAAGGGGGGCAGCTGATAAAGACCACCCTCCTTCACCGAGAACCACTGGCCCAATCCAACCAGACCTGGAAATACAGACGAAGACATTACGGACTTGCCTAAGGTCTCATAGTAACACATTTAAGGTGATGCCTTAGTCCCGGCTGCTATAACAAAACACCCAAACACACACTGGGAGGCTCATCAGCAGCAGTCATTTGTTCTTCACAGTTCTGGAGGCTGGAAGTCCAAGGTCACAGGGTGAGCATGGTCTGCTTCTGATAAGGGCCTTTTTCTGGGCTGTGGACAGCTGACTTCTCACTGTGTCCTCACAAAGCGGAAAAAAAAAAGCAAGCTAGCTTTCTTGTTATATCTCACAAGGGCACTAATCCCACTCAAGAGAGTAGCACCCTCATGACCTAACTACCTCCCAAAGACCCCATCTCCAAATACCAACGTATTGGGATTAGAACCTCAACACAGTCCAGAACAGATGAAAACCCGAATCCCACACTGTGCCCAGGGTTGAGTGCTACAGGTCTCCCTCACTAGCATCGGTGATGTCAGCACATGCCTGGCAGCTGCAGCGTCTCAGAAGGGCAGGGCTGCCCCAGAGGGGTTTCAGAGAGGGCGTGTGAGTGTAACTGCAGACTGCAGAGAAGGAGCTCTCTTTTATAAAGGAGCATCAGCTGTCTCAGGTTCAGTCCCTGGGTCAGGAAGATCCCCTGGAGGAGGGCATGGCAACCCACTCCAGTACTCTTGCCTGGAGAATCCCATGGACAGAGGAGCCTGGCGGGCTACAGTTCATGGGGTCACAAAGGATCAGACATGACTGAAGTAACTTAGCTCGCACATCAGCTGTCTGTCTGTATCCCAACTGACGTAGGAGAAAGATGTGTGGTTGGTCTCACCATCGATGGCAAACAGACCACTTTAGTCTCTTTTCTAGAGATTGGCGGTAACTCTGATTCCCTCCACTTCTAGCCTGTCTTTTCCGATGCTCTAATAGCATATTATTTTTGACTCTATTTAGCATATGAATCATTTCATTCTCCCTTGCATTAGCAGTTTTCACGTTGACAGTAAAGGAGACGGTGCACACAGGGCCCTCATGGGGACCCCACAGACTAGGGTGGGAGGCACTTTGTAAATGCTTGAAATTTAAGGAAATACACTTATACTTGATACCCTTTAAGGCAACATTAGACCCATACATTTTAAAAGAGACTTCAAATAATTTAGCAATATAATCTTGCTCATCACCTTGGCAGTTCTGTTCATAGCATAGTAAGTAATGCTCAAAATTCTCCAAGCCAGGCTTCAACAGTTTGTGAACTGTGACCTTCCAGATGTTCAAGCTGGATTTAGAAAAGGCAGAGGAACCAGAGATCAAATTGCCAACATTTGTTGGATCATCAAAAAAGCAAGAGAGTTCCAGGAAAGCATCTACTGCTGTGTTGACTGCCTCTGCTTTAAAGCCTGTGACTGTGTGGCCCACGACAAACTGGAAAATTCTTAAAGAGACGGGAATACCTGACCACCTGACCTGCCTCTTGAGAAATCTGTATGCAGGTCAGGAAGCAATCGTTAGAACTGGGCATGGAACAACAGACTGGTTCCAGATAGGAAAAGGAGTACGTCAAGGCTGTATATTGTCACCCTGAGTATTTAACTTATATGCAGAGTACATCATGAGAAATGCTGGGCATGAGAAATTCCAGCACAAGCTGGAATCAAGATTGCTGGGAGAAATATCAGTAACCTCAGATATGCAGATGACACCACCCTTATGGCAGAAAGCAAAGAAGAACTCTTGATTAAAGTGAAAGAGGACAGTGAAAAAGTTGGCTTAAAACTCAACATTCAGAAAACAAAGATCATGGCATCTGGTCCCATCACTTCATGGCAAATAGATGGGGAAACAGTGGAAACAGTGAGACCTTATTTTGGGGGGCTCCAAAATCACTGCAGATGGTGACTGCAGCCATGAAATTAAAAGACGCTTGCTCCTTGGAAGAAAAATTGTGACCAACCTAGACAGCATATTAAAAAGCAGAGACATTACTTTGCCAACAAAGGTCCGTCTAGTCAAGGCTATGGTTTTTCCAGTGGTCATGTATGGATGTGAGATTTGGACTATAAAGAAAGCTGAGCGCCAAAGAATTGATGCTTTTGAACGGTGGTGTTGGAGAAGACTCTTGAGAGTCCCTTGGACTGCAAGGAGATCCAACCAGTCAGTTCTAAAGGAAATCAGTCCTGAAAATTCATTGGAAGGACTGATGCTGAAGCTGAAGTTCCAATACTTTGGCCACCTGATGTGAAGAACTGACTCATTAGAAAAGACCCTGCTGCTGGGAAAGATTGAAGGTGGGAAGAGAAGGGGATAACAGAGGATGAGATGGTTGGATGGCATCACCAACTCAACGGACATGAGTTTGAGCATGCTCCAGGAGTTGGTGATGGACAGGGAAGCCTGGTGTGCTGCAGTCCACGGGGTCGCAAAGAGTCGGGCACGACTGAGCAACTCAACTGAACTGATCTGTGCTTATCACTGTTCATCAGAGGGATAAATTGAAGTGAAGAAAGTGAGGATGGCTGCTCCACAGGCAGGATTAGGAATGAGAAAGGGGCATCATCTCATTCCCTGGTGGCTCAGCAGTAAAGAATCCACCTGCCAGTGCAGGAAACCTGAGCTCGATTCCTGGCTTGGGAAGATCCCCTGGAGGAGAAAATGGCAACCCACTCCAGTATTCTTGCCTGGAGAATCCCATGAACAGAGGGACCTCGTGGGCTACAGTCCAAGGGGTCACAAAGAGTCAGATACGACTGAGCAACTGAACAACAACACATCCTCATCTCATTCGGTCTTTACACACAAGACCATGACGCAGAGACTCTGTTGTTTGTTTGACAGAATAACAGAAGACAGCGTTTTGAAGGAAGAACTCGTGATTTTTAAAGTGTTTCCTAAAATGTACTGTTTTCAGTAAAATTATTTAATGTGGAAGGAATCTTGTCAAGAATATAGTAACATGACATTTGTAACGTGTAGCATCCAAGGGCACTTTCTTTTCTGAAACATTCTTGAGAAGGGTAATTTTAGAAGTTGGCTGCATACTTCCCGACCCTAAGTCTGCCCTATCTCCCAGAGCAGTTACCCAGAGGACTCCGTTGATTAATACAAATGAAAACACTACCATCAAGATTTTAAAACATGTATATTATTATCCACATGTGCACAAAAAAAATCCCACTGGGCAGCTTGAGTTGGCTGGTATGTTTCTGGTCTATCGCTGCTTTGGTTTGTTATGTTAGGCAGGCTTTTTTGTCTTGTCTTATTTTTCATATTTCAGGAATCAGTGTGTCTGATACTGATGTGGTTTAGATGGATTAAAGATTTAGATTTACATGTATGAATGTGAGGGAGCCTTGGAACTTAAGGTACGTGGATGATTATAGGCAGCCCATTAGACCAGCCGTGTCTTTGAAGTTCTTTGGAAGTCCTGGGAACTTTCACTTACTCATTGTATGTTGAACAGCACAGCTTCCCAGATTGTTAAAATAGTACTGACCTCAGTGTCCTTGTTTTCAGCTGCTCTTTTCCATAGTTAATTTTTGGCGATCTCCTTTGGCATGATTAAAAGCTGACTTATTTATGGAGTGCTGCTAATTGATGGATGTCAAACTCTGTTACTGTGGGGGGTGGGCGGGGGCAGGCTTCCCAACCTTTCAAATCCCAACTGGGAAATTTCCAAAACTGAGTATGTAGTTTTCCCATGGAGCCTCTCCCAGCCACTCTCATGCACATTGTGCCTTCTGCTCACTTTTTACCAAAACCAGAACTTGAGAGGCCACAGAAGCCCCACCATAATCCTCTCTCTCTATGCCAAACGGAAGAGAGCACCAGGGCATCAGATAACTGGAGAGGAGCCCTCAGACCTGGAACTCAGCCCGAGGGGTGTCCTTGAGAACTAGTTTCTGAATTCGACAAAGCAAGGTGCTTGTCTCTGCTTTGCACCTGCAGTTGCTTTCTGGATTTAGCTTTTATTTTTAGCGCATTCTTATTGTCTGTCTTCGATACTCTGAAAGGCTTGTCCAAGAGCAGTTTGTCACTGTGATTTCTTGTGAATAATGAGGGCTTCAGGAGTCTGGGGAGGATCTTCGGATGCCGGCCGCGTGTCTGCAGGTTACCGCTGGCAGCCACCCACCTGTTGGAGAACCACTCATGAGGACCACCGTGTTAGATCCTCGAGGAAGTCGAGGCTTGCGTTTCTTTTTCTTTTTAGAGCTTCGGTTTTGAAGTCAGAAAAATCCTGGCTTTACCATATATCTGTCCGAGAGGCTTCTTAGCACCTTTGAGCCTCATTTTCCCCATCTGTAGAATGGGGAGGTTTTTGCAGACTCCCATGGCATTGCTGTGGGGATGGCAGGAGCTCACCCTGGGAGCAGCTCTTGCAGTGTGAGGCAGGCACGTGGCAGACAAGTGGGTGACAACCCTTCCCATCTTCCTAACAGGAGAAGCCCAGCTGCACAGACCCCTGTCCTCTGTGTATCTGTGCCTCACCTCCAGTGATTTTCCATGGTGGCACCTCCCCTCTCATCTTGACCTCTAGGGAGTCTTGCCAGTGGTTCTGCCTTCCTGTGTCTCTCCTTTTCTATTACCAGCGAGAGATGACCACCTTCTTAGGGCACCTGATGTTTGGAACTGCAAGGAGACAATGTGCTTCCCGGAGCCGAGGAGCCGAGTGTTCGTGTGTGCTTTACTAGGAGGCGAGGAGAAGCAGGGCTGTCCTGTAACTCCTAACCTGTAGTCTGGCGTTGCCAGGACAGGCACTCAGGGGCTGGACGGATGAATGGGGCCTCTGTGTGTGGATGAAAAAACCCAGCGTTTCTCTTCCAGTTGCTGCAGTGAGAAGAACAAATTAGATTATTAATTTGATCATGTGGTAGCATGAGCCGACAGCCTATTTAGTTTCATTGTTAAAACAAGTGTGGTTTTGAATGATGTGGACTTTCCCTCTTACTTAGATGGCACAGAATATTCATTACGGATATCAATAAAGACCATGCTGGTGATCAGCCTCCAAAGCTGCCCTCCCCCGCCCCACCCCTGCATGCAGAAAAGGCAGAAAAGGATATTTAGAATGGGAGACTGGAAGCCAAATTATAAACTCATTTCAACTCCTGGCCCGCAGGCCCCAGAATGGCCTTATTTGTTGTCAAGGATGGAAAACAACTCGGATTCAGGTCCAAGTGATTATTCGACTTTGGCATTGCTGCGGGGCTGCCAACTGCAGTTCCATTTAGACACAGATTAATTAGCCAGGCAGGGACGGAAGTGGGCTTGGAGAGAGAAGCCGGGAGAGGCTGCGCAGCGGGGGGACCGGCGGGGCGGCGTGGGGGGGCTGGCCCCGGCTAGCCCACCCTTTCAACAGTTAACCCACAGGAAAGCGGATCCAGATGGCCCCTTCTATGGTGACACACCTCACTCCGTACTTACTGACTCAGTGTCCGTGCTGCAGAGAAAACTTTCAAACTTGGGCGCAGGGAGAAACTGCACGTGACAGCCCCCAGCACTGGCACCGGGAGGCCGACCCCGCGGACCTGAACCGCTTATCAATCTTGTCTTTGTCCCCCTGCAACCACCCTAGACCTTTTTTTAAAAAAATTATTATTATTATTCCTGCATGTGAAACGGGAACCATAGAGGATTTTCGTGTGTGTGTGTGTGTGTGTGCGCGCGCGCGCTATGACTTGAATTATAAAGACAGATGAGATGAAATCACAAACTCGGGAAAACACGACTCTGCGTAAAGGAGTTGAAGATAGAATTATTCGCCTCTATTTAATCGCGGGGGCGAATTCTCTCCGGAGTGTTTCCCCGGTGCTGTGCTCGTACCTCTTTTGCGTCCTCGTTGATCTCCGTGGACCGAGGGGCGCTCGGTGGATTCCTGAAAGGCCGGGGGGCGCAGGGCTGGACGGAGCGGGCGGAGGGGGCCGTCAGGGGAGGAGGCGGGTCCCGCAGGCGGTGCTGGGGGCGTCTGCGGGGGCGGTGGGGGCGCGCTGCCGGGGGAGCTGGGCTCTCCAACTTCCCGGGGGTTTGCTGTTTTGTAACATTTCTTCCTTCCCTACGACCGACCATTAGAAAAAAGTGGCGGCGCGGCGCGCGGTCCCCCGACCCCACCTGAACCGCGGCTTCGCTGCGGACGCACAGCCCAGGCCACGGCGCCTTCGGGAGCCAGCGGGCACCCTTCCTCCCTGCGAGGTTTGCTTTTTCTGGGTTCTTTTCCAAGAGTGTGACTCTGCTTTGCTTTTACACACGTATCTACATGGCTCTCGGCATTTATTTTAAACCTTGATCTTTTTTTTTTTTTTAAACAAATGCTTTGCATTTTACCCATTAAAATAGAACAGGGAAAATACCATCCTGCTTTTTGGGGCAGGACTTTGGTTGGATAAATTGTATTTTAGATCCTAAGTGATTTAAAATTTTGTAATATCATCTATATTTAAGACGTGGAAATTCCCAGAAGTGACTCCTATTTTTATTTTTTAGATTCCTTTCCATTTCAAGGAGGAAAGTCAAGATATTTTTACTCAGTGGAAGAATGATGTAGTTTCATCCTAACCTTCTTTTCTTATGCTTCCAGGTAAGTGTGTCTGTTAATCATGAATTACTTAAGAAATGAATCTTTGTATGGTCTGAGTTTATTCAGTATTCTGGCTATGTTTGAAATGTGCTGAATTTCATTTTACTTCCAATAGTTCCATTAATAACAGATTATTATTTTAAGATATGAGTACTTTTTCAAGGTAGTATAATTACTTGGCTGCCTTGGAAAATTCTTTTATTCACTTGTAAAGCCTGTAATTTACATTTAACTCTGCCAGCTTCTTCAGAATTTATCTCTTCTCAGAATGGCAAATGCCAATAATGTAGTTAGAAGAACTACATAATTCTTTTTTTAAAAATTCACCTGAATAGGATAATTTGTTCTTCTTTTGGAAGTTGTGACGAAATGTTAAGCTTTCTCAAATATTTAACCCATAATCAAAAGGGCATCGTAATTTTCACCAAGCTACAAAATAATTATTTAAATAAAATAGGAAATTGAACTATGATCTTACTTTCCGACTTATAGCATCTCAGGGGAATACTTTCTAGAACTCTTGGAGAATAGTACCCTGACAGATTGTATGGTTGGTTTCAGATTTGGGGACACATGTAAATCTCAGGGACGTTATTTTAGTTCTGCTCTGTAAGCAGTGATTTTGAATTTCTCTAGAATAAGATATTTTATTACATCTGGCGAGACTGAACTTTGAAAAAAACTAAGAACTTCAGGGACATCATTAGTTGAAAGGGAAGAGTATGAAATGGGAAGTCATGTATGTGGTTCTTACCTTCAGCAGAGCAAACCTTCAGTTTAGTTTTCTATGGAGATGAATCTATAGATGTGAAAATGAAAATAGATAAGCTGTGCTCACCATCTGCATACCTTCAGGAAAACCCCTTCACTGGTCTTCATTCAACAAATTGCTATAGAGGTTTTGTTTTGATTTTTAATGTTTACTTTTGTTGTACTGTTTGAGATAAAAGGCTGAAAACCAAAACGCTGGATGTGATTTTGCTTTAATGAACTGCTTTATACTCAGACAATGGAGAGTGGGGAGTTAAAGGGATTGTATCTGAGTTACCAGTAATGAAAAATAAAAACAACCTTGACCAAATTAATGATAACCACAATAAAACAATAATAATAATATAAGAATAACCAAACAATAATTCTTCACAAAGTCTTTTTTGAGTAGAGACTTGAGTGGCTAAGAGGCCTAAGTGATCCAAGGCTACTTTGAGGGTCACAACGGAAGTCTTCAATCTGAGGTATTTCAATGTTTAATGTTTTTGAGAATGACCTGGATGATGTAGAAGAGAACAGTGTCATTAGAAAGAACATCATGATATTAAAACCTTGAAATGATTGTAGAAAAGAGTCAGAATAAACTGTACAAAATAGAGAAGTAATGAGAAATAATCCAATTAAGATGTTCATACCCCAGGATGAGGTGATGAGGGAGGCCCAGCTGGGTTTTGATGAGGGTCTGGTCTCTCTGTGTGCTGCTGCAGACACAGGGTGTTGATGGGGAGTCAGGCTGCTCTGGGACAGTGGGAGCTTGGGAAAGCCTTTGGTTTTCCAGGGACTGGGGGCTTCCCAGGTGGCGCTAGTGGTGAAACAACCGGCCTGCCATGCAGGAGACAAAAGAGACATGGGTTAGAAAGATCCCCTGGAGGAGGGCGTGGCAACCCACACCAGTATTCTTGGATAGAGGACAGTATCTTGGACATTATCCCATGGACAGAGGAACCTGGTGGCCTATATTCACTCCATAGGGTCACAGAGAGTCGGACACAACTGAAGCGACTTAGCATGCATGCATACTCCTTATAATCTGAGTTCCTTATAGATGCAGGGCTTTGGAAGTCCCTCAATAGTGGACCTTCCCCAGACCTGCAGGGGGCAGCCGTGTAAACTGGGAGGAGTGGCTGGTTGGCAGGTGTACCTGCCCTGCGGTGGTCCTGGAGTCCCAGCCAGGAGACGCGGTTGGATCATTGTTCGTGGTTGGATCACCAGCTCGAGGTGCTGGAAGGCTCCCCTGGGGATCTCCTGGTCTCCTCTGTGTCCCCCTGGTGCCTTCGATGCCGCCCGGCCTTGTCCATGAATTGCTGCCTGCTGAGTGCGTGCCCCACCCCAAGCCCAGTGTCCCCACACTCTCTCCCACTGGGAACTCTCCCTTCCCTGCCACCCTCCAGGGAACATTTACTGGTCCTTCAGTGGCAACCCCCCTGTGGGGCTTCTAGCACTCAGACACAGGTCCTGGCACCTGGATATGCTGAAAGAGGCATTGCATGGTTGATGAAAACATAGGAAGGGAATATAGGGCGTCTGGTCCTGTGGGAACCGCATCCCTCTGCTTCCCTTCCTGCCCAGAGCGGGCACCTGGCACTGTCTCCTTGTCACGGTCCCACGATGGCCGCCTGGGCCCCTGAGCAGGACGCTGACCCAGCGGGTCTTACTCTGGGATCCAGTTAGTTCCTCAGCTGCTGTCTGCGGGGTCCAAGCTCTCTTTGTGGCCAGATCACCCTGTAGTTCTTTGCAGCTCTGCAAGCCCATGCATGACACGTGTCTATCAGATAACGTGAAGTTGTAGCCTATGCCATTTCCTTTTGGAACGAAGGGGTGTTAAAAGTAAATACGAATATAAAACTATAATGGAGTAACTTGGCAGGTTGCACGTATTTGCAAAACTAGAGAATCAAGTAGAGAAGTTTGTATTGATGGTTTACGAAGTAGCCTTCTTTGGGATCTGTTTTGACCTTCCACAGTCTTTCCACTTAATGGAATGAGACAAGAATGTAAGCTTGTCATGAGTGCCAGTGTCTGCTGCTGCAATTTTCATTTATCCTCCTGAACCGCAGTTCCTTTTCCACAGATGGGGCTTCTCCAGGCCAGGCCAGGAGAGGAATGCTGGCCTGTTGCGGCCTGCCACGGGACCGCTGTCTCTTGTCTGCTGATTGTCGCCTCCTCAGGCCTGGCTTTTGTCTTTTCTGCTCTGTTCCGGGGCTCTGCTCATTGAGATTCTCCTTCCACCAAGTGGGTTTCTTGCTTCAGCCTCTCATGGCCGTGTCTTGCCCTGCCGGCCCCTCATCCCCCAACCCCCACCTCCTCCTTCCTCTGTGCCCCTCCTCACTGCATTCCTGCTCTGGACTCAGCCCTGGAAACCCATCCCGGCCTTTGCCTGGCCTGGGGCTGGGCCCTGTCGCCCCCAACATTCTCCACTGTCTGCAGTTGTTCACCTGCTGGCTGTTTGTCCTGTGGCCGTCCTCATCCTCTAAGGGGCTCTGTGTCTGCGTTTGCAACGCCCAGCATGTGTTTGTCCATATGCATGTTCACAAACAAATGTTTGGATGAATTTCTGGTATCTGAAAACCCTCATCAGAACCAAGCATTGTCAGTGTTTTGATTTGCTGAGGGCGTGACCGTGTGCAGTCTGGGTGACTGAACACTCACGCAGCGGCAGTATCCCTGTCTTTTCTGTCTTCTTTTCCCCCCTCTGTCTTCTTTCTCTTTCACATTTGTTTTCTGTGCTACCATGGATAGGAGGGATGTGAACTGGTGCTCTAACTCCAGCACCAGCGCCTGCTTAGGTTAAATAAATTCTTTTTTAAGTAAGGCATGGAAGGTTGGCCGTAACCCAGGTGTCCACTGGTGGTGAATGGTTAAACGAAATGTGGTCTGTGTGCCCAATGGAATAGTACTCGGCCTTAAAAAGGAAGGCGATTCAAACACATGCTACCACACGGATGTTGAACTTGAGGATGTTATACAAAGGTGAAATCAGCCAGTCACGAAAGGGCAAACGCTGTATGATTGCACTTTCAGGAGGGAGCTGGAACAGTCCTACTCATGACGATGCAGAGTAGAATGGTGGTTGCCAGGGGTTGAGGGGGCAGAGGATGGAGTTGTTTAACACTGTTTAAGTTTTCAAGACGAAGAAGTTCTAGAGAGTGATTGTACGACAGTGTGAATATACTTGAAAATTGTGAAGAAAATAAACTTTATGTTACGTGTATTTTACCATAATTAAAAGTAACAAAGTAAGTCAAAGACCTGACTTTAAAAAAGAATAATAATCCTTTAAAAGTAAAAAAAAAAAGTTTAAAGGGATTTCTTTTTTTTCTTTTTGCCACTTAATTTTTTTAATGAAAGGGATTTCTTTGATTTAGGGACTTTTCCTCCCTTGAGCTTAATTTCTCACTTGTGTAGAGGGTAAAAAAAAAGTATTGACTTATGTACTTTTGGCTGTGTTGGGTCTTTGCTGTGGCGCTCAGGCTTCTCATTGCAGGGGCTTCTCTCGTTGAGCACAGTCTCCAGGGGCTGGAGCTCAGTAGCTGTGGCCACGGGCTTAGTTGTTCTGTAGCATGTTTTATCTTCCCCCAACCAGAAATGGAACCCGTTGAGATGGAATCCGCATTGACAGGTGGATTCTTAACCACGGGACCACCGAGGAAATCCTGCTGCTGCTGCTAAGTCGCTTCAGTCGTGTCCGACTCTGTGCGACCCCATAGACGGCAGCCCACCAGGCTCCCCGTCCCTGGGATTCTCCAGGCAAGAACACTGGAGTGGGGTGCCATTTCCTTCTCCAATGCATGAAAGGGAAAAGTGAAAGTGAAGTTGCTCAGTCATGTCCAATTCTTCGAGACCCCACGGACTGCAGCCTACCAGGCTCCTCCGTCCATGGGACTTGCCTACTTAGGTTTTTAAATCACTTTTCATTAAAAAATAGTATTGTGTAAGAAAAACAAATTATCTTTCCATTGACAAGACCTTTGAAATTTACTTTTACACCTTATTATTCCTTTTCTTAGTGTTGCCTATATTTTCAGTTAAAATCTGGTTCAAAATTACCCACTTCCTCACCTGTTTTTCTTCAGCAAAGGTAACAGGATCTTACTGCTCTTCTGGAAATACTTGTATGACATTGAAAATCAATATGAGGAGCAGGAATGTTTTTTTCTGTCCCAAGAAGAGGGCATGACAGACTCTAGGGTTTAATTTGACTGCTCATAAGGAGACAGCTGGGCTTTCCTTGTGGTTCAGACGGTAAAGAATCTGCCTGCAATGAGAGAGACCCTGGTTCGGTCCCTGGGTCAGGAAGATCCCCTGGAGGAGGCCATGGCAACCTACTCCAGTATTCTTGCCTGGAGAATCCCAGGGACAGAGGAGCCTGGCAGGCTGCAGTCGATGGGGTCGCAAAGAGTCGGACAGGACTGAGCAACTAACTCTAATACTTTCAAGGAGACACTCGCTACTTTAAGTCTTGCCTTTTTATTTTATTTTTTCCATTACACTAATGGCCCTTTCAAGTTGAAAATCATGACCCTACAACTGTAAATAAAACTGTGGTGCTTGAAAGGGCACAGTTTCACAAGGTTCAGCTGACACTTAGGAAGCAGTTGTCTGAAAGGTTCTGACCCGTTAGGTAGTATGTTTCCTGAAGAATTTAAAATGAAACTTGAATTGCTTCAGCCTAGGGGCACACTGGCTGAGAAGGGAAGGTAGAGATCGGGTGAGGCCATGTGTGAAGGTTTGGGGGGTAAGTGGGAATGAAAGTCAGAGGCGGAGGGTGGGCAAAAGAAGGAATTAGGACCTAATGGAAACTTCCAGCTCAATTGCTACTGAGGTTTTTAACGTTCCAAATGTGATCCTATGGTCAAGGCCTCTAGAAAAAATGAAATTCATCTCTACTATTGGGAAACTCATTCAAATTGATATTGTAAATTTTTTTGTAAAGTTTTTTTTTTTAAAAAACGTAGTAATTAGGAGTAATAGTGTTTATACTTGAATGTTGTGATAAAGACATGCATATTTTCAATTCAACAAAAATGTGAGACTTATTATTGAGTTGGCCAAAAGATTCGTTTTTTTCCTGTAAGATGGCTCTGGTAGCGTTTAGTTGTCTTTAACTTCACTCAAAACAATTTTGTTAGATTGTATGGTGACAGCTATTGTATCAGCATGCGTTTTCAAAAACTTAACCAAGATTGGTGAATTGTTGTGTAGCCATTTTAGTATTGAAGATGGAAGAAAAAAACGCAACATATTATGCTTTATTATTTCAAGAAAGGTAAAAACGAAAATGAAGCAAAAAAAAAAAAGATTTATGCAGTGTATGAAGAAGGTGCTGTGACTGAAGGAACACGTCAGAAGTGATTTGCAGAATTTCGTGCTGGAGGTTTCTTGCTGGACGATGCTCCATGGTCGGGTAGATCAGTTGAAGTTGATAGCGATCAAAACAAGACATTAATTGAGAACAGTCAACATTATGCTGCATGGGAGGCAGCATGCTCAAAATACCGAAATCAGTCTGGAGCATCACGTGCACCAGCTTGGTCATCTTCACTGCTTTGATGTTCGGGCGCCACATAAGTTAAGTGGAAACACTGTCTTGAGCGTATTTTTGCATTAGAGTCTCTACTTAAACATAACAAAAACATTACCTGTTTTTTAAAACAAACTGTGAGGGACGATGAAAACTGGATTCTGTATAATAATGTAGAATAGAAGAGTTCATAGGGCAAGTGCATTGAACCACCACCAACCACACCAAAGGCCAGTCTTTATCCAAAGAAGGTAGCGTTGTGGATACGGTAGGCCTGAAAGAGAGTCCTCTATTATGAGCTCCTTCTATAAAACCAAGAGATGAATTTCGACAGGTACTGCTCCCAGTTAGACCGGCTGAAGGCAGCACTTGATGAAAATTGCGTGGAATTGGTCAACAGAGCGTGCACAGTCCTCTGCCAGAGGACCGCAAGACCGCGTGTTTCTTTGATGACCAGGCGAAAACTTACCGCTTGGCTTGCAAGTTCTGATTTCCTCTGCTAGATTCACCAGACATTGTGCCTTTGGATGTCTTTGGATTTTTTTTTTGGTCTTTGCAAAATTCTCCTGATGAAAAAAAATTGCCATTTCCTGGAAGACTGTACAAGGCACCTGTAATAGTTCTTTGCTCAAAAAGATAAAAAAATTTGGGAAGATGAAATTATGAAGTTGCCTGGAAAATGGCAGAAAGTAGTGGAACAAAATGATAAACACGTTCAATAATGTTCTTGGTGAAAATGAAAAATGAGCCTTTTATTTTTACTTAAAAACTGAAGTAACTTTCTGGCCAAACAAACATATGCTGGTCTTGAACCCCTTTGGTTACCAAGTGCCAATTCTTGGATTGGATCCAGTCGCTGGTGAAGGTATCAGTAACCTGCAGAGAAATGAGAAAAATAAAGTGATTTTTCAAAGAGCTAGTACTCACTTTAAAGGAATAATGTTTACTTTGAGCTTCTGGTCTTTTTTCTTATATATTAAAATATAAAATATTTATTCTTTTAGAATATAATGATAGTTAATATTTAAAATTTCTATTTCTTGGCAAATTAAAATGTTGGATATCATTCAGGATTTGTGGTTACAAGAACCAGAAATGAACTAGACTACCTCAGGAAAGAAATCTGTTGGAATTTGCACAAGGTCATGTGTGTGTGTGCTAAGTCGCTTCAGTTGTGTCTGACTCTTTGCAACCCCATGGACGGTAGCCCCCCAGGCTCCTCTGTCCATGGGATTCTCCAGGCAAGAATACTGAAGTAGGTTGCCATGCCCTCCTTCAGGGGATCTTCCCGACCCAGGGATTGATCCAGCATCTCTTATGGCTCCTTCATTGGCAGGCAGGTTCTTTACCGTGAGCTCATATCTGATAAAACTTCCAGCCAGGGCTACTGGTGTCATTAAATGTGTTTTCTGAGTTTATGAAACATGTGACAGCTTTGTCCCAAGCCAGTGGGGTATATACCAAGGGATAGAGGTCTTGATGGCTGGAAAATAGTAGATTGAATTGAAATTAAGTACCATCACATGACATATACCATTGGCATTTTTGATGATTTTCTGCAGCAAGGTGAAATGTAGCATTACCTGTAGCCTTGCCCTCATTTGAGCCCTGCCATTGGAAGGGGAGCTGTCCCTGGGTGTGGATTAGCTACTTGCGTGTGTTGTTTTGTGTTAGGCAATCACCTAACTTTTCTTCCTCTGAAGTTCTTGCTGTGTGTTTCAGTGTTATTATTGCTCATCTCACTGTAATTTGATGCGGCATGTTAACTAACTCTTAGTTTAGTGCTTATTTAGGAAGCCAGATTGTGGAGGTGTGTGCAGCCTCTGACACTCTGACCGCTGTTCTGGAAACTCTTGCTCCCCTTGGCTTGTCTGGTGACCTCCTCTGGTTTTCTCCCTCTTTCTGTGGCTGATACTGGGTGGCCCCCTCCCCAGTCCAGTCCGTGTTCCTCAGCGTCCCATCCCCTCCGCCCTCTCGTTCTGTGTCATCCGCGCAGTCTCCTCGGCTCTAGGTGCTGACCTTGTGCTGACCTCACGTTTGTTTCCCCAGCTCACTCTGCCATCTGGTGCCCCCAGCCCCCTGCACTCATTATGCTCCCCTGGGCTCCCCCAGCCCCCAGCCAGAACCCCCCAAGATACCCTGATGTTGTTACCGTCACTCAGGGGCTTACGTGGTCCATTGCCAAGTCCCTGCACCCTGCCCATCCTCTTCCTTTTTTTAAAAAAATTAATTAATTATTTTATTTTTTATTTTTTGATTGTGCTGGGTCTTTGCTGCTGCGTCCTCCTGCCAGGACACCCTTCCAGGCTCCTCGGCCAGGCCAGTTCCTTCTGGTTCTCCACGACTTGACTCTGGTGGTCTCTCTTTCCAGGCCTCTCCCCTTCCCCTAGACTGACGTGTGGGTTCCCCTCTCCTTTTATGGCACCTTCTGTGTGGTGTTACTGCATTTGGTTTTCTTGCCTTTTGTTCCTGTTACCCGGGCATGGTGTCTGGAGCGTCCCGAGCACCCCTGGGACCACTCAATACCCCCGGGGATTGGTGCTGAGCGGGTGCCCCGCAGGGTGAATGGTTGGCAGGAGTTTGAGTGGGCCCGCCTGCTCTCCTGCCGAGGAGGGGGCTGCAGCGGACTCACGTTGTCAAGGGATTCAAACCAGCATCTTTCTTCCCACCTCTTCTCCTGGTCCATGCCTTCTCCTCTAAGAAGGGCTCTTGTTTTTTCCTGAGTCAAATCGTGGGAGAAGCTGAGAATGAAGAAGTTTATGAGTGAAAGAAAATAATGAGTCAGAAGGGCACCAGAGAAGCAGCTTCTGTTTTATTCTACCTGCTGCACTTCTCATTTTGTGTTTCCAGTTGTGTTACTTTGGTTTGGGAAACATGTGTACACGGCCACCAGTCTGGTAGATTACAGGCTGCATGCTAGCGTTTCTCCCATTAGGAGCAGACCGAAGGTGTATGTTGGCATTTCCTTTCTCCTGAACTTCTTCTTTAACTCGGCACACATGGCCCTCACCCTGGCACTTGTTGTTCAGTTGATTGGTGTTGGAGTGGATGCCTCCCTGTTTCTAGAGGCGAGGCAGTGGGCTTCACACTGGCCCTGGAATTAAGGTTGGAAGCTCAGCTCCATCGCTTACCGGTGCTGTGAGATGGACAGGTTTCTGCACCCTCTACCCTTCATCTGGAAAATGAGACAAACCTTTTAGAGTTGTTGTGAGGATTGAGATGAATGTTTGTGAAGCACCTGGCACATCCTGAAGGCAGTCAGTCCTAAAGGAAATCAACCCTTTAGGAAATTTCCTAAAGGAAATCAATCAATCAATCCAACGAATGTTCATTGGGAGGACTGGTGCTGAAGCTGAAACTCCAACACTTTGGCCACCTGATGCAAAGAACTGACTCATTGGGAAAGACCCTGATGCTGGGAAAGTTTGAAGGCGGGAGGAGAAGGGGATAACAGAGGATGAGATGGTTGGATGGCGTCACCGACTCAATGGATGTGAGTTTGGGGAAACTTCAGGAGATGGTGATGGACAGGAAGCCTGGTGTGCTGCAGCCCATGGGGTCACAAAGAGTCAGACATGACTTGAGCCACTGAATAACAATAGCAACTTGGCACATAGTAGGGATGCAAGAAATTACCAATATTAACTAACAGGATGTAAATGTTTACATTTTTCCAAAATTGAAAATAAAACTGTGGTCCCTGCTCCTCCCTTTTCCTTTCCCAGCTTCCATAATGGAAAGAATTTGCTTGTTTATGGGCTAATTAGTTAGTTAATTAAGCACACATTGTTTTGGGTGTCAGCCAGGAGTCCTCCACTGTGAGACACTGGAGGTTCGGGGGGATGCACAGTCCTGGCTCTATAGGAGCCTGTAGTGTGGTCCCTGAGCCCCTGCACTGAGTCTTCCGGGATGCTGGGGACCCAGCCAGATCCCCCGGCTTCACTCGAAATCAGAATCTTTGGGGAGCTCAGTTGTTTCAGCTCTGCCCACAGGAGCCTCAGAGGGACCCTAACTTCACCTTCTCGTGGTGAACCTCAGACACAGGGCCCCCGAAGGAGCCGTGATCTCTGCTCCGGGCTCGCCGTCTCACTCTCTGCTGTTCCTGACTTACTCTGGAGCCTCTACCAGGCTGGTGGCTGGAGAGCCTGTCTCACGCATGCTGGTCTCGTCCCACTTCACTTACGGTGAACATCTCACCACGCACACGCTTCTGACGCACACCTTCTTCAGCTGGGGTGCTGGTGTCCTGTGTTGTTACTTACCCACTTGTCTTCTTGTGCCCAAACGTGGTTCAGCACTTCACTGGTTGAAAATACTTTATTTGGCAATAATTTCAGCTTATAGAAAAGTTTCAAACACAAGACTGGAACCAAAAGCACACAAAGCCTTTACCCAGATCCTCCTATTGTTAATATTTTGCACCATTTGTTTTTCATTTGTGTGCTCTTCTCTCCCTCTCTCTAGTATATGTAAACAAAATTATTATACATCGTATTTTCCTGAACAATTTGTTCATACATCATGATGAACTAATAAAGTTTATACACCATATGGGCTTCCCTGGTGGCTCAGCCGGTAAAGAATCTGCCTGCAGTGCAGAAGTCCTGGGTTTGATCCCTGTGTCAGGAGGATCCCCTGGAGAAGGGAATGGCTACCCCCTCCAGTATTCTTCCCTGGAGAATTCCATGGACAGAGGAGCCTGGCGGGCTACAGTCCATGGGGTTGCAAAGAGTCGGACGTGACTAAGCAACTAACACTTTGACTCTTTCACAGATCATAAATGAAGTGAAGTGAAAGTTGCTCAGTCATGTCTGACTCTTTGCAACCCCATGGACTACACAGTCCATGGAATTCTCCAGGCCAGAATACTGGAGTGGGTAGCCTTTTCCTTCTCCAGGGGATCTTCCCAACCCAGGGAGCAAACCCAGGTCTCCCTCATTGCAGGTGGATTCTTTACCAACTGAGCCACCAGAGAAGCCCCATACATAGCCCTTGCCCTCAAATAGTTTGGTGTGTATTTCCTAAGAATAAGCATATTTTCCAATATAACAACAGTGCAGGCATCAGTCAGTCAGCTTGACATCTATTTCAGTTTATCTTCTTAGATAACAGACTGTCTACACGCTGACTCTGTAACGTTGACTTATAACATCCTTCATGGTGTTCCACTCTGGTACTGCGATCAGGCATTGCGTTTAGTTATTATGTCTCTTTGTTCCTGCCCTCTGAAACCTTCTCATAGTTTTTCTTTTTTTGAATGATGTTTGTGAAGAATACTGTCCTTTATCTTGTAGAGGATGTTCATTTGGGTTTAGATGACTGATCTCGTGGTTGGATTCAGGCTGTGCGTTCCTAGCTGGGATTCTGCACAGGGATGTGTTCTTTCCGGCTCCCCACCTGCCCCGTGTCGGCGATGCTGATTTCAGTGACCCTGGCCAGGTGACGGTCCATTTCTCCACTGTGTGGTTACTATCTTTCTCTTTGTAACTACTAAGAAATGGCTTACTTTTATCACCTTTTGTTTTGATACCTATTCATCAACTCGTTTCTCACCTGTAATAAAATGAGCATTTTAAAACCTGCTTTGTACAAGTTCAGAGGCTTGGCTTATGTGGAGGCTCCCATCCGATCTTAATTTTATGGCGAGCAGTTGGATGGATTGGAGATGGATGGATTGGAGACCTGGAAAGGAACTGAAGTAACTGTCACTGGTTTTTTTTTTTTACAGATGCTCATGTGGTGATTTATTCTGAAGAGCTCACACTCCTCAATTCATGATAAAACATTGCAGTCTGGTGGCGGTGTGGAGATCTGTCTTTAGCTTGTAGGCTGTGCTCACTGCGCATGCTCAGTCGTTCTGACCTTCCGGGTTTGAGGCCCAGAAACGGAAGTGACAGTGGCCGGACAGTGTGCGGAGCTGGCGAGCTGGCCTGGCCAGCCCTCCCACGGGGCTGCCAAGGCGGTGTGGTCACTGTGATGCTTGAGGAGGCGACCGTGGAGTGGACCTCTTCTTTCCGAGATCTGCCCTTTGAAAGAGAAACTTTGCTGTTCTCTGCCCTGTTTCGGAGGTTGACCAAGAGGTTTAGGTCAGAGGTTCACGGTGTCGTTAGTGTCCCATTCATTGTCTCAACACCCCTTGACTAAGAAGATGACTCAGAGGTTTGTTTTTTTTAATCCCCACTAAGTAGTTAGAGCCTGGTAGGCTGCAGTCCATGGGGTCGCTAAGAGTCAGACATGACTGAGCGACTTCACTTTCACTTTTCACTTTCATGCATTGGAGAAGGAAATGGCAACCCACTCCAGTGTTCTTGCCTGGAGAATCCCAGGGACGGGGGAGCCTGGTGGGCTGCCGTCTGTGGGGTCGCACAGAGTCGGACACGACTGAAGCGACTTAGCAGCAGCAGCAGCAGCAGCAGTTACCGCCATTAGCTTATATTCATGTCGTAGCAACCTAGTAGCTGTTTGAAAAAAATAACACAGTAGATTTAAAGAGTAGTAAGTTTTATTTGCTTCTTAACCACAGTTACCGATAATGGGTTGTGTGCCTCCCTGGGAGCTGCACAGCCGCAGACCTTGGAGTCAGATGGGCCGCTTCATCTCATGTAGCCGTTGCTCTTTATCACAGTAACTGCTCAAAATGTAGTTTCACCAGGATGTGATCTTCAAAAGGAATGTAGCTCAGAATGATGTTGAAAATGTGGATTACCTGGAGCTCTTTGTTTGCACAGTGTCCAGCACAGTCTAGTATCTAGTGCTTTGCTTGAAAATTTAAAATATTCTGAAGCACAATTATGTACTCCCCTTGGTACCCTAGGGTGGTGCCTTGGCACACAGTTTGGGAATCAATGAGTTAGGTATTAAAAAGTTTTCTGGGGGTGTTTTGTAATCCTTCTGTAGCCTTTAGACACCCAGATATGTGCCTCCAAGGTAAGTTAGGGGTTAAGTAACTGTAAGGAGCAAGATTATAATTTCTCAGCACACTGACAGGAGGGCAGAGATGTCATGTCAACTTAATTAGCAAAAGCTGAAAATTCTTTTATTTATGATATGGCTCAAGTCAGAGGCCTGCTCCCTGCCCCTTGGATAGTATTACATAATACCCTGCTTACCAGTGAATAAAAGAAATTTGATAAGATTTTCTTACTTAACCTTTTTGGTTTGGTGCACATGTTATTCTTCCCACAAGCTGATTATTTTCTATGGATTAATGGTTTCCTTGACAAATATTTTAGCAGTGTCCCCTTCAGGCTTTGGAAGAAGGCTGTAAATCTCAAACCCAGGCTTGTCATTAAGGTTTATATCTTTCATAAGAAGGTATAACAGCTGTGTGGATTAACTAGATCCTAGTAGAAATTAGATCTGGTTGACATAATAATTTCAGTTGTATGTGTCTGAGCTTCAGCTGTGAAGAGATTTTCCTGTTAGGAAGGGGGATGTTTTGAACATCAGAGTAACGAGGGACACCCACTCTACCTGTATGAGGCTTTGGAAGATCATGACAGATGGCTTCCCCATCTAAGGGGTGGTCTCAAAGGAATGGGAACTTGGGAGCATGTCACCATAGATGATCCTTGTAAGAGTGGAACGGCTTGGTGTCCAGATGGGCCCCAAGCTGCGTGTAGCGGATGTGGCTACACAAACTCCGTGGCCCGGGTGAGGCTTGTCCTGGGACCTGCAGGGTGTTCAGCATTCCTGGGCCCACTCGATACTGTGTCAGCCAGGTACCACCCTCCCGAGATTTCCAGACACCCTTGACTACCGTGCTTGGGTCAAAGGTGAACCCAGCCCTCGTCTAGCAAATGAGGAAGCTGAGGCTCAGGGCAGGGAAGGGGTCACCCGAGGTCACAGATACAACTATAGCCAGGACCTCAGTCCCTTGCCCGCCTGCCTGGCAGGCACAGAGCTGCCCAGGTCATTCCCTCCAGCTCTGATCATCCAAGATTCTTAGGATCAAAGGGAGATGGGAGGTTTTGGTTTTTTTTTCCTTTTATTCAAGTATGGTCAGTTTGCAATGAGTATTACTTTCAAGCATACGGCAAAGTGACTTTTTTGCAGATTATATTTCCTTATAGGCTATTACCAGGCACCGAGTGTGGTTCCCTGTGCTATCCAGCAGGTCCTTGTTGCTTGCCTGCCTTATGTATACTAGTGTGTGTCTGTGAATCCCCTGCTCCTAATTTATCCCCCCTCCCTTTCCCCTTTGGTAACCACAGGTTTGTTTTCCCTGTCTGTGAGTCCGTTTCTGCTTTATAAATAAGTTCATTTGTATCATTTTCTTTTCTAGATTCCACAAAATAGTAGTATCATATGATATTCTTCTCTTAACTTTACTCAGTATCACAATCTCTAGGTCCATCTGTGTTGGTGCAAATGGCATTATTTTGTAATTTTTGTGGCTGATTAATATTCCATTAATCTGCCCATGGACACTTAATTTACTTCCAGGTCTTAGTGCTGCTATGAACACAGAAGAAAACTCCCATGAACACTTTTCATGTGCAGAAGTCATCCACTCAGGTCATACTCATTGAACATCAGCAAAATCACAGCAGAACTGCAAAGATGTGAACATGCAGGAAAGTATTTATCCATGAGCCATAGCTAACTGGAGTTAGAGAAGTAACATAAAAGTGAAATAGGAGCACTCTAAGAATGTTTTGGGCTTCCTAGGTGGCTCAGTGGTAAAGAATCCACCTGCCAAAATAAGAGACACAGAAGATGCGAGTTCAATCCCTGGGTAGAAAAGATCCCCTGCAGGAGGAAATGGCAACCCACTCCAGTATCCTTGCCTGGAAAATCCCATGGCTGGAGGCGCCTGGAGAATTACTGTCCACGGGGTCACAAAGAGTCAGACGAGACTGGGCACACACTTGAACACTGGGGTGCGTGTGAGATAGGAGTTTGAAAGTGAAGTTGCTCAGTCGTATCCGACTCTTTGCAACCCCATGGACTGTAGCCTGCCAGGCTCCTCCGTCCATGGGATTTTCCAGGCAAGAGTACTGGAGTGGGGTGCCATTTCCTTCTCCAGAGTATCTTCCCGACCCAGGGATCAAACCCAGGTCTCCCCTATTGTAAGCAAGACGCTTTAGCATCTGAGCCAACAGTGAATAAACCTTAGAAGAAAATGGAAATGACAGAAATCCAGTTTACTTGCTAAATATTTGGATTCCTAGACCTAGAATAAAAATTATAGGAGGGCAGGGATTTCTATCTCTTATTCACTGCTGCATTTCCACCTCCTGGAATGCTGCGTGGCAAGTAGGAGACACTCTGGAAATGTTGTGGGTTGGGTGCAGGGCATGCTCTAACTTATGGGTAATGTATGTGGGTAATGCTATACCTAAAGTATTCAGGTAGGATATGAGTTACTGGATTCTTTTAAGTTTGCTTAGATAAACTTTATTTCATGTTACATATTCATGTTCAAATAATCTACAGAAATGATAATGTCTGTGCTGAGTTCTCACTGGCTGGAGTGTGATGTTGAGGGTACTATGATGACGTTAGTATTTTTGTCATCACCAACTGAATATCCTGCCTGTGACTTTGTTGTGTATTTGCAGTGCTGGCCACACGGCAGGCAGAGGTGTGATCTGATCATAGCTGGCATCTCTTGCTTCTGTTGAGTTTAGAATTCTGATCCCCAGGAAGGGGCTCAGAAGAAAGCCAGGCCTGTATCTAGCCCAACACTGGAAACATACCTGCCTTTTAAGGATCCCTCATGTGACACAGGGAGTTTATGCCCCTGGCACCAGCTGTTAGAACAACAGCTTGTAAGGCTTCTATAGCATCATCTTTTCAGAGGGAGATCCGTATAGTTTTGTTGAATCACTGAGAATGTGTATACATGTGGCCCCTTTATTCCAAGAAATTCAGGATTGTGTGCACAGGCTCACTTTCATTCACTACGTAGGAGTTTTTATTTATTACTTACGTGTGTTTATTTTGGGACCAAATTAGGAGGGTGTGGAGCTGTGTAGAGCAGCATCGCAGGTGGGGAGGGGTGGGGACCAGGGTCCTCGTCACCTGATTTCTGACTTATCTCCACCTGGAGTCCTCATTGCCCCTCCATGTGTTCCGGCCTTTCACCACACTGTCCTTTTGGAAACTTCTAGAGAAGGGGACGACATGGGATGAGATGGCTGGATGGCATCATCGACTTAATGGATGTGAGTTTGGGTAACCTCCAGGAGTTGGCGATGGACAGGGAGGCCTGGCGTGCTGCAGTCCATGGGGATGCAAAGAGTCGGACAATTAACAGAGGATAGTATGCCAGACCGATGCTTCCCAAAGTGTTGCCTGGAGATCACTGGTGTTATCAGATGCTTTTCAGAGGAACAGTTTGCTGGTCAGATAAGTTGGGAAAATACCGGATACTGCTTTACTCTCTTGTGAATACGATGCACCTGGGCCTGTTAAAGTTCTGGGAGCTTTAAAAGGAGGACTTAAATTTGGATTAACTTCGTGGGTCCTAGCCTTCTTTTCCACAGAACCCTTTCTCAGCGTGACAGCTCTTAACCTTTGTAAGAACAATGTTCCACCCACCAGCCTTTAAGAAAGAAGTGTTGCCATGATGGCCACATCTGATTTTGAGTTTGATTTGGCCCTCACTAGCAGCCATAGACTCAGGCAATGTTTCTCAGCCTTCATTTTGGAGCTTTGAAAAAATACAGATGCCCAAGCTCATCCCAGAGTTTCTGATCCTGAGTGTCTGGGCTGGTGCGCGTTGCCTGCGTTTGTAAGATGCTCTGCAGGGGGTCTCCGGGGTCCCAGAGGCTGAGTTACTCTTCTTGGAAGAGGTTTCTGTTTCTCTCAGGCTGCAGTAGTTGCCTCCAGTTCAAACCCTTCTGGATGTTGGGTGTGTTTCCTCAAGGGAATTGGTTTTGGGTTGAAATAGATCTGATGTGACGTGTGGCTTGGAAGTCCTCAGCTGCTGGGCCTCCGCTGGTGCGTTCAGGGGCAGGGGTGGCCAGGTCCTTTGCAAGCGTGGTCCCGAGGCTGCCGGATCAGGGGGTGGGTAGGAGGAAGTGGTGAGGGGTGGGGAGCTTTGAGGGTCATGCTCCTGACCTCCCCCCCCAACCCTGCTCTGCGCAGACCTGGAACTCCGCCCATCCATCAGCTGGCGACGTGGAGGCATGGAGGAGGGTCTCAGGTTCTCTCGGAGAAATGTTCAGTTGGGGTCACCTCCTTTCATCTCGGGGCCTGCCTGCCTCCCTGTCCACGCTTTGTTCCTCCCCATTTACCCCGAGAAGCCGGGCGGGAAGCAGCCCAGTGAGGTAGGCGGGCTTTTACTGTAGTTACTGGGGAATCCACACCAGGATAGTGAGGTGGGTCCTGCTGCCACAGGTGCCCCCCGGGAGCTTTTCCAGGGAAGGGCCTAGGTGAGAAGGACCACCAGGCTGCCTCCCCTGCCACTTCAGGGGGTGTGAGACAGGCCCCAGCGACTCAGTCTTTGATGTGAGGCAGGCGTGTCAAGCTTGTCTTTACCCCGTTGATGTGTGGTCACTGGCCCCACCATAGAGACGACACTGGGCTCACCAGAGAGCATAAACTCCGGTGGAAAGTGACCCCGTCCTGTGAATGTAGGGTGGAGGGAAGAGCCCTCACTGGTCTCTCTGGGTGCTGGGCAGTGGCCCGCTAGAAGGAAGGGGACCGCTCTCTGCATGGCATTCACGCGCTGCGTCCTCCGCTTCACACCTGGAATGCCCCCTTTCTTCCCTGCCGCAGTCCTGGGAAGTGAGCTTCTTGACTAACTCTCCAAGCAAAGATGAGAGACGTGGAAGCTCAGAGAGAAAACGGTCTTGTCCAGGGGTGGCTTGAGAGTGCGGGGCTGGAGTGCGAACTTAAATCTGCTCCGTTCCAAGGTGTGCTTGGGTGCCCCCGGCCCCGTCCTGCGGACTGTTGCTGGTCCCCATGGTCAAGGTTGCCATCGCTCTTGCTTCTGAATATCTTCTCTGCGGTTGGGCTGGGTAACAGGCTCTTAGGAACATAACAAGATGCCTTGTAGTGCTTTATTACCTATCAGCTGCTTTCTGTCACCCCTTGTTCTGGGACAGATTCTGAAAGAAAAGAAGACGGTGACCGAGGATTCAGCTGTTTTCTCCGTTGAGTATGTTTAGATTATGCTTCTTTTGATTTTATAAATGGGTGATTGGTGGTTGGATAAGCCGTTAGCAGTACTCACTGGCAGTGTGCCTTACATCTAGGATTTGTGGCATTAGCTAGAATTTTATAATGGCGTAAAAGAATTTCATGGAGGAAATAAGAGTATCACCATGTTGTATAAAGCTAACATTAGTAGAATAAATATTAATCCGAGGTTAAATGTTTTTAGCCTAAGATTTCTCTTAATTCAGTATCCAGACTGAGCCTTTCTGTGTTGTTTTTTTTTTTAAAAAGAGAGAGAGGGAAAAAAACTTCTATTTCAGCTCAGTTTGAAATTCTGTTGTGAAAATCACCGTGGCCTTGCAGAAGCGCAGTGTGAGTAATACCGTGTCTGTAACTTCATTCCAGAAGCTGGGTACCACTGCCCAGGAGGCAGGTGGCTGTGTGCTTCCGAGTTCCTGGAACACAGGTTTCTGAGATGTCAGCTCTGGAGGGTGATCGGTTAGTTTGACTAAACATAAGTCATAAGGACCTAAGTGGATGGAAAAGCTACAGAGGCAAAAGATCTTCCGAAAGCCTCACAGCTGGGGGCTGGCAGACACCGCTTCTGATTTTGTCATCATAGATAATGTTGTCTTTAGTTGCCGTATTTAAGAAAAATAAAGTTGGCTAGCTATTACAGTAGCCAACTGTCCGGCTTGGCCCAGTGTGTGTGTGTGTGTGTGTGTGTGTGTGTGTGTTTTGTTTTGTTTTTTTTTGTGGGGGCGGGGGAGGTTTCCACTGGGTCTTCGTTTGCTGCCTCTAGGCTTTCTGTAGTTGGGGTGAGTGGGGGGCCACTCTTTGCTGGGGTGCACGGGCTTCTCACCGCAGTGGCTTCCCTCGTTGGTGAGCACAGGATCCGGGCGCAGGGGCTTCAGTAGTTGCAGCCTGCGGGCTCTTAGTTGTGACTCACGGGCTTCAGTTGTTCCTCGGCATGTGGGATCGATCATCCCGGACCAGGGATCGAACCCGTGTACCCTGCATTGGCAGGGGGGTTCTTATCCACTGTACCACCGGGGAAGTCTCGGTGTGTGCTTCCTCTGCTATTTAATGGTAACCCAGTAGCACAGACCTCGCCCAGCGCTGCCGGCCGCGTGCAGTGACGTTTGTCCGTGCCTGTCAGGCCTCCCAGGCCCAGAGGAGGAACGGATGGCTCACAGACTCTGGAAGCCTGGTTCAGGCAGCAGGCAGGTGACAGCGGAGTTTAAATAAGCTGAAATGATGCCTGCAGTGAACATCCTTCCGAACAAGGCCTGTGGTCAAATTGGATTTATAGTGGTTGGTAATTTTAGTGAAAATTAAGATATAGGTCTTTCTGTTCCGTCATGCTGAATTATAATTGCTTATCATCATCAGAAAGGACTAAGGGGTTTAGTAGCCTGATTTGTTCTGGGAAAAGGTCACTTAGCATACAATCAAATGACCTTACTTTTATTTTAAACTTAGAGGCTTAAAACTCCAGGGCTTCACAGTGGGTTCAGTGCAGCTTAGAATTTTTTTCCAGTCCTGAATATTCATTAGAAGGCCTGATGCTGAAGCTGAAACTCCAATACTTTCACCACCTGATGCGAAGAACTGACTCGTTGGAAAAGACCCCAATGCTGGGAAAGATTGAAGGCGGGAGGAGAAGGGGACGGCAGGGGATGAGATGGTTGGATGGTATCACCGACTCGATGGACATGAGTCTGAGCAAGCTCCGGGAGTTGGTGATGGACAGGGAGGCCTGGCGTGCTTCAGTCCATGGGGTTGCAAGGAGTCAGACACAACTGAGCGGCTGAACTGACTGTGTCCGTGTCAATGTCTGCCCTCTCTGGTCTAATCCAGTCCCCCAGAGCTTCCAGCTGAGAAGTCCTTTGAGGCATCGCACGGCGGTACGTGTTGGAATGGCTGCCTTTCTGAGGAGTGAGCATATGGAGCCTCATTCTACGTCAAGAGATAAAAATCCCAGCTCATACTGGCTCAAGCAAAAAAGAAAACATATTGGCTTCTATAAATATACAGGCAGCTGGCTTCTGGGATCCCTTGGTCCAGGGACTCAACTCTCTCGGGTCTCCTCTCTTGTCAGCTTTGTTCAGATCATGGGAAAGGTGAGACATCTGTAGATTCCGTTCCAGCTGCAGAGGGTGGTGCTTGTCTCTTGGTCATCTGAGCACACCCCAGGACATACTCGCTGACCTTGGTGGGGCACGTGTGTCTGTCTCTGACCCAGTCCTCGTGTTTAGGGGCTGACTTATTCATTGACTGGGTCTTGGTTGTGGGTATCAACTCTTGAAGCCTGGTGATTTCCTTCACACAGGCTGGAGCAAATGATGGCTTAGTAGATGCCCTCAGGTTCTTCCAACTAAATGCTGGGATTTTGAGGGCACACGAGTATCGGGGTCTTCCTCCTCGATCTGGAAGCTACAGTGCCGCTTGTGGTCTCAGGGGTCAGTGTTCCTTCTTTCCCGCGTAAGGTTCTTGTCTTGGGTCATCTGTGAAACCTTGAATCATGTTCTTCTGTCATGGTACCATTGAACAGAACAGTATCTGAAATCCCAGTGGAGGGGGACTTAGAGTCAGCAGTATTGCCCATTTAGCAGCCATGGCCTTCTGGAGAGAGGGCTGAGGGACAGGAGTCTTGTCTTTTCAAGCCTCGTTTTTCTGTCTCAGCTTTTCCAGGACTCATTTGGGTAAGATAGATACTCAAACAGCTTGGGTGGGTAAAATGTTATTGCAAAATTATCTTTAAACGTTTTTTTTTCCTCGTTGTGTAAGTTTCAGGTGTACAGCATAAATATTTGATATCTGTGTACCACGTGGGTGATCCCCGTCACAAGTCTGGTTACCGTCCGTCACCATACAGGTGACCCCGTTTGCCTGTTTCTCCTGCCTCCCAAACTCCTTCCCACACACAATTATCTTTAAGCTTTTGCATCTGCTTTCTCTTCCTGTGAACTAAGATGAGTAACTTCCTAGGTTGTTAGAAAATTCAGACTAAATTTCTGAAGCCTTTGAAATTATGATGAGCTCAGTGCTCTTATTTTTTTAGAGTGTAAATCCCTTTTGAACTCTTTATTTCTGAAAAAATTTATTGAAGTACAGTTGATGTACAATATTATGTAAGTTACAGGTATACTCACCACTCCAATTTATCTGCAATAGCAGCTTCCTGTCTTCATGTTGAGAAATCAGTCTCACCACAAAAGAGTAATAACTCAATTTTATTCTCTACATTATGGGCCTTGCGTTTCCAGAAGGTGAAATTATGACTACTGTTGATACCCAGTAGCTGATGTGATTTTATGTTCATTTTAGGAGTTAAAGACATCTCAGACTTCAATGAAAAATCTTTATAGAGTAAGTGACAGATTTTAAAACTAAAAAAGAAACAGAAAAAAAGAATGTAATATGTCATAATTGATATCTTACAGAATTCTGCCCCAAATTAAAAGATTTTAACCTTGAGACTTTTATCCTTAATAGCGAAGTGGGTGAGAAAAGCCATGAAAATTCCATAATTGAGCTGAAATTATGAGTCCAGCTTAAATATGTGATTTATATTTGTGTTATTACCCTCCCCCCACCCCACCCCTTACCCCCCCACCCAGTATATCTCCCCATAATTGTGGTTCAGGGAGCTTATTGGATTTGTGGCTCCGTATCTTTAATTTGTTTTGGGAAACTGCCAGTGATTATTTCTGCAGCTATTGCTTCCTTCTCCTCTTTTCTCCTGGGGACTCCAGGTGTAGATGTACTGGCGCTTTTATCCATGTCTCAGGTGCCACTTCAACTCTTTTCTGTACTTTTATTCTTCTGTTCTCACTGTGCTTTTATACAGACATTTTCCCCTTATGCCCCTTTTACTTTAGAAAATCCTCCTTTTGCGGTGTCTAAATTTAGTGGAATCAAGATTGCCGGGAGCAATATCAATAACCTCAGATATGCAGATGACACCACCCTTATGGCAGAAAGTGAAGAGGAACTAAAAAGCTTCTTGATGAAAGTGAAAGAGGAGAGTGAAAAAGGTGGCTTAAGGCTCAACATTCAGAAAACGAAGATCATGGCATCTGGTCTCATCACTTCCTGGGAAATAGATGGGGAAACAGTGGAAACAGTGTCAGACTTTATTTTTTTGAGCTGCAAAATCACCGCAGATGGTGATTGCAGCCGTGAAATTAAAAGACCGTTACTCCTTGGAAGGAAAGTTATGACCAACCTAGATAGCATATTGAAAAGCAGAGACATTACTTTGCCAACAAAGATCTGTCTAGTCAAGGCTATGGTTTTTCCAGTAGTCATGTATGGATGTGAAAGTTGGACTGTGAAGAAAGCTGAGCGCTGAAGAATTGATGCTTTTGAACTGCGGTGTTGGAGAAGACTCTTGAGAGTCCCTTGGACTGCAAGGAGATCCAACCAGTCCATTCTGAAGGAGATCAGCCCTGGGATTTCTTTGGAAGGAATGATGCTAAAGCTGAAAACTCCAGTACTTTGGCCACCTCATGCGAAGAGTTGACTCATTGGAAAAGACTCTGATGCTGGGAGGGATTGGGGGCAGGAGGATAAGGGGACGACAGAGGATGAGATGGCTGGATGGCATCACTGACTCGATGGACGTGAGTCTGGGTGAACTCCGGGAGTTGGTGATGGACAGGGAGGCCTGGCGCACTGCAATTCATGGGGCCGGGAAGAGTCGGACACAACTGATCGACTGAACTGAACTGAACTGAATTTACTGTTAAACCTGTCTGTTGCATTTTTAATTTCAATGATTATATTTCTATTCAGTTCTTTTGTGTAGATTCCAGGTATTTGATAAAATCAGTCATCTTTAATGTGTTTTCTTACACACAGCAATTATAATTGTATTAAAATTCCTTTTTGATAATTGTAGTATATCACCGAGATAGTACACTTAAAATGTATGTATTATCCATCCTTTCTCTCAGGTTTTTGTCATTTGTTCTTATCTCTTGTTGTGCTTAGTGATTTATAAAGGACCTGACATTGTATTTGAAAATTGCAAGGTCTCTGGATGCTGTTATCTTCTGCCAGAGAATACATGATTTTCTGGTGGGCAGTAGAATAAATCTGTTCATCTAGATATAGTCAGCAGTCACTGTGACTGAGGCGGAGTTCAGGCAGGTGTGTTTCTCTTGACCTGACTCCTAAGGCGTTGGTCAGTCAAGGCTTTGGAAGGGAGCTCAGGGTGACCTCAAGAGCATTGCCCTGATTCCAAGAGGTCTGGATTTGGGAGCCAGAGCAAGGGACCCAGGGTGGGACCCCAGGGCTGACACTGTTCTGAGGAACTTGGCTTTGCATCGGTATTCACACACACCCTTGAACGTAAGTTCGTCGACAGTACAGGGGTGGTAGGGTCTGCAGTCCTGTGGCCCAGAGTCTCTTCATTTTGTATGTGTATTAGAGTCTGGGATAAGCAACCCCCCTAAGCAGTGACTTAAACCATAGTTTTTTGTTTTTTTTTTCACGTAAAATCCAGAGGTGATGATTCACTCTAAATGCAAGAGGGTCTGGGAAAATAACTGTGTTCTGAGTCTATAGGATTATAGGGTTGATTCTGAAGTGTAGGAGGGGTGTGCACAGAGCCAGAGGCGTGACAAGTGTCCCCTCCATTGGCTTATCCCAAGTCCTCTCAGTGGCTGGGTGCTGCTTAGCTCGATTAATTGGGCAGGGCTCTGGGGAGAGAGAATATTAGAAATCATGAAGAGCTGTTACCCTAAACGCCAGTGGCAGAGTGAATGGCCAGGAGAGCAGACGCTCTGGATGGCGTCTGCAGCCTGCTTGCTGCTGTGCCTCGGGTGTGGACCGTGCACACCGCCTGCGCCTGGGCCAGGGGCGCGTCTGCTGAGGACCCTGCGCTGGTCCGTCGGCTGACTGCACGCCCACCGGGTCTGTGGCACAGTGTCTGCCATCACTCCATTCAGGGAGCCACCCCGACGAGGCCTGTGTGTGTCGTCCGCCAGCCAGCTCTTCACGTTTGAATTAACTGGGGGCTGGCATCGCTCGACATGGCGGCTTTGCTCGTTCTCGGCAGGGCCCCGGGTTCAGAAGTCACCTCGACCACCTCTCCTTTCCTAGTGACGGATGCAAAGCCTTCACGATGTTGGCTCCAGGGTCTTGCTCAAAGCAGAGCCCCAGGAGCTGGCGAGTCCGGTGCCCACCTTTACTCCCTGTGATGACCGAGCCAGTGGGGGTGGGTCTCACTTGCCTTCAGATCGCCCTTGCCCGACCTGGAAGCCTGACACCCAAGGGTGCGGCAAGGTGGTAGGGGCTGCCGGCTGAGATCTTTTGTGCCACCCCGTCTGCCACCCCAACAGTAGAGCTAGTCGCCTGTAGAGAACAGGTTAGGTTCTAGGTTCTCCAAGGCCCAGTACAGCCCCAGTTGATGTCCAGGTGCAGGAAGGGACACTCCTTTGTCAAACGTCTACCAGCGGCCGATAAGAAGCGGGGCTTCGGGGTACAACCGTGGAGAATCCAAGTTGGTTCTTCTCTGTCCTTCCCAAAGGAGAGCGGAGAGGCTGGGCATCAGGAGGGCCCCCTGCTTCTGAGCTGAGGTGGAGGAGGGACAAGGGGGTTGCTCATCGCATTGCTGGCGTCCACAAGAAGGGAGGGCCACCCGCACTCTGCCGGCGCGTCTGCTGCCTGCCCCAGGCTGGCGCAGCGCAGACCGAGCGTGTGCTGGAGGGTGTCGGGGGGTCCCTCGCAGAGGCCACAGACAGCCTCCCCGAGATTAGGGTCCCTGAGAAACATTCACGCAGACTCCTGCCATGGACAGGCTGGCGTCTTGGCCCCACAGAGGGAAGACTAGCTTAGGCTGCGTTGGGCGGAGGAAGAAGGCTTTGTCTCATCAGCATACGGCAGCAAGACTCTGAGCCCTGGGGGCTCGGCTGGAAGACGAGGCCGGGTCTCCTCCCAGGAGGCCGGCGAGGCTCAGAGCGGCCGCTCAGGCTGGAGACCCTGCCGGCGAGGCTCGGGCGCCCTCCTCCGTCCTGCTGTCGTGCGGGAGAGTCGGACGTCGACCCAGAAGACAACTGACCATGGAGGGAAGAGCTCAGGCCAGCCTTTCTGCTCTGTGGCCGGAGGAGCGGACGCAGGGAAGGGAGGGCGTGGGGAGCAGACCTCCCCTTCTTCTGCTTCTGCCCGCCCACCTTTAACCACCGGCTTGGCCTGCTTTGCAGGGAGGGAGGAGTATCTTAGGATCGAATGCGAGATGGATGAGTTCCGCGTCTTAAATCCTTTTCTTTGGAGAAATCTCTCAATGTACACACAAGTAGAATAGAGTGAACTTTCATAAATCTGTCGCCCAGTCCAACAACTGTCAACCTTTTGCCGGTCTGTTTCTTCTCTCCTTCCCCAACTTTTATTAAAAAAAAATTGGGGAGGGGACTTTTTTTTTTTAATTAATTGATTATGTTTGGCGGCGCTGGCTCTTCATTGCTGCATGGGCTTCTCTCTAGTTGCGGTGCGCGGCTTCTCTTCGCAGTGGCTTCTCGTTGGGAGCACGGACCCTAGGGCACCTGGGCTCAGTAGTTGGCGGCATGTGGCTCAGGAGTTGTGGTTCCCAGGCTCTAGAGCACAGGCTCAGTAGTTGTAGCACATGGGCCTAGTTGCCCCAAGGCATGGGATCTTCCCAGACAAGGGATCAAACTCGTGTCTCCTGCATTGACAAACGAATTCTTATCACGGAGCCACCAGGGAAGCCCCCTGAGACTATTTTTAAAGCAAACCCTAGTCATGTCATTTTATGTGTAAATAACTCTTGTTTATATTTCTAACACACAAGGGCTTTTTTTTCTGCAAAACCATTACGCCATTATTGTTTACAACAAAATTAATATTAATTCCTTACTTAATGTTCTGTAACACTAACCGTATTCAGATTTCCCTGGTTGTTTCAAAAGGATCATTTCACAGTTGCTTTTCAAATTTGTGTATAAACAAGGCCCATATTTTGCATTTGGTGACTGTGTTTTTAAATCTCTCTTATTATGTAATTGTTCCCCTTACTGCAGTTTTGTTTCTCCTTCCTAACGCTGCTCGATGGTGAAGTAGGTCTGTCTGTCCTGTAGAAAGTGTCACTCCCTTGACTGATTTCTTCCTCATGGTGACATTTAACTTGTTTCCCTATCTCTGATATTATTATTTGGCACCTGGCAGGTAGATTTAGAAACCTGGCTAGATTCAGGTTCAGTGATTTTTAGACAAGGTACTTCATAGTGGTTATTTTAATATTATTAACATTAAATATCATTCATTCTTAATATTAATATTTTAATAGCCAAAGGACCCTGGAACATTTGAAGATAGACTGAGAATAAAAGTCACTTTCTGGCGGGAGGGGGCACAGTGTGGAGTCTGCTGTTCCTGGAAAATTAAAACCACTGGTTATTAATCAGATCAGCCTATTAAAGAGCAAAAATTCAGCCAGTTAATTTGAAGATCTAATTGACTTTATTAAGCTACTCATGAATCAGGCAGCTTCCTGTCTGGCAAGTAGAGAGATTCTCCAAGGAGTTGTATGAAATGGTTTTCCTAGGCAGAAGGAGGGTGGGGCAAGGAAGTTATTAGCAAAAGTAAGGATTATTTCAGGCCAGGACTACTACTTTTGGGGAAAGGAAACGGCAGGAGTCTTATCATGTAGACTATCTCTTTGGTGCAGACCCAGAAACCCCAGCTGGACCGATTGACATCACCTGGGGAAGGTGGGAACTGCAGCTGGGCCGGGTGTGAATTCTAGGTTTGCGTCATAGGCTGTAGCGCAGGCGACTTATGGGGGAGGAAGTTGTGTTTTCTGTTTCTTTGTTCTTGTCTACAGCTATACCACACTGCACGTGCCTAGTCTCATCTATTTCTTTATTCTTTTATTATATTTTAATTTCTTTATTGAAGTGTAGTTGATTTACAGAGTTGTATTAATTATTGCTGTACAACAAAATGATTCAGTTCTGCATATATATATATATATATATATTCTTTTAAAAATGCTCCTTTCTATTATGGTTTACCATAGGATATGGATTATAGTTCCCTGTGTTTACAGTAGGACCTTGTCGTTTATCCATTTTCTATGTACTAGTTTGCCTCTGCTAATCCCATCTTCCACTCCATCCCTCCCCCAACCCACAGGATCCCTCGAAAACCACCGTCTATTCTGTGTCTGTTTTGTTTTGATCATGTTCTGTGGTTGTGCTCAGACTCGTGTTTGGATGAACTGGTGGTGGTTTAGTTGCTAAGTTGTGTCCGACTCTTGTGACCCCATTGACTGTAGCTTGCTGGGCTCCTCTGTCCATGAGATTTGCTGGGTTGGGCTGGGTAAGGAGAGGATGAACCAAATTGACTTCATCTTTTTCACGTCTTGAATCAAAGTAAAACCTCAGAACAGCAGCCGTGGGAGTGCACCCTTTTAAACTATCTGCTGGTGGGAGCGCAAACCTTGTTCATTTCATCTTCTGTCCTCTGTGTATTTCTCTTTTAATGTCATTTCCACAGGTCGTAGCACGTACAGTTTTGACACAGATTCCCTGGGATTGTTTTCTAAATATGATTTTCAGGGCCATAGCATTTTTCTAGAGAAAGTGCACAGTTATATCTCATTCCAGGTTATTTATCTTAACAGATGAAAAATACTGTCTTCTGTCTTTTATGAACGAATGTCAATGAAAAACTTCAGTCTGAATTGTCACGAGTCTCCCCGATTAGTAAAACATTAAGTTATGTAAATATTTAATAGTCCCTATAAAATTTTAGCATTTGCTAACCAATCTACTCCCCTTTGCATAAGAAATGTGTCTTGCAAATCATCCACTCAAAGGGTAGCTTTATTTATTGGGGAGTAGTTGGGGAAATAGAATTAGTTTGAAATAATTTATTATTATTATTATTATTATTATTGGCTGAATGTAAACTTTTCCTTTGTGAGTAGTATGCACACATGAAGTGATTTTTTTTTTTTGCTGGTCATAGAAGCTTTTGTCCATTTGATATTTGGACCTTAACCACTCTTAATAGTAGTATCCCAGAAGGGACTCTTGAATCTTACTGCTTTTTGCTTTCTTGACTTCCTGTGTTAACCTGTTGTGAATATTACCGTGATTTTTTTCCCTTAGACTCAGTGTTAAGCCTAAAATACCACTCTTCTTTCACTGCATCATATCCTTGAAGAATGACAAGAACAGGAGAAAATTAATGATGTGGATTTAAATTTTTTTATCCCTTTCATCAGAGGAGATGACATTTTATAGATAGATAAACACTTAGGTCTTTTGGAGGAAGTGACTCTATTATAACATTTTAAGGAAAAATATTTACATTTTTGTTGCTGTTGCTGATGTTTTTCCAGTTGACTGGCAGATTTTACTGTTTTCAGTATGAAAAAGGTGCTTGATGGTGAATGAAATTCTGTAGCCATTTAAAATATGCAATTATGAGATGACCTATGATAAGCGGTGGAGAGTCAACTACAGGGAAAAAATTATGTAATGACGTTTTCAGTGATGAAAATGAGGCTGGCAGTTTTAATCTAAATATTTTGAAATGAATAAATGAATTCAGCTTATCCACTGAAAACGTAGACCATCTTCTTAGAATTCAGAGGTATCGTACATTAGCTTTTCAGGTAGCCAGTTCTTGTAGCAGAAAGGGCAAAGGTCCCCTTTCCATCTTGCTGACGGACTGTAGGTTTGCTTGAAAATGGAAAGTCAGTGGTTGAAATAGCCGAGGTCATCTCCCCTGTGCTTTGGCTGTGGAAGCTGAAGTTCACGCCTTTCTCTCTGACTTTTCAATTTTTTTTTTCAAACATTGGTTATTTTTGTCAGGAGTTACTTAAACGATAATGACTTATTTAGTTACTTAGTTAGACTCCTTTATGTTTAATCATTAGCTTAAAACATGTTTAGCACCTTTTTTGTGGAAATGACACTTTAGCCGTGTGAATTAATGAGAAGAGGTGGTGGCTGACAGCGACCCTTGCCCTGGTCCTGATTTCTGACTGCTCTCCACTGCCTCCGTAGACACAGCAGGCTGTCAGCAGTCGTTCTCCCGCACTGGTTTCTGTGACTCCCTGACTAATGGGCCTCTAGTTGGGGACCGGCTCATGTAAGGAAGAGTGTCTAGTGTGTGAGTATCTGTGCATCTCAGAGGTGGAGCTTCAGGAATCACAGGCATCTTTGTGCACACCTTATTGCTTTCCTGGTGGCTCAGATGGTAAAGTGTTTGCCTACAGTGCAGGAGACCCATGTTCAATCCCTGGGTCGGGAAGATCCTCTGGAGAAGGAAATGGCAACCCACTCCAGTACTCTTGTCTGGGAAATCCCATGGACCGAGGAGCGTGGTAGGCTACATCCATGGGGTCACAAAGAGTCAGACATGACTGAGCGACTTCACTTCACTTCACTTATTGCTTTAGGAGAAGTCCTCGGGGTAGCCTGAGCCATGCCCTGAGCCCCTGGGACCCTTGGTTGTCAAGTTGGAGACGTGCCTCACTTTGGTGCCTGTCCTGACTACCTCTTGCTCTCCATGGATGTCTGGATTTCGATTAGGGCTCCTTTGAGATGTTAATGAGGATCAAAATACTACTGAGACAATTAGAACTACTTAAATGTCTGCGATGGGAGAGAGTCCTGTTTTTTGATTGGCTAGAAGTTCCTTTCAAGTGTTTAGATGTTCATATTATCAGATCAGATCAGATCAGTCTCTCAGTCATGTCCGACTCTTTGAGACTCCGTGAATCACAGCACGCCAGGCCTCCCTGTCCATCACCAACTCCCGGAGTTCACTGAGACTCACGTCCATCGATTCAGTGATGCCATCCAGTCATCTCATCCTCTGTCGACCCCTTCTCCTCCTGCCCTCAATCCCTCCCAGCATCAGAGGCTTTTCCAATGAGTCAGCTCTTCGCATGAGGTGGCCAAAGTACTGGAGTTTCAGCTTTAGCATCATTTCTTCCAAAGAAATCCCAGGGCTGATCTCCTTTAGAATGGACTGGTTGGATCTCCTTGCAGTCCAAGGGACTCTCAAGAGTCTTCTCCAACACCACAGTTCAAAAGCATCAATTCTTCAGCGCTCAGCCTTCTTCACAGTCCAACTCTCATATCCATACATGACCACAGGAAAAACCATAGCCTTGACTAGACGAACCTTTGTTGGCAAAGTAATGTCTTTGCTTTTGAATATGCTATCTCGGTTGGTCATAACTTTCCTTCCAAGGAGTAAGCGTCTTTTAATTTCATATTATAGCTAACAGCAAAAATACGTTTAAAGAACATTGGCTTCTCATAATTAAAGTGATTAAGACAAATATTCAGCGTTGATAAACAGCCAGTGTTTTTTTTTATTTACCATTTTAATGATGTATAATTTATATAAAGTACCCAAATCTTAAGTGTACATACAGCTCAATGAAGTTTTACATACAAGTATACCTTCACAGATCACCACCAAAGAGGTTCCCTGTCCACACCTCTCTCCCACTTAACACCCCCACCCTCATAAATAACTGCTATTCTGTCCTCAGATCTAATCTAGCACCTTGGAATAGTTTTGCCTGTTTTTGAGCTTCACGTGAGTGGCATCATGAGGTCTGTGTTCCTTTGTGTCCGGCTCCTTCCGCCGTGTCTGTGAGACTGATGCGTGGTTTGCCCTTGTTTGCTGCTGTGCCGTGTCTGATGGTAGGAATGTACTACAATTCGCCGTTTTACTGTTGATGGACAGTTTGTGTCTGTCGCACAGTGACTGTTATAAATAAAGCTCTGGTGGATACATCTGTTCTTGAATCACTGGGTCCCGGGATCTCGACTTACCCTTGAGAACAACACACTCGTAGACAGTTTTCCACATTGTTGGTGTCTCTGTAAACCCCACCAGCATTGGATGTGAGTCCAGTTGCTCACCATCTTTGTCAATACTTGGTTGAGCCAACAGCCAAGAAAATGCAGTCTCTCATTTAAACGTATGGTCTTTATATCCCAGAGCTCAGGGGATGCATTTTTATTAACTCCCTAAATGGTATTCCTGAGGGCTTTGTTGTCCCTGAGGGTCTGTGAGAGAATAGAACATGAATCCTGGACTCACGGGTTTCCCGTGTTCCGTCGGCAGTGGGGAGAACGGGCCGTCAGCACTGCAGTCCGGCTGTCACAACGCACCGTGTTCCAGGCGCTCAAGCACACCTTGACGGCAGCACTGGGTCCCCTGCGTTGTCGAGTGCGTGCGCGCGTCTCTGGGGTCTTTTCACTTTCCTTCCCCACCATTGTGTTGCCCACTTTGTTCTTTCCAGCAGACTCACGGTGCCAACCCGTCTGGCTCGTGGTAGCACTGTGTGCTGCCTAAGAGTACTCTGTCTTTCTCCTCTACATTGTCAGACTTGATTCCCTAAAATCTTGCGTATGAGTCAGGTAAGTTCAGTTTTGTATTAAAATTGGATAATGACTCAGATATGCTACCTCCTCCAAGAAGTATTTTTCTTTTAAAAATAGATCCCAGGAGACATAGTGTCTTCGCTCAAAGGAATTACTATTGATACTTGGATTTCTGATGTTTTCAGGCTAATGGGGAATTTTGAGAAGTCTGCTTTATAAATATCACATTAAGGGAAGCTATCCATTCCACCTACATATAAAGGTAGCTCTAACAGGGGAGTAACTAAAAACACAAGGCAGAAAGTTTCAATTAATTCCCATTTAATGATGAATTGGCCTCATTATATATACATTGGTTTGGAACACTTAATCTAAATGGATTGGAATAGAGTAGATGGCATAGAATCTCAGATGTGGTGAAACATAATACATATCTGTAAAATGCCACTTTAGATCTTATTTTTCAATAGACTTTTCTGTAATTATAAAATTAAAGGGCTTAAAGTCTTTTTGTTTTTCGTAGTTAATATAGTACTTAGTGTGGAAATTAAATGTTTCTTTATGTTTACTCAAAACATGGGCTAATGATAAGAATTCTGGTTTACCATCAGAACCTACCTTGTACCTGTCTGAGCAGAATTCTTAAATAAAGCATCAAGATACCTTTAGATTTCAAAACCAGTTTTGAATGAGAAGGTATGGTGATAATTATATCTAATTTATTTTTCTTTCATTTGTTATAACTAAAATCTATGCACATACCTGAGTTACTTTTGGAAAACTCAGTAAAATTGATGCTTTTCCTAGTATAGGTTTTTCACATTTTTGTTAAACCCATTTTTAGATACTTTATATTTCTGATTATATAGTCCATGGTCAATGATATCTTTTAAATATTTCATTTTCTAACTCTTTGTGCTGGTATGTGTACAGTTTATTTTTACATGCTAAATTTTGTATCTGCAACTTTGTTAAACTTATTAATTCTAATATTTTATCTGTGTTTTCTGTTGTATTTCTACATATATAATCACATATCAGTAAATAATGACAGTTTTATTTCTTCTTTTCCATCCCTTATAATTTTTATTTCTTTTTCTTGCTTTACTACATAGGCTGGGATCTTGAATACAGTGCTGAAGAGAAGTGGTGGTGGGCATCTTTACCTTATTTCTGATCCTCAGGGGAAATCTTTTATCATTTCACTGATAAGTCTGATGCTTGTTGGAGGGGTTTTGTAAATGTTCTTCAAATTAAAGAGGCTACTTCCTATTCTCAGTTCTTAAGAATTTTTATCCCTTTGGAATGATGAGTTTTATCACACACCTTGTCTCTACCTTGTCTCTTTAATGGGAAAATGGCAGTGCTGATGACTCACTTATTAAGGTGTGGTCTTTGGGGCTTCGCTGATGGCTCAGTGGTAAAGAATCCAGGAAACACAGGTTCAATTCCTGGTCCCAGAAGATCCCACGTGCCACAGAGCAACTGAACTGGTTGTCCAGGAGCCCCAACTGCTGAGCCCACGTGCTGCAGCCTCTGAAGCCCTGCGCCCCAGAGCCCATACTCCACAACAGGAGAAGCCAGTGCAATGAGAAGCCCGCCCACGGTAATAGACGGGAGCCCCTGGTAATAGACAGCAGCCCACGGTAATAGACGGGAGCCCCCGGTGACAGACAGGAGCCCACGGTAACAGACGGGAGCCCACGGTAATAGACGGGAGCCCCCGGTAACAGACGGGAGCCCACGGTAATAGACGGGAGCCCCCGGTAATAGACGGGAGCCCACGGTAATAGACAGGAGCCTCCGCTCTGCGCGACTAGAGAAAGCCCATATGCAGCAACAAAGGCCCATCACAGCCAAAAAAAAAAAGATGTGATCTTTGGGATTGTTTATTACCTGGGATGGGTTCCAGGCAGATCCTTTCAGTCTCTTTCTTGGCTAATTGATGCTGGAAGAGTTGATGTTTGCAGTTGCCTTGCTGCTAAGTCGCTTCAGTCGTGTCCGACTCTGTGTGACCCCATAGACGGTAGCCCACCAGGCTCACCCGTCCCTGAGATTCTCCAGGCAAGAACACTGGAGTGGGTTGCCATTTCCTTCTCCAATGCATGAAAGTGAAAACTGACAGTGAAGTCGCTCAGTCGTGTCCGATTCTTAGCGACCCCACGGACTGCAGCCCACCAAGCTCCTCCCATGGGATTTTCCAGGCAAGAGTACTGGAGTGGGGTGCCATCACCTTCTCCGTTTTGTTCTGGTTCTGCATGGGGCCTGGTTCGTTATCCTCAGAATACATTTTTCGTTTTCGTTTTGTTAACTTTTCCCCCATCAGGCCTGCACTAGAGTCTTTTCAATAGAAGCAGTCTATGTTCCAGCCCATATTTTGCCATGAACCCTAAGGTGGCCGAGTGTTTGCGTTGAATCAGAGGAAACTGGAGGAAAAGCAGAACACGGGGGATTGGGAATGTCAGCCTCATCCTTCTACGGGCGGCATGCTGCTGTGCAAAGGCTCCTGGCAGAGTCGAGGTACCTGGGTCCTCTTGCTGTTGCAGGGCGAGGGCCTCCGCCCGTGGGCTCTTGTGTTCCCCTCCCTGGGTTGAAGATGGGACTGAAGTCTTCTTGAGCTATTGTAGCTCTGTGACTCCGTGAATCTGTGAGGGGTTGCCTGCCATCATCTTTTTTCTCACTATCCTTATTACCCTTAGGGGGTCAAGAATTTTAACCCTGTGTTTTCAGGTGGAAAGCTACCCTACAGAGATCAAGTGATTCGCTTCAAATCAGGAGAACAGAGGAGAACAGAGTACCATATTCTAGATCTGCCCTGCAAACGGAAATTGAATATATTCAAATTATACTTACTTAAATCCCATGGACTGTAGCCTGGGGTCCCAAGAGTTGGACATGACTTAGTGACTAACCGTCACCACCCCAATGTAAACGCCGAAGGACAGGGAAGCCTGGCACGCTGCAGTCCATGGGGTCGCAAAGAGTTGGACGTGACTGAGTGGCTGAACAACAACAGCAAATATAAATGTCAAATTTATTTACCGTGAAACAAAACCTTTTTTTAATAGCTATCAGACTTCTTGTGCCATGCTTTTCATAGTGTCCAGCTCATATTAATGATCAATTTTAACAAATATAAAATGACCACAGAGTGGGAGCCTTACGATAATAGAAATGTGTCATCTCATAGGCTGGAGGCTGAAGTCTAAAATACAGGTGTGGGCAGGGCTTTGCCCCCTCCAGGCTCTGGGGAGAATCTGGTCTTTGAGTCTGGTCCTTTGTGTTAGTTTTTGGCACATCACTCCGGTCTCTGCTTCTGTGTTCATATCGCCTCCTCCCCTTCTGTGTCAGAACCCCTCTACTTCTCTCTTCTAAGGATGCATAAGATTGCATTTAGAGCCCAACCAGATGACTCAGCATAAGCACCTCCTCTTAACATCAGTAACTTAATCATGTCTTTTACCATATAGGGTAATTGTCACACTTGTGCCATGTGTGATAATACTCACAGGTTCTAAAATGTAAATGTGTCTTTTTGGAGACTACCACTCAGCACTGAATGGCGATTTTCTCAGTGTAACTGGAAATGAGCACTTAAAGACCAGATCAGCCTTGAATTTCTTTAAGCTATGAATAGAGGTCCCTCTACTTTTGGTACCCCAAAAATGGAGCTAGAGAAAATAACATTTTTGAATATATCTCCCATTTCTCCTTTGGACTTCCTGTTTATTTCCACTAAGAGAGATTATTAAAGTACCCTGAGTTTGAGATATCTCTACTAACCCAATTATGTGAATGAGTGTCATAAATACAGGGTAAAAGATTTAATTTAAAAACTGACATGATGTTGAAGAATGTATGTAAGCAGTCATGCTACACTGCCTAAAGAGGGAACAGCTGATGCCAGAGGAAGTGGAAGGAATGCTTTATTTTAAATGTACTCACTCTGGGAATCAGACAGAACAGACTGGTAATTTTTTTGTATGTTTTTCAATTTTAGAACTTTTCTGAAGGATGGATTTTAGTCTTTAATATTTCATTCTATAAATATAAGAGAGCGAAAGGATATATTTTTCCTTTAGGGTGATTATAACATTTAAAGTTTGGTTACACTTGTAATATGGGCTTCTCTGATGGCTCAGCCTATAAAGAATCTTCCTGCAATGCAGGAGAGACAGGAGAAGCAGGTTCAATCCCTGGGCTGGGAAGATCCCCTGGAGGAGGAAATGGCAACCCACTCCAGTATTCTTGCCTGAAAAATTCCATGGACAGGGGAGCCTGGCGGGCTATAGGCCAAAGGGTCAAAAAGAGTTGGACACGACTGAGCCATTAAACAGCACGCTTGTAATATAATGGTGATTTTCAGTGAGGCGTGGGAGGTAGAGGCGACCTGGATTATTATTTTGTTTACTTGTTTATCACTCGTTCGGTCAACAGATGTGTGCTGAACCGCTGCCGTGTTTCAGGCGTTGCCCTGGGAGCTTGGGAAGCTGCGATGAGCAGCACAGCAAGGACTTGACTTTGGTGGAGACTAGACGATAAACAATTGAGAGAAATTTAGAGACTAACAAGGACCCTGCAGAGTGTTGAAGTAAGAAAGGCTCCAGAGTGACCAGTGGCCTCTTGACTGGGGGCCTGGAGAAGGCCTCTCCCGGGAGGTGATGTCTGGGATGAGCTTCAGGGGGCAGGAAGGGGCAAGCCTGTGGGTGTGCTGGTGACGGTGCAGAAGTACAAAGTAGGAGCAGCTCTTGCAAAGGCCTTGATGCAGGAACGAACTCGATGTCTTGGAGGAACCCAGAAACGAGCAGAGGGAGGGGTTTCTGGGAGGAGCAGAGGCTAGAAAGGCAGTGCAAGCCGGTTGGGAGGTCTGCAGAGGGGAGTGACCCTGAAGCGACAGTGAGGCCAGGGGGGCTCCGGGCTGCTGCAGGGACCTGCGGGCAGAGAGCAGTGGGAGGATGGTCACCCGGTGGGAGCTGGCAGGGGTGATGCGGGCCGTCTGGGACCCACCAGCTGCTTCTGTAGCTGAAAATGGCTTTTCCCTTTTGTTCCTACTCTGGTGTGCAAGGGGACCTCAAAATAATTTTTTGTGTGCGTGAGTGTAATAAAGTGAGGAAGTCAGCCTAATTGGACGGGTGTGTGTGTGTTTTGTCGCTCAGTTGTGTCTGACTCTTTGTGACCCCATGGACTGTGACCCGCCAGGCTCCCCTGTCTACGGGGATTCTCCAGGCAAGAAGACTGGAGTGGGTTGTCATTCCCTTCTCCAGGGGATCTTCGCCACCCAGGTGTTGAATCCAGGTCTCCGGCATTGCTGTCTGAGCTACTAGGGAAGGCCTAATTGGAGGATACAGTTTAAATGACCCGGGGTGGTCTTTTCAGAGTTGAGGACTGAGTGAAGTGTCTTGAAGTCCCTTGGTGTAGCTCCTGACCGGGCTGTGGGGAGGCTCCCGTGTGGGGGACGTGAAGATGCTCCGGAATCGGGAGTGAGGAGCAGGGAGCGGGCCTGGAACTGGAGGAGCGCCCCTCCCTGCCCGTCCAGCCACCACGTGGCTCAGTGCCCCGCCTCCTCGGCCCACAGCCCCACCGCAGGCCTCATCCCGTGGGTTCCCTGCCAGGAGACTGAGCTTCGTGGTGTGTGCTCTCTGCCCCAGGCCTTGTGATCGCTTCTAGTGTCAAGGCCATTGTGGTCATCTTGGCTTCTCTTTCGTGCCCCTGTGCCTTCGCCTGCTTCTGTCCTCACCCCCGTGGAGGTAGCGCATGTGTGACCTGACCCCGGGACCACAGCACAGTAGCCCTGGGTCACCTCTCGCAGAGATGGATGCAGCACTTGGAGTGAATTTTTTGTATGTGTGGTTTAGTGGAAGGAATGCAGGGGAGAAGTCCCTGGAGCTGAGAAGAGGGAACAACCCCTGTTCTTAGCTGTAGCCTGTTTCTTAACATTCGTCTGTCTTTCTGAGCTTGCTCATGAGAATGAAACTTTAATAGGTTGAAATCAAATTCTAGAGTTTACGTATTTATTTAAAGTAATTTTCATCTCATTTCTTATACCTTCTGGATCCTTAGTTGTCCATTGGGTGTGCATATGCCTCATCTCTTTTCCCATCCCTGGTGACTTTCCTGTGATGTTTCTTAGTAAGCAGAAAATTTTAACTTTGATGTAGTCAAAATTTATAAATTATTTGCTTTATGGGTTGTGGCTTTTTGGACCTTGTTTAAGACATCCGTTCCTACCCCGCTGTCAGGAAGTGTTCTTAAGTTCTATATTTAATGCATTTTCTATGAGAAACTCAAGTAATTTGGATTTCTAACCTCACAGAACACATCAAAATTAATTTGTATATTAAATTATTTTCCATATTTAGCCTTTCACATTTCAGTCTGAAGTTCATCTGCAGTTAATTTTGATGTGTTCTGTGAGGTTGGAAATCCAAATTGATTTCTGTTCTATGAATATGTATTAGCCTCAGATCGGTTGAAAAGACTGTCCTTTCTACTTCTGTGGTGTATCACATATCAGGATGAGTGTGAGTCTATTCTGTTGGTCTATTCTATGCCCATACCATGCTCTTATTTTTAAAAAAATCTTGATTTCGGAGAGGACATTCTTCAAGAGGGTCTTAACGTGTCTTGGCCATTTAAAATTTTAGAATCAACTTAGTCAAGTTCCACACTCCCCAAATAAAATTTGGGGATCTGAAGTGGGATTGCATTGAATCTATGAATTAATTTGAAGAAAACCAATAGTTTATAATACCAAATCTTTCTCTAAAGTCTTTTAAAACATCTTTTAAAAAAATTCTGTAGTTTTTTTTCTTAGACACATTCCATATCTTTTGGCATTTCACATTTTTTTATACTTTTGCAAATATTATTTTTAAGGCTTAATTTTCTGTTTGCTGTTTGTATAGAAATTTAGTTGGTTTTTCTGCATTGATAATTGATTATTCTGCATTGTTTAACTCTCCTAACAGCTTATGTGTGAATACCTTTGGGTATTCTACAAACAATCATATCATTTATGAAGAATTCAAATATATGACTTTCTGTCCAAGCCTTATACTGTTTATTTACTTCCTGCCATTGCACTGGCTGGGTCTGTTTACTTGTCCAGAAAGGTGAACATGTTTGTTGTTCTAATTTCAAAGGGAAATTTTCTGCCCTTAACCATGAAATATGAAGTTTGCTGTAGCATTTTGGAGGAGGGAGTAGATAATTTAATAAAGATAAAATACGTGATTTCTATTCCTCCTTTTCTAAGGATTTTGAATCATGAATATTGAATTTTACTAAAAATATTTTCTGTATTTGTTAAGAAGATTATACTATTTTTCTGTTTTTAGACTGTTAATGTGAGAAGTTAGATTCCTGATTTTGGCATGTTAAACCAGCTTAGTATCTGGGATAAAATCAGCTTAATATTTTATGTATTTGTGACTTCAGTTTGGTGATGCTTTGAGTGGGAGTTTTTGTGTCTTGTGTTCGTGAAGGCTTAGTTTGTGATTTTTTTTCCCTTTTCATACCAACTTTGTTGTTAAAATAAGACCTTGAAAACTTTGATTTCATTCTGAGATTCCCTGAGGAGTAAAAATTAAGCTTTTTGATGTGAGAGCCACTGTTGCATTGAAATAGAACTGTTTACCTATGCATGTAGTGCAGGGAATATCAAATATTTGGAATTGATTTCCCTTGGAAGATTTCAAATTATGTTCAGAATGCTTCAGTTTGGTTAAGGAGAAAATTCCTATGTAATAAATTGTTTCACAGATGAAAAGAGTTCTTTTCAAAGTCATTGCAAGAATGTTGTTGACTTGTATGTCATGGGCTCATCCTTTGATGAACCATTTTTTAAAAAGATAATTAGATTTAAAACTTGCCCATGATACCATTTCAGTCTCTGAATGGAATGTCAGTGTGGAAAGAGCTTATCCTTTCCTGGATGACCTGTGATACTAACAGTTTGGGGACTGAGTCAGTAATTGAGTGGTATACTTTCTAAATAAAAAGAAGAGTTTTTGGAAGCAAAAGGCAAGTGTTGTAAGTTTAAAAAGTAAAATTAAAGCCACATGATGTAAAATATTTTAAAAATTTGATTAATCTGGCTGCGCTGGGTCTTAGCTGTGGCTCGCGGTGGCTTCTCTCTGGCTGAGGTGTGCAGGCTTCGCTTGCTGTGGGACACGGGCTCCAGAGCCAGCTTCGGTAGTTGCGGTACTTGGACTTGGTTGCATGTGGGTTCCTACCCCACTAGGGATTGAACCCATGCCCCCCGAATTGGAAGGTGAATTCTTAACCCCTGGACTCCCAGGGAACTCCTAAAATGCATGTTATAATTTAGGTTGACGTTAATTAACTTTCCAGGGCATATATATCTTTCTCTGTATCAACATATTCTTTGCAAGAGTGTGCAGAAACCACCTGGCAACCGCGATGCTGTAACTTGCTCAGCTCCTGGGGCCCTCGCATCCCTAGTGATAACCTCCTCCCCTGGCATTTCTGAGGTAGTTTGGAGAAAGGACAGAGAGCCGGGTGCAGGTGAGGAAATATATATGTGTGTGTCATCAATGGATACCACTGACAGTTGAAGCAAATTGGATGTTAAGGAGCCTGAATCCATAAAAGAGCAAAGGGTGCTAGGCGGTGGCTTTCGTGAACTCCCGGCTATTCATATCCTTTACTGCAAACTTGATATGTTACTGATCAGATGGTAACATCCCCAGGTTTCGTGGTGGCGATGAGCTGGTAAAGGAAATATTAACATTTTAGAATAAGAGAAGACATTAGCCACCATGCAGTACAGTGTCCTCATCCCAGGGATGAGACAGACTAGTGGCGTGCCTGAGATCCGAAAGGTAATTATTAGAGTTGAGACTAGATTTGTTTGTTTCTTCATTCATGAGTTCATTACACATTTACTGAGAACCTAGTGTGTGCGGGAAGTTGTTGTACCTACTGGGGATATGGTGGTGAACAAGGTCCTTCCCTCCCAGGACCTGTGTTCCACAGGAGGAGGCTGGCGGTGAGCAAAGTGACCGGTGTGGAGAAGTGGCCAGAAGGGAAAGGGAGTGAGTGGGGAGAAGGTGATGGGGTGCTTTGGGTGGGGTGGTCCCTGAGGAGTGACCTTTGGAATGAGGGCGTGAGCCTGTGGTCTTAGAAAAGGGAAGAATGTTTTAGGGAGAGGGAACAGGAAGCCCAGGTGGTCAGTGCCACCAGATCAGAGGGGGTGGGCTGAGGCGGGTTGGCCCGGGAGGTGGGCACCGAGGTGGCCACAGTGGGGCCCGAGCCAGGTCGCCAGGGCTGGAGGCCTGGGGAGAACCTTTGCGAATTACTGGTCAGTGTGGGAGGACGTTGGAAAGTTTAGCCCGGGGAAAGGACCCTGGCTGACGGCAGGAGTGCAGGGTGCTGGCTGGCTGCTGTTGAATCATCTGAAGAGAGGCCAGCGCGGTTTGACGGCAAGAAACCAGGGGAGGTGAGCCAGAGAGACAGCAGGACGACTTCTGATGTGTTCTAATTTAGGTTCAGCAGCGGGACTGGCTGCAGCGCTGGGCGCAGGACGCCGGGGAAACCCAGGCTCCTCACCGTTCCGCCATCCCCTTCTGCCCCGCTGCCCTCCTTGGAAGGCTTTGCCAGGACGCACGTTCCCCGGGCATGTTTCAGTCACGGCTCCGGGCCTTTCGCTGGGCAGACAGCCTTCTTCTCTGTGGTGATGGACCTGTTGTTTACAGCACGCCTGCCCACAGGGGTCACTAACTCTGCATCCGATTGGCTTGAAATGCCCGCACCTGGTGTAGTTTTGGTGCGCCTCTGGAGACGTCATGATGTTTTCCTCTCATCTCTGCGTTGACCTAAAAATCCGCTAGGTCTTTTTGAGGTGAGGTTTGGCTTCGAGATAAGACGGGGCATTATCATGGCAGTGGCAGCTCAGCGTGTTGGCAGCTAAAAGAAATCCTGGAAGGAGGAGGGAATCTATTGGTTTGTGCTCGCTCGCTGCAGAGAGGTGTCTGCATACCGAGCAGGCCCAATAATGCAGCGTTTCGATGGTGCCAGCTCATTAAATGGACGGAGGACCGCGCTCAGGGAGGCAGCGTCCCCCGACTCCGTGCAGTGACACCGAGTCTCGACTCTGAATTGATGCCAAAGGCAGATCTGTTCAGTTTCGTGAATACTGATTGCCGGCTGTTGTTTTTTTTTTTTTTTTTTCCTTCCTCCTTCTCAAATGCAGGGAACACGTGTTCAAGCAGGATTTCTCCACTAATGAAATACTCCTTTTCATGTAGGCTGTTACCGCAGGATTTTGTTCACGCTTCTTATCGCAGCTTTCAGTGGCGCTGGTGTTCTTTGAAGGAAAAATATGCAATAGACACCCCAATGACTGGTTTCTGAGCGGGACTCCAGAGGCGGGGTGAAATGAGCATTTTTACATCTCCCATTCCGGACTCTCCCCCACCGCTGAGGTACCAAAGGGAGGAATGCATGGAGTTGGTGTGTTTCCAAAACTGGCCAGGTTGAAGGTTCCAAAACATGCCAGGTTGAAAGTTTCTCACGAAGCAAATGCCCCATCTTTTTAGGCAGTCTACGAGGGTCACAGTGCGTTTCATTCTGAGAGCAAATATGGGTGGAAGCGGATCTGTTTAGTTGCCGTGGAGCCCAGGGTTGGAGCAGCATCTGGACCGCGGGAGTGGTTTCAGTGCTCAGAGATGTTCCCTTGAGAGTCAGGGTCAAGGTCCCGTGTTAGCCCCTAATCAGCTTTGTGCGAATTATGCACCAGTCTGTGCATAGACTTGAGATCCTTAGATCAGAGAGTACCTGCGAGTGACCTAGGGAATCTCGTAAAGCATGGGAGTCTTGGCCTTTTAAAGCTACCGCTTGATTGCATCTCATCCGTTTTGTCAGTTTCCTCCTCAGGCTCCACCCCTCGCACTTCCTGGGCATCAGTCCTTGCCAGGTCTCTTGCAGAGGCATTCTGTCCAGGCAGGTTTCTTTCAGGCGGGAAGGGAATGAGAGGCTAATGAGAAAGAGGCTGAGAGCAGAGGCGGAGAGGATGACCAGCTGAGGAGGCCAGGGAGCTCAGGAAAGGGCCCTGTGTGCAGCCAGACCTCCTGCCTGTGTGCAGGCTCCTCCCTCCGTGTCATCTGGCCCTTCTGCAGGGTTTATCCTCGCCTGCTCCCACCCTTAGCAGCCAGTGGACGGACGACCGTGCGCCGTCAGCCCCTCCCTGCAGGTCTGACCTGTGTCTCTGGTCTCCTTAGTCCCGTCCTCCTGGTGTCACCTCGTCCTCGGCAGCTTCCCCACCGCCTTCTTCTTGCCTCCCTCGTCCTGCTCTGCTCTCTGCAGGCTGTCTCAGTTGGTTGGTGGTCCACCATTCAGTCCCCAGGGCACTCCCAACCTTCCCTGCAATAGCGCATCAGTTACTGGTTAGAATATAAAGACGTTTTCTAATGAAGCTTCTTTTAAGTTCTTTTTACAGAGTAACTCATGCCCTTGGTTAGAAAGCTGACTTGTGCAGAATGGCATAGAATTAAAGAACTCTTGTCTTCCTGACCTCACCTCCCTGCTCCCTCCCTGTTCCCAGAGAAGGGAACCCTTCTTGCGCCCCTCTTCTGGCAGCCCCTGCTGTGTATCTGAACTGTACTTAAGCCGATGTTTCCTCACGTGTCGGCGTGGACGGCATCTGCTGGCTTCCAGCCACGCTTTCTCGTCTCCAGCTCCTTGACCTAGTGTCGCCGTGTCAGTGTTCAGGCCTCCTAGTTCAGAAACGTAAGTAACATAGTTAGATTGTGTGTCTTGCCTCATCCCTCCAGGCAGAGTCACCTGGTCCCTGACTTGCTGGGACCTCACCGTCTCTCCCTGTGCCCTTCGGTCCCTTCCAGCTGACTTGCCAGCTGCCCAGGTAGATACCTTGCATGTGATACGCTGATCCAGTGATTTCCCCTCAGAGCTTTGAGATGCTGCTCCACGCCAGGGTCCACTGTTGCAGATAAGCCTGATTTCAGCCGAATTGTGTTTCCTTTGCAGGTGATCTGTGCTTTCTCTTTGGGAACCTTTAGAATAGCCTCTTTACTTTGGGGTTCTGAAATTTCTCTGTTGTGTTCAGGAGTATGTGCTTGTGTGTGTGTTTTATTTCCTCAATTCTCCAATTTTCCCTACTAATTTTCTCCTATTTTCTCTGTTCACTTTTTTCCTAGAACTTCTGTTAGATGATGGAGAATTGGACAAATTGGAACTTATCTTTTAGATGCCTATATTTTCTTTTTTTGTATTCTGGATGGCTTTCTCTGTTTTATCTACCAATCTTTAATTGATTAAAGAGTTGGTGAGAAATATGCTTACCAACCCAAAACCAAGGGATGGACTTGGAGACATGAAGCACAGTGAAAGCGAGACTTTTAATGATGGTCTTGCAGGATGGGGTGTCTGGTGGGCAGGCACTCCCAGGGCAGTTGAAACGAGCAATTTATTCCCTAACACACAGGTGCCCCCCAACCCCGGTTCCTCATTGGCTGAGTACTGTGGGGTGTACAATCTTCCTGGAGGTCATCTGTCTCATTATTTCCTTATGGGGTATCCTTTTTTCTCCCTTTCCAACTTACATCTGCAGCTTTCAAGGAGGACTTTCTTGCTAGTTTATCCCTTCACCCAACATCCTGTTTGCTTGGGACCCTCCAGGTGCGTGAATTCTGTCTCCTCTGTGTCTTTAGGCCAGTTTAGAGCCAGGGCACAGGGAATGGGTGGATTCCTGTCTCTTTCGAATCTCCCTCCCCAACCCTAAGTTTAAAGAGTCCAGGCCTCAACTTTATCTAAAGAACCCAGGCTTCAACTTTGTCTAGAATGTGGACCACTTCGAGTAAATTTCTGTTTCTTACAAGGTTTTTTTTTTTTTTTTGTGGCTGTGTACTTCTTTTTTGTTCTGCGATTGATTTTTTCATAACATCCTGAACTTATTTATGGATGCAGTGTTTTTTGAGCTCTTTGAGAGTAATGATTGCATTTTAAAAACTTCTTTTAAAGGGACAGAAGCTTCTCATGTACCCTCTGTTCCCATGCACGCATAGCGTCGCCTGTTGTACCACTCCTCAGCAGAGTGGTACCCATGGAACAGCTGATGAACCTCGATTGGCACAATCACCCAAAGTCTGTAGTTTATGTTAAGATACTCTTGGTGTTGTATATCCTGGGTGGTTTAGTCACCCTGTCATGTCTGACTCTTTTGTGCCCCCATGGACTGTAGCCCACCAAACTGCTCTGCCCATGGAATTTCCCAGGCAAGAATCCTGGAGTGGGTAGCCGTTTCCTCCTCCAGGGGATCTTCCCGACCCAGGGATTGAACCCATGTCTCCTGCATTGGCAGGCAGATTTTTTTTGTTTTTTGTTGTTTTTTTTTAGCACTGAGCCACCCATGGGTTTGAATAAATGTACACTGACTTGCTTTCATCTTTACATTATCATACTGAGTATTTTCACTGCCCTAAAAATCCTCATACTCCACCTCAGCACCTGTCCCACCACTCCATCTCTTGGATCCACTGATATTTAACTGTCTCCACAGTTTTTTTCCTTTCTGGCAGCATTTTCTCGTAGTTGGACTCAGCACAGCATGTAGTCTTTTCAGCTTAGCTTCTTTCCCTTGGTTGCATGCACTCAAGTTTCCTCCGTGTCTTTCATGGCCTCAGAGCTTGTTTATTTTTACACTGAATAATATTCCATTGTCTGGATGTACCCACAGTTCGATTATTCGCACGTGAAGGACACCTTGCTTGTTTCCAAGCTCTGACAGCTATGAATAAAGCATCTATAAAAATCCGCGTGCAGGTTTTGTGTAGACATGCGTCTTCGGCTCCTTTTGGTAGATATCAAGGAGTATGACTGCTGGATTCTATGTTAAGAGTATAAGTAGTTTTGTAAGAAACAGCCAGACTGTCTTCTAAAGTGGGGCTCTTCTATTTTGCATTCCCACCAGCAGAGAATGACAATTCCTATTGCTCCACACCTTGCCAGCATTTGGTGTTGTCAGTGTTTGGAATTCTAGCCATTCTAATGGGTGCGTAGTGTTATTGTTGCTTTAATTTGCACTTCCTTGATGACGTCTGATGTTGAATATCTTTTCATGTGCTTATTTGCCATCTGCGTGGTGGTAAGGGATCTGTTCAGTGAGGTGTCTGTTAAGACATTCGCCTGTTTTTTAACAAGCTTTTTGTTTTCTTCTTGAGTTTTAAGAGTTCTCCATATATTTTGAATAACAGTCTTTTATCAGATGTGTATTTGCACATTTTTCCCCAGTCTGTGGCTTGTCTTCTTGACATTGTCTTTAGCAGAGCAGAAGTTTTCTAATTTTAATGAACCCAGCCTACCAACTTTTTCTTGTATGGATTGTGTCTTTGGTGTTGTAGCTAAATACTCATTGTGTATTCTCTTACGTCATTCTGTGGGTTTTATAGTTCTGCATTTTACACTTAGGTCTGTGATCCTTTTTAATTGAATTATTGTGAAAGATGTGTCTAGATTTGCTTTTTTGCATGTGGATGGTCCAGTTGTTCAAGCATCATTGTCAAAAGACTCTCTCTACGGGCTTCCCTGGTGGCTCAGCGGTAAAGAATCCACCTGCCGGTGCAGGAGAAGCAGATTTGATCCCTGGTCCGGGAAGGTCCCACGTGCCACAGAGCAACCGAGCCCGTGAGCCACGACTACTGAGCCTGTGCTCTGGAGCCCCTGTTTGCAGCTGCTGAAGCCTGAGCATCCTGGAGCTTCTGCTCCGCAACGAGAGGGGCCCCCACTATGAGAAGCCCGTGCACCGGAACCAGAGAGCAGCTCTGCTCCCCGCAACTGGAGGGAGGGCCACACAGCAGTGAAGACCCAGCACGGCCTAAATAAATAAACAAGTATTAAAAGAAAGACTGTCCTTGCACCATTGTATTACTGACTTTTGCTCCTTTGTCAAAGGTCAGTTGACTATGTTTAGGTGGGTGGGCCTCTTTCTGGGCTCTCTCTTCTGTTTCATTGATTTATAGCTCTATTCTTTGATCAAAACCTTACTGTCTTGATTACTGTGGTTGAGTCACCAAGTCCTGTCTGACTCTTCCAACCCCATGGATAGTAAGTCTTGAAGATGGGTAGTATGAGTCCTCCAATTTTGTTTTTCTCCTTCAGTTTTGCACGGGTCACAAAAGAATCCGATATGACTCGGCAACTAAACAGAAACAAATATATATATGTATATGTTTCAGTGCTGCTCTCTCAATTTGTCCTACCCTCCCCTTCCCCCACTGTGTCCATAAATCTGTTCTCTATGTCTCTGTCTCTATTGCTGCCCTGTAAATAGGTTTATCAGCACTATTTTTCTAGATTCCATATATACGTGTCCAGTTCAGTTCAGTTCAGTCGCTCAGTCGTGTCCGACTCTTTGCGACCCCCGAATCGCAGCATGCCAGGCCTCCCTGTCCATCACCAACTCCCGGAGTTCACTCAAACTCACTTCCATCGAATCGGTGATGCCATCCAGCCATCTCATCCTCTGTCGTCCCCTTCTCCTGCCCCAAATCCCTCCCAGCATCAGGGTCATCTCCAATGAGTCAACTCTTTGCAAAGTACTGGAGTTTCACCTTCAGCATCAGTCCTTCAAAGTATACATGTTAGTATATGATACTTGTTTTTCTCTTTATGACTTACTCCACTGGGTATTACAGGCTGTATGCTCATCCACCTCGCTAGAACTGACTCAAATGCATTCTTTTTTATTGCTGAGTGATATTCCATTGTATATCTATATCTATCTGTGTGTATATGTATATATATACACACACACACACAGACACACCACAACTTCTTTATCCATTGATCAGTCAGTGGACATCTAGGTTGCTTCCATGTCCTGGCTGTTGTAAATAGTGCTGCAGTGAACACTGGGGCTTTTTCAATTACGGATTTCTCAGGAAATTAAAAGATGCTTACTCCTTGGAAGGAAAGTTATGACCAACCTAGATAGCATATTCAAAAGCAGAGACATTGCTTTGCCAACAAAGATTTGTCTAGTCAAGGCTATGGTTTTTCCTGTGGTCATGTATGGATGGGAGAGTTGGACTGTGAAGAAGGCTGAGCGCCGAAGAATTGATGCTTTTGAACTGTGGTGTTGGAGAAGACTCTTGAGAGTCCCTTGGACTGCAAGGAGATACAACCAGTCCATTCTAAAGGAGATCAGCCCTGGGATTTCTTTGGAAGGAATAATGCTAAAGCTGAAACTCCAGTACTCTGGCCACCTCATGCGAAGAGTTGACTCATTGGAAAAGACTCTGATGCTGGGAGGGATTGGGGGCAGGAGGAGAAGGGGATGACAGAGGATGAGATGGCTGGATGGCATCACTGACTCAATGGACATGAGTCTGAGTGAACTCCGGAAGTTGGTGATGGACAGGGAGGCCTGGCGTGCTGTGATTCATGGGGTCGCAAAGAGTCAGACACGATTGATCGACTGATCTGATCTGATGCCCAGTAGTGGGATTGCTGGGTCACATGGTAATTTTATTCCTAATTGTTTAAGGAATCTCCATACTGTTCGCTGTAGTGGCTGTATCAGTTTACAGCCAACAAAAAAGCACGGAGGCACATCTGTTAACACCAAATTGCTAACAGTAGTTACTTTGTCAGTGTGGGGTGAGGACCCAGAGTACTGTGTGTATTTACCTTATGTAATGCTGTGTTCCATCGGAGAAGGCAATGGCACCCCACTCCAGTACTCTTGCCTGGAAAATCCCATGGACGGAGGAGCCTGGTGGGTTGCAGTCCATGGGGTTGCTACAGTCGGACACAACTGAGCGACTTCACTTTCAGTTTTCACTTTCATGCATTGGAGAAGGAAATGGCAACCCACTCCAGTGTTCTTGCCTGGAGAATCCCCAGGGATGGGGGAGCCTGGTGGGCTGCCATCTATGGGGTCACACAGAGTCGGGCACGACTGAAGCGACTTAGCATCAGCAGCAGCAGCAATGCTGTATTCTAACCAGTCCATTCTGAAGGCGATCAGCCCTGGGATTTCTTTGGAAGGAATGATGCTAAAGCTGAAACTCCAGTACTTTGGCCACCTCATGTGAAGAGTTGACTCATTGGAAAAGACTCTGATTCTGGGAGGGATTGGGGGCAGGAGGAGAAGGGGATGACAGAGGATGAGATGGCTGGATGGCATCACTGACTTGATGGACAAATCTGGGTGAACTCCGGGAGTTGGTGATGGACAGGGAGGCCTGGCATGCTGCAATTCATGGGGTCGCAAAGACTCGACACGACTGAGCAACTGAACTGAACTGAATGCTGTGTTTGTTTTCCCTAACTATTTAGATGCCTGCCAGGCTCCTCTGTCTGTGGGATTCTCCAGGCAAGAATACTGGAGTGGGTAGCGATTCCCTTCTCCAGGGGATCTTCCTGACCCAGGGATTGAACCCAGGTCTCCTGAACTTCAGGCAGATTTGCTACTATCTGAGTCACCAGGGAAGCCCCAGTAAAAAGAAGTACATAAAATCCTAAATATACCTCAGAGAATTATTTAAAGTGAACACCCATGTAACCACTGTCCAGATCAAGACATAGGACCACTCAGCCCCACAGAAGTTCTGCTGTATCCTTCCTTCACCCCTCAGTAACCACTGTCCAGATTTGTAAGGTTATCACTGCCTTGGCTTTCCTTGTAGGTTTATCTAAGTAGTGACTTTGGCATTGCCCTTCTTTGGGACTGGAACGAAAACCGACCTTTTCCAGTCCTGTGGCCACTACTGAGTTTTCCAAATTTGCTGGCATTTGAGTGCAGCACTTTCACAGCATCATCTTTTAGGATTTGAAGTAGCTCAACTGGAATTTAGTGACGCTTCCTAAGGCCCACTTGACTTAGCATTCCAGATTGTCTGGCTCTAGGTGAGTGAACACACCATCGTGGTTATCTGGGTCATGAAGATCTTTTTTGTAGTTCTTCTGTGTATTCTTGCCACACATAGTTCTTCTGTGTATTCTTGCCACCTCTTCTTAATCTCTTCTGCTTCTGTTAGGTCCATACCATTTCTGTCCTTTATCAAGCCCATCTTTGCATGAAATGTTCCCTTGGTATCTCTCATTTTCTTGAAGAGATCTCTAGTCTTTTCCATTCTGTTGTTTTCCTCTGTTGCTTTGCATTGATCGCTGAGGAAGGCTTTCTTATCTCTCCATGCTATTCTTTGGAACTCTGCATTCAAATGGGTATATCTTTCCTTTTCTCCTTTGCATTTTGCTTCTCTTCTTTTCTCAGCTATTTGTAAGGCCTCCTCAGACAACCATTTTGCCTTGTTGCATTTCTTTTTCTTGGGGATGGTCTTGATCCCTGCCTCCCGTACAATGTCACGAACTTCCGTCCATAGTTCTTCAGGCACTCTGTCTATCAAATCTAATCCCTTGAATATGTTTCTCACTTCCACTGCATAATCATAAGGAATTTGACTTAGGTCATACCTGAATGGTCTGGTGGTTTTCCCTACTTTCTTCAACTGAAGTGTGAATTTGGCAATAAGGAGTTCATGATCTGAGCCATTGCCGGGAGAAATATCAATAACCTCAGATATGCAGATGACACCACCCTTATGGCAGAAAGTGAAGAGGAACTAACGAAGTGAAAGAGGAGAGTGAACAAGCTGGCTTAAAACTCAACATTCAAAAATCTAAGATCATGGCATGTGGTCCCATCACTTCATGGCAGATAGATGGAAAACAATGCAAACAGTGACAGACTTTATTCTCTCGGGCTCTAAAACCACTGCAGATGATGACTGCAGCCATGAAATTAAAAGACGCTTACTCCTTGGAAGAAAAGTTATGACCAACCTAGACAGCATATTAAAAAGCAGAGACATTACTTTGCCGACAAAGGTCCGTCTAGTCAAAGCTATGGTTTTTCCAGTAGTCATTTATGGATGTGAGAGTTGGACTCTAAAGAAAGCTGAGTACTGAAGAATTGATGCTTTTGAACTGTGGTGTTGGAGAAGACTCTTGAGAGTCCTTTGGACTGCAAGGAGATCCAGTCAGTCCGTCCTAAAGGAAATCAGTCCTGAATATTCATTGGAAGGACTGATGCTGAAGCTGAAACTCCAATACTTTGGCCACCTGATTCGAAGAACTGACTCTTTTGAAAAGACCCTGAAGCTGGGAAAGATTGAAGGCTGGAGGAGAAGGTGAATATGTGACTTTTTGGATATTGATTCAAGATGAATCCTGATTTAGAATCATGCTTAAGTGGTGTTGTTTGGGGGCATCTGTGGCTTGCATACGTTTGTGTGGAGTTCATTCTCATGGTTCAGTTCAGTTCAGTTCAGTCGCTCAGTCATGTCCAATTCTTTGTGACCCCACGAATCGCAGCACACCAGGCCTCCCTGTCCATCACCAACTTCCGGAGTTCACCCAGACTCACGTCCATCGAGTCAGTGATGCTATCCAGCCATCTCATCCTCTGTCGTCCCCTTCTCCTGCCCCTAATCCCTCCCAGCATCAGAGTCTTTTTCAGTGAATCAATTCTTCACATGAGGTGGCCAGAGTACTGGAGTTTCAGCTTTAGCATCATTCCTTCCAAAGAAATCCCAGGGCTGATCTCCTTCAGAATGGACTGGTTGTATCTCCTTGCAGTCCAAGGGACTCTCAAGAGTCTTCTCCAACACCACAGTTCAAAAGCATCAATTCTTTGGCGCTCAGCCTTCTTCACAGTCCAACTCTCACATCCATACATGACCACAGGAAAAACCATAGCCTTGACTAGATGGACCTTTGTTGACAAAGTAATGTCTCTGCTTTTCAATATGCTATCTAGGTTGGTCATAACTTGCCTTCCAAGGAGTAAGCGTCTTTTAATTTCATGGCTGCAGTCACCATCTGCAGTGATTTTGGAACCCCCAAAAATAAAGTCTGACACTGTTTCCACTGTTTCCCCATCTATTTCCCATGAAGTAATGGGACCAGATGCCATGATCTTCGTTTTCTGAATGTTGAGCTTTAAGTCAACTTTTTCACTCTCCACTTTCACTTTCATAAAGAGGCTTTTTAGTTCCTCTTCACTTTCTGCCCTAAGGGTGGTGTCATCTGCATATCTGAGGTTATTGAGATTTCTCCTGGCAATCTTGATTCCAGCTTGTGCTTCTTCCAGTCCTTCCAGTTTCTTCTCATGGTTACCTATGGCTATAGTTCATTCATTTTCATTGCTGCAAAATATTCCATCATGTGAGTATGCTGCTGCTGCTGCTAAGTCACTTCAGTCGTGTCTGACTCTGTGCGACCCCATAGACGGCAGCCCACCAGGCTCCCCCGTCCCTGGGATTCTCCAGGCAAGAACACTGGAGTGGGTTGCCATTTCCTCCTCCAATGCATGAAAGTGAAAAGTGAAAGTGAAGTCGCTCAGTCATGTCCGACTCTTTGCAACCCCATGGACTGCAGCCTACCAGGCTCCTCTGTCCATGGGATTTTCCAGGCAAGAGTCCTGGAGTGGGGTGCCATTGCCTTCTCCATCGTGTGAGTATAGGGTGGTTTATTTAGCCAGTCTGTCATTTATGGACATTTTGTCTTGTGCCCAGTTTTACATTATTGTAAATAATGCTGCTAGAAACTTTCTTGAACAGATATCTTGAGAAATGGGCACTCTTGGTTCTGCCAAGTGTAATAGACAATGGGGAGTGGAATGCTGGTCATACAGCGTGTATGTCTTTAGCCTTGCTAGATACTGCCAACAGTTCTAAAGGGCTTATACCAATTTATGCAACATCTGAGAAAACAGTGCCAGATTTTTAAAAATTGCCATTCTGGTGGGTATAGAGCAGCACCTTATTGTAGTATTTCTTTATGTTTTCCTGATGGCTGAGTTGAACTTTTTTTACTTATCACATAGATACTTCGTTTTCTTCTTCACTGTTCAGTTATCTTTTTTCTTTTTGATTCATAGGGTGTTTTTAAAAATGTGTTTTGGATTCAAATTATCTGTCAGTTTTATGTGATACAAACATCTTTTGCCACTCTGTGACTTGCCTTTCTATTTCCTTTGGGGTATCTTTTAATAAACAGATTTTTTTTTTATTGTGGTCTAATTAGTATTTGTGGTCAGTGCTTTTTCTGTCTTATGTAATAATTTTTTTCCTAATCAGAGGTCAAGAAGTTGTTATCTTGTACTTCTTTTTTAAACCTTGCTTTTTCTTTCACATTGAACTCTTCTGCCTGGAATTGACTCTGGTGTGTGGTATGAAGTCAGGCTCAAATATCTGTACTAAAAGCAAATAGACTACAAGCCTATGTTTCTTTAGCAATGCTGATTTTTGTGATACCCACATTTTGAATGTAGTCATGGTTTTATCATGTAGAAAGTCTGTCTTTAATTTCACTAAAAATTATTTCAACTTGCAAGTGTGAATCTGGAAATGGAACTGAACTTGCTTTAGAAATCTTTCTTTTTCCCAGGAGAATGTGTCTGTTAGCAAAAATAAAGAAGCTTGAAATAGCAGTGATTATTTTCTGCATGCAAATCTATTGGAAAGAAAAGCATGCACCTGGAAGAAATTTAAGATGTAATCTAGTGCAGGATTTTACCTCTAAGAAGTGAACTGTTCTCACTTTTGATACAATTCCAGAAAAAGAAAATTCCATACCCTCTTCTGGTAATATTTGCTACGCTTCACTCTCGTTGAGTTTTCCTTATGTTACGTCTTAAGTTCATTTTCTTACTCTGTTTCAAATGGAAAGAGAAGAATTGGGCCAACATCTTGTGTCTATAATAACCTTTCATTCTGATGGCCATTGCTAAGTCCCACATCAGCACTCTCTTCGTTTTAAATCCATTTGTTTAGCTCTTTCTTTTAAGCCAATTCTCAAATTCTGTAATTACTGTTTTTTTCCTGCCTAAAGTCTCTCCATGTCATCTGTAAATTATTATTTAGAGGCTCAGAAATTGAATGCAATACTTTTGCCAACGTATGACCAAATTCTCATTAACAAATGAGGATGTTACTCTGTTTAGAGTGTTCTCTAGCCAAGACTTCTAACCTGAATTCTTTTTCATGATGATAAGATTTTTGGACGTTAAGGCTAATACATGGCAGCTTGAGCACACTTGTTTGTTTCTGCTTCCCGAAGTTACCCCAAATGCTAGACAGCAAATAAAACAGGCATAAATCCACATGGACAGGGAAGTTAGGAGAGGAGCCTTGGCGGACGTGGGAAAGGGAGTGGGGGAGTAGGAATTGAATTAATGGGGGGAGGAGACAGCCAGGCTTGCATGCTCCATCCCTGGATTAGGGGCCTAGAAGCTTCTTCCCTGGGAAATTGTTCAGTTGAGGAGATAAGACGTAAGTTCACCGTTTTGGATTCTACATGCACGGCCGAGGGTCACGATGCATTGAGGGTTGTCTCCAGCAGGAAAGGGACCAAAGCAGATACATAATCAGGGAAAACAGAGGGAAATGTGGAGAGGAAAAAAGGTCAGCAAATTATAAGTGGTATTCTTTGAAAGATTAGAGAATATATTGCATCTGTGAGATAGGGCTTGGAAATTGATGGCTGGAACCCTTCAGTGAAAGAGTTGGAATGTCGATAACAGAAAACATGAGAGAAAAGAGGAGGAAACAGAGGCTCCTCTTAGGAAGTCCAAAATCTGATTAATAGGAGTCTTAGAAAGAAAAAAACATATGGGAGAGAAAATTAAAGGAGAATGATATAGAATACGCTTTCAAAATTAAAGGACATAAATTTCCATCAAGAAGGTGCATTAAGTGCCATGAATAAGAAAAAGGACCCATTCCAAAACATATTGATATTCTGATAAAGCCTGTGAATAAAAGACATTTTTCTTAAAAGTTTTAAGTGAGAGAAAAGTAGGTCCTTTACAAAGGATCAAGAATCTTACTTCTCAGCTACAATAGTGGAACATACAAGACATAGAGCTTTTACCCCCAAATTTGAGGGAAAATAGCCTCCAATCTGAAGTCCTGTACCTGGCTAGATTGTCAGCCAAATGCAAGAGTAGAATAAGTCTATTTTCACACAGACATGAAAGGTCCCAAAAATTGGCCTCCCATGACGCTTTCTTGGGTAGCTGCTGAAGGAAGTGCTCTGCCATGATGAGATAATAAGCCAGACATGCTGGAATTCGGGGAAAGTGAAGAAATTCCCCCCATGGGAGGTGAAGAGAAGTATCAGGTGACACCTAGATATCACCTGTATGAGGTCCAGAGAACAACCTTTCCAGATCAGACAGGAGGGTGGAGGGATCAGGAGAGGGAAACGGGGCAGGCAGAGAGAGTCCCAGGTGTTGACCTGTGAGGAGATGCGTGTTCTAGTTCTATGCTGAAGTTTGGGGAAGGCGTGAAATGGAAAACGGAGCTCATGATTAACTCTGGGTAAAACAAACGGTTGCATGAGAAAAGCAGTGTCATTATAGTACACCACGGGGCCCGACTTGGAACAGTACTTAACCGAATTTAATGGTGTAGTGCCGACGCTGAGCATTATTGCATCTCAACACTGATACAGTTGAGGTTTGGTGGGGGTGAAGGGACACGTGTGCAGAATGAAGGCAGGAGGCCCAAATCGTCGACCTTCGATAGTAGAAAGCCCGGAGACAGTAAAAATGGTTCAGAAGCACCAGTTGAAGGGGATATGTTAAAACATGCGTGTAAATACTAAAGAAACACAGCTAAACGGGTGGGAAGTGACTGCCTTTGGCCCCCATGACTAAGGAGTGGGAGGTGGCAGGGGTCCGCCTTGTTTACCTGTGAGCTGGTAGTGCCATTCGATTTGGGAATTACATGTGTGCACTTCCACAGACAGAGGAGCCTACAGGCCATGGGGTTGCACAGAGTCGGACACGACTGAGCAACGGAGCACTGAACACGTTATTTTGATAAAAGTAAAATAATCCGTAGATGTGAAAATGTCCTTGCACATGTGCGTTTTTCTTTTTTATGTATTTCACAAACTTTTTTATTTAAGAAAAACTAACAGCAGTGAGTTTTTTGGAATATATCGAAAAGGTAACGTTTTTTAGTCTGTGAACCCTGGGTTCAGAGTCGTGGCTGCTCTGGTATTGGATGTTGGAATCTGTGAGAACTTCGCTTTATTACTCACACATGTAGTCTTCAGTTTATTCTTTAATATTTATTAAGCAGTAGGAAAAGGTGCCAGATTCACTGGCATTCAAATCTGCCTTCCTTGAGGAAAATTCCAATTATAATGAAATGGGCAAGTTGCCTTTTTCCGAGTTTAAGGATTAGTGTTGATTATGGTTTGGCTGAAATATACTCCATATGCACTATTTCTTTTAAACACTTAATAGTCAAGCCTATAGTCCTCTCCATCCAACTCTGGAAACTTCCAGAGTTCAGCCTCCCAGAGTCAGGTGAATGATGTGTTACATCACGGATAGGATTTCATAATAAGGTGCTTGGAACAGGAGCCAAGAGACAGCTGGTCTCTGCCCTCCCCGCTCCCTCACCATGGAGCCCACCCCTCCACCTTGTCCCCAGAACACACCCTGTGCCCCCAGGACCAGGCAGCAGCCTTCTTATCCTGTTTGCCTTTTATGTAAGTTTTGCTCTTTCCTTCACTTGTGAGTATTATTTATTGGTCAAAATTTATTTTCCATATCAGTGATCTCTCTCTTTTCCACAGGAATCTTGAGTTATTATTATTATTTTTTCAAGTTTTTATTCATTTTAATTTTTGGCCATAACCTGGGGCATGTGGGGTATCAGTTCCCCGACCTGTACCCCCTGTATTGCAAGGTAGATTCTTAACCACTGGACTGTCGGGGAATCCCGGAAATTATTATTCTTAATGTAAGTTGAAAGTCCCTGGGATACGCTGGGCTGTGTCTTCTAAATACCTAAGTGCATTCTGATCCAAATGACCAGGCCTGGACCATAAATAAAAGGTTTTTCCTCTTTCCCTCAACATGTTATATAATCAAAACGAGTTATATAAAGCCTCAAAAAAACCCAGCAAGTGATGAACAGATTTTTGGTGAAACAGTGGTTTTATTCTTGCATCATGGAACCTTTTATCTTTTGGCTAATATGTATGTATTTTTTAGCCAGTGAGACTCCGGGTGTCCTTCTGTATCTGTTATGTTGTCGGGTGTAGAAATCCAGACTCTACTATGAGATACTGGCGAGTTCTCGGAAGGTGTTTTTGGAAAATCACTGTCAGGTATCTGTGGGGGAGAGGCTGCTGACGATTCAGCTGCCGTCAGCCTTCTCGGGCAAGAGCATCTTGGCAGTTCGCTGACTTGGTGAAGCCCCAGGAGCCCTTGCACTCTGGCCCTTAATGTGACACTGATTGAGGGGCCTCAGTCACAGTGGCAAGACCTCTGCTTGGTTACCGTTCTTTGCAAAGAACAGTTGGTTTTGTTTCTAGTTTTCATCTGAGTTTGGGTGGAGATCAAGACTGCTTTAGATATTATTTTACTACCAATTTAGCAGGACTGTATAAATAGCTGCCTGGTGAAGAAGGAGGGGGCGGCAAGTCAAGCAGAGAGAAGCATGAGGCTTTGGCCGTCCCTTTAAGCAGTCTGATTCTGGTCATGTATAATTACCTGCACCATCTGGTGTTGGGACCAATTCATTAAGCACAGCACAGTCTCCGTGGGGGACCCTCAGTTGTGGTTGATTGAATTAAATTGGGAATTAGTCGTAATGGATGGAGAAGGAAATGGCAACCCACTCCCGTATTCTTGCCTGGAGAATTCCACGGACAGAGGAGCCTTGCGGGCTACAGTCCATGGGGTTGCAAAGGGTTGGATATGACTGAGTGACTAAGCACAGCATAAAGTCAGACACAACTGAGTGATTAACACATAGTCATATTGGAAAGGCCAAGTTCTTTTTTTTTAAACAGCTTTCTTGAAATGCAAATTTAATACTGTACAAAACTATTTAAAGTACATAATTCAATGACTTTTTATATTGCAGTATTAATTAGCTTTTGCAAAAATGTGGTAAAAATGTTTATAACAAGTTGTCATTTAAACTACTTAAAGTTTTAAAAATTAAAATATTTTTAATACGCATAACATAAAATTTGGGCTTCCCTGGTGGGTCAGATGGTAAAGAATCCACCTGCAATGCTGGAGACCTGGGTTCGATTCGTGGGTTGGGAAGATCCTCTGGAGGTGGGCATGGCAACCCACTCCAGTATTCTTGCCTGGAGAGTCCCCCACAGGCAGAGGATCCTGGTGGGCTACAGTCCATGGGGTCTCAAAGAGTTGGATGTGAATGAGAGCCTAAGCACAGCACAACATGAAATTTGTCATCTTAATCATCATTAAGCACACAGTTCACTGAAGTTCAGGGTCATAAAGTCCATCCACGTTGTTGTGGAACCATCGCAACCATCCATCGGCAGAACTCTTTTCATCTTACAAAGCTGAATCTTCAGGCCCAGTCTTGCCTCCCCCGCACCCCGTCCCCGGAGACCACTGTTTTGCTTTCTGTCTCTATGAATTTGAATACTCCTAAGTGCCCCTACATAAGCATAAGCATACAGTATCTGGTTTTTTTTGTGCGTCTGGCTCATGTCGCTGAGTGTCTTCAGGTTCGTCCATATTGTAGCAGGTGTCAGAATTCCCTTCCTGTATAACACTGAATAGTAGTCTGTTTTATGTATGGACCATGTTTTGTTTATCCGTTCATTTGTCAATGGACATTGGAGTTCTCTTTTTTGGCTAATGTGAATAATCTTTCTGTTAACATTGGTGTACAAGTATCTATTGACGTCCTGAAGGGCCAATTTCTGATTTGTAGATCCCTACAACTCAGTAGATTAAAAAAAATTTTGACTTATGTTCTGAGAGAATTTCTTTTGCTGTGCATTGTCAGAGGATATTCCACGTGCTTATTTTCTAAATGATTTGATGGCACATTTGGTTAAGGAAATTCTGGTTGTCTCTATGACCTCCTCTTAAATCTTAATGATGTTCCCCTGTTTCAGTGGAAAGTGATGAGGGGTAGTTGCTCTAACAGCTCTTTTGAGGTTCACAAATTTCTTCAACAGAGGTAGAGGCGGGGCTCTTGTTAGAAAGGATAATGTCTAGTAATTCGTATGTGGTCAGTAACCTGCACAAAAATCGATTGTTGTAGCAGGGATAAGATGGACATATAGACATCTTGTTTTGGGGAAGGGAACAATGAAAACCCAGATATTTAAACACAACCCCTTAGGCATACATTAGAACCCTATTTCCCCAGTGGTCCAGTGGCTAAGACTCCCCTGCTCCCAATGCAGGGGGCCTGGGTTCGATTCCTGGTCAGGGAACTAGATACCCCATGCTGCAATTAAAAAAAAAAACAGATCTTGCATGCCACAACTAAGACCTAGTGTAGCTAAAGAAAGAAATGAAATAAATAAAAGTACAGAAACCATACATAACCCACTTCTCAAAATACACTTAAAGAAATACTTTCTTATGTTGGAGTATTTGATATATAGAAACTGGGTAAAAATATTAAAAGGAAAGTTTCGATTTTACTAAATTTATCTGTGTACACCTGTTTGTAATTGACTAGAACATGTCAAACATATCGAGCCTACTCTAGTTTCCTTGTAAGACTTTCTTCCTTGTGTTAAATGAAGAGAAAAACGCCTCTGGTGATTTTATCCAACACCATGGAGACCACATGTCCTGAATTTCAGACTCGTGCCCCACTTACGTGCTTTTCTGCGTTTTGCTTTGTTTCCTTGAAAACTGGGGTTGTCGTATTGGTTCCTCAGCCTCTCCCATCTGTGGCTGTCTGGGGACTTTGGGAGGAAACGTGCATTGTAGTTTGATAATTTGATGTATTTATGTCTTCACAGCTTTTTCTTCTCCGTTGTTCAACCACTTCTTTTTAACATACTCATGTCTTTTATTGGGAAACATTTATTGAGCTCCCGTTAAGTCTGAAGCCTGGGCTAGGCATGGGGAGGGAAGGAATAACAGAAGGCAAATCCTTGCAGTCAGCGAGCTGGCCGTGTAGTCACTTGCCTGGGAATGTCAGCGGTGGCATTTGATGCTCTCAAAGCATCCGTTATTATCAGAGGGGGATAATGTCATAAGCCAAGGGCTGCTTTTCCAGAATGCATCCATGAGAACATTCTCACAGTCTCATGTTTCATGAGAGGCTTGTCTGTGAATTTACATCTTCAATTAAATGTGAATTGTTCTTTAGAAACATTTTTTCTTGAGTTTTAATTCACTTGGACTCTGCTCAACCCAGAGGATGCCTGCATCCTTCTATAGTAGAGAAGGTATCACACCTGGCGGTCACTTAACTGCTATGAACAGCCCTCCCTGACAGGCCAGTTGTGGCTTTGGGTCAGTCAAGTCCAGAAGTAGGACTTGAACAGTCTCACTGGAGAAAAGTGCATTTGTGACCTCAAAGCTGACCTGGGAGTGACCCTTCGGAGTTCCAGTCCCACCCCCAGAAATACCTGTGCACTTGTGGGGTCACCCTCGTCCTGGGAGCTCAGCTGTTGAAAGTGCAAAATGTCTGAAAGGATGGACGGGTTTCTCCCGTGGTTCCCACTCTTGTCTTTAAAAGCTTCTCTATTTGACAGGAGAGAGGCCCAGAGACTCTTCTGTAAACCATAGTCTCTTTCTTTGTTGTCTTCTCAGGAGGCTTTTCTCTCAGACTCACAGCGTCCTTTGGAGGATGAGGTTGGGTGTCTGTAGTCACCTAGCGGGATGAATGCAGATCAGACCCACTTTATAATCGACATACGTTTCTGTGTAAGCTCCAAGCGAGGCTGTGGGGCCATGTTCCATATTTCTCTAGAAAGAAAAAGAAATTCTGGACAAAACGGTTGTAGATCTTCTCCAAGAGTTTGTTACATCAGAGTGGTTAAAAAAGGAAGGTCTTCCAACCAGGTGCCTGTTTATTTGGTTTAGTTCTGGGTCTTCCTAACGTAATAAAAACAGAGAATTCTTCGTTAAGAGTTATCAGGAAGCTCTAGGATTTTTTAAAAAACTATAGTTGATTTACAGTATCATATTACTTTTCAGTTATACAGCATCAGTTCAGTTCAGTTTGCTTAGTCATGTCCAACTCCTTGCGACCCCATGAATCGCAGCATGCCAGGCCTCCCTGTCCATCACCAACTCCCAGAGTTCACTCAGGCTCACGTCCATCGAGTCAGTGATGCCATCCAGCCATCTCATCCTCTGTCGTCCCCTTCTCCTCCTGCCCCCAATCCCTCCCAGCATCAGAGTCTTTTCCAATGAGTCAACTCTTCACATGAGGTGGTCAAAGTATTGGAGTTTCAGCTTTAGCATCAGTCCTTCTAGTGAACACCCAGGACTGATCTCCTTTAGGATGGACTGGTTGGATCTCCTTGCAGTCCAAGGGACTCTCAAGAGTCTTCTCCAACACCACAGTTCAAAAGCATCAATTCTTCGGTGCCCAACTTTCTTCACAGTCCAACTCTCACATCCATACATGACCACAGGAAAAACCATAGCCTTGACTAGATGGACCTTTGTTGACAAAGTAATGTCTCTGCTTTTCAATATGCTATCTAGGTTGGTCATAACTTTCCTTGCAAGGAATAAGCGTCTTTTAATTCCATGGCTGCAGTCACCATCTGCAGTGATTTTGGAGCCCCCCAAAATAAAGTCTGACACTATTTCCACTGTTTCCCCATCTATTTCCCATGAAGTGATGGGACCAGATGCCATGATTTTCGTTTTCTGAATGTTGAGCTTTAAGCCAACTTTTTCACTCTCCTCTTTCACTTTCATCAAGAGGCTTTTTAGTTCCTCTTCACTTTCTGCCATAAGGGTGGTGTCATCTGCATATCTGAGGTTATTGATATTTCTCCCAGCAATCTTGATTCCAGCTTGTGCTTCTTCCAGCCCAGCGTTTCTCATGATGTACTCTGCATATAAGTTAAATAAGCAGGGTGACAATATACAGCCTTGACGTACTCCTTTTCCTATTTGGAACCAGTCTGTTGTTCCATGTCCAGTTCTAACTGTTGCTTCCTGACCTGCATAGTGATTCAATATTTAATAACTTATGCTCCTTTTAATATTAGTACAAAATAATGGCTGTATTTCCCTGCGCTGTACAATATATCTGTGTTGCTCATCTCTTTTATAAAGCTCTATAGTTTTTTCTTTTCTTTTCATTATTGGAGAAGAAAATTAAAATCTTATATTCTGATTTTGAGCATCTGAATTTTCATGTTTATTGTGTATGTCAGTAATAAAAATTAGTGATAATTTGTTCCCATTGTCTTTTAAAGTGTAAATTTAAAAAGTAGTGGAGTTGAGTCCTATTAAATTATATTTTTCTTAAGACTGAATTAGAGAAATAAAATCCTAGTCTTCTTGGTGGAGGCCCATAGTCCATCTGTCTGCTCTGCCTTATTTTGTTGCCTCTGGCAAGGAGCAGAGTTATTATTTGGGTTCTGTCTAAAATCTGTAGTTTGACATTCATGTCCTTGTGGTCACTCAGCTTTTCTTTTTCCATAAACTAAAGGAAAGCAAACGACCTGTAAAAAGTTAGAGTTGTGTCTTCATCATGAAAACCCCATTAATTAGCAGCATGGGGTCATTATGTTGGCTGGACTTGACGATGGTGGTGTATTTTCCTCTTTAGAGAAATGATCAAACAAAATCTTTACTTAGTAAGAGCTCGTATTTTGTTTTAAGCCTTTGCGAGGGTGTCCCCCAAAACATCCACAAGTTTGGTGATTTGCCAGAAGGGCTTGCAGCATGAACGCATGACCGCACTTCCCCCGGGGGCGGGCTACAGTGACTCCGTGAGGGCTGTGTGGTCTTCTGTGCTGTCCAGGAAAGATAGCCAGGCTCCCCCCCCCGAACAACAAACACTGCAGCTGCATGCAGAGCCTTCTGCCCACAGAAGCCCACTGGAGTCGGAATTTGGGGTTTTATCGTGGGGATGGTCAGGAAGACCTTCTCTGCCTAGCAACCCCACTGAAATTCCAGCCTCCCAGAAAGCAAGCAGATGTTCACCATAAATCACATTGTTTGTGCAAACAGCCTGGACACCAAACCACCTTATCAGTTAGGAGACGCTGCCCACTGGTATAGGGAGCCTCGTACAGTCCTGGGTTCCCGGACACCAGCCAAGGGCCAACCGTGCAGGCAGGCCTCCTCCCGAGGACAGCAGCTGTGGGCCTGCTGTGTGAGCGCTTCCCCGCACCGGCTTGCATTTCGTTCTTGTAAACGGTCTGCAGCAATACGCCGAGCTCTGCGATACAATGATGGGCAAAGCCACGTGATCGTTCCTCTGAACTGTCATCGGGATTGGAGTTGGCCTTTGACAGAGGTACCTGGAGCCAAAGACGAGAAGCTGCGAGGGTTCTCCGCGTAACAGACTTCTATTTTTAGAAGTCTCGTGAGCCTAATATTTTAAAACTGCAGTTCGCTCTTCATCAGGGTTCCGTTTTGCAGATGCAGGCTTCTGAAGTGCTCGGGGTTGGGCGTCGGTACAGTTTAAATCGGTTTTATTGCCGGTAGTTTTATCCGTATTCCTGAAGGATCGCACCTGTGGGTGAATGTTCTGGGAATAGCTCTTGCCTCTCTGATACTTCGTTACTGAAGCTTGCGGACTAAATTTCCCGGGACACAGAGTTGGAACGTAAGGAAGAGCTTCACAGAGTGCTTTCAGTGTAGCTTAAGAGCCAGTTAGGCAATTAAGACAACTTAGAAATTGTGTTTTCTTCTTTTTTAATTCTAAAAACTCAAGTGAAGGACACAGTTTTAGGTAGGTAAAGAAATAACAATGATGGCGTGATGAAGAAATGGGGGCAGGACACTGCCCGTTGCCTTCCTGTGGAAAGACGTGGAGGTGTGCCTTGCTCCTCTGCACAGATTCCCAAACCCTCCCCGAACAGGGAACCATCACCTCTGCTCTGTTACTCAGCGTAGTCTCACCTGGTGTCACTCAGACCGAGGCCTGGAGAAGAGGCACTGCAGCCAGCACTTGTGGGAGAGGGACGGAGCATCCTTCTTCCTGGGGGCATCCTCTGGAGTCACCCGCCAGCCCGGGACCTGAGTGAGCGAGTGAAAGCCACTCAGTCGTGTCCGACTCTTCGCGACCCCATGGGCTGTAGCCCTCCAGGCTCCTCTGTTCATGGGATTCTCCAGGCAAGAATACTAGAGTGGGTAGACTTCTCCAGGGGATCTTCCCAACTCAGGAATCGAACTGAGGTCTCCTGCATTGCAGGCGGATTCTTTACCAGCTGAGCCGCCAGGGAAGCCTGGGGCCTAAGAGTCAACAATCCCTTTTCTGTGAACGCCGTTTCCATCTTCTGTAAAATGGACGGTCTTTGCTTCTTGCTGTGGCTAAAGTGACCCAGCCCTGGTTGGACTGACAGTGTTTTCTTTGTAGGGAATTTAAATGGCCTTCCTTTGGATTAACTGGGCTTCACTTGTGGCTCAGCTGGTAAAGAATCCACCTGCAATTCGGGAGACCTGGGTTCGATCCCTGGGTTGGGAAGATCCCCTGGAGAAGGTAACAGCTACCCGCTCCAGTATTCTGGTCTGGAAAATTCCATGGACTATATAGTCTACGGGGTCGTAAAAAGTCCGACACGACTGAGCAACTTTCACTTTCACTTTGAGAGGCTTTGGTGAATGATTACTCTGTGTGTGTGTCTGGGTATATCTCTGCATGTGTGTGTCCGTGTGTGTGTCTATGTGTCCACAGAGTGTGTGGGTCCTTGTGCCTAGTTTCTTCTTTCTTGCACACTTAAAATCCTTGTTGAAATCAAGTGACTCACAGAACAGCGCACTCGGTTCTTTGGCCTTTAAATGCTCACTTTCCTTCCTTCCACCCAAAACTAGACAATCTCCTTGGATAGGAACTGTTTCCCATAATAAATCTACCCATGCCAGAGTTCTTCTTGTCTTGTTTCCGCTCCAGCGTTTGTTGATACCTGAAGACCTTCACTGTCAAGTGTGGGATTCCTGTGCAAACTGCCCAGAGTGGTATTTGACTGGAACACAAAAGGACCTCATCTATCCAGACACTCACTGTAGGGACTGGGGATATGGAAACATTCAGGAATTATTTTTTACTTTCTACTACAAAAATACATTTTTATGAAGATAATATGGAAAACCCATAAGAGCTAAACTGAAAACAGAGAAAATTCTTTATTACCCTCCAGGTGGCTCAGTGGTAAAGAATTCAGCTGCCAATGCAGGAGACACAGGAGACGTGGGTCTGATCCCTGGGTTGGGAGGATCCCCTGGAGGAGGAAATGGCAGCTCACTCTAGTAGCCTTACTGGGAGAACGGCATGGATGGCGGAGCGTGGAGGGCTACAGTCCATGGGGTTGCAAAGAGAGGGACTGAGCATGCCCACATACATCCAGAGGAAACACATGATTGTCCCATGTATGCTGACGCAGACCTGACTGAGGGCGGAGGCCGCAATGAATAGGACAGAGCTGTTTCTTTCAAGGACCTGCAGTATGGGGAAGGGGTGGGGTGGACGGGCCGCCAGGCCAAGGTGAGGGGGACCAGGTCAAGCGACCCTATGGGGGGTGTTTAACGGGGGGTCGCACAAAGGTGCCTGGAGGCCTAAGCCGATGCTGACGGATGCACGGGAGTGAGTCACACAGAGGGGCTGGAGAGAGAGGAAGGCCTTCACAGGCAGAGGGAGCAGGATGGATGGAGCTCTCCAGGCGAGGAGAAAGCATGAGGAATCATGATGTAAGCCCGTGTGGCTGCAGCATCACATCCAAAAGTGAGGGCTGAGAGCGGAAGTCTCTAGTGGAATGGTTCAAGCAGAGTTGCGTACAAGGCTGGGGCAGGAGCGAGCTTGAGACGCTGGACATGACACAGCCGGTCAGTATGGGGCCTCGGGGAGCCAAGGGCACAGGTGGGAAGACCTGCTCTAGAGCCCTGATCCCAGTATACAGCGAGCGCTGTAAACCCTGCCTTTTCCACCGACCTCACGGCCACCTCCAGCCTGCCCAGCTGGAAGGACAGCTTGGGTTTTTCTCCAAGCCTGTCCTGCTTCCCATCTCCATCAGCCTAAGAAATTAAACTGAAACCGCTAGGTGGCATCTCGGGGCGGGGTGGCTTTGAGGTCCTCCAGTCCTTTATGGCTCAGAGCAGAAAGAATTCAATGAGAGGCAAAGTCATAAATAAGGAATGATTTATTAGAATAGGACACTTGTAAGGCTTACAAGAGGGTGCCTCCCATAGAACGTAGTGGGCTACAGTTTTATAATCAGAGGAAAAGTGGGGATGGGGAGAGGACCACCTTCTTCCCCATTCTTGAGTAGACGCATCTGTCATCAGCTCCTTCTCCCTGTTGGGTAGGGGAATTTTGTCCCTGCATGGTCAAGCCAGGACTGTCATGACACTATGGAGAAATTATTTCATATCTCAGTACAGTGAGGGTGTTTCACTCTGAAATGTCACCTTTCCATAAATTACTGTTTTCTATGTGTACGGAGAGTATGCCCTGGGGGCTCATTAACCGACTGAGCTCACTGAACAGGATGTGGGTCTCATGCCACCATGGTTTTATCATTTGGGGGCATGTTTTGTTCTTCTGATCCATGGTTTTGTTGTTCAGCAAGCATGCTTGGTTTTGTGCTTAAGCAAACCTGCTTGCTTGAGTGATCATTAACTTACAGGGGTCTCCCATACTTTTTTCTATTTACATTCCCCAACTACGACTAACTCCCTGGAGGAGGCGGTGGCCACCCACTCCAGTATTCTTGCATGGAGAATCCCATGGACAGAGGAGCCTGGCAGGCTGCAGTCCATAGAGTCACAAAGAGTCGGGCACGACTTAGCAAGCACGCACTGGGATTAACTATATAAAATCACCTACTTTGTCCCTTTTCTTTGTTCCTATCAAAACTATCCGGTGGCTCCCACGATCCGTAAGACTTCCTCCCATGTTCCCATCCAGCCGTCCAGTCTTCTAGTCCTGTGTCTAGTGGAGAGTTCAGGTTCCTCCCCTCTGCCCTGGTGGTTCCTCATCTTCATCCACACCATTATCTCGTGATTGGATCACTGCCTTGACCTCTTGGTTGATTTCCCACCTTGCAAAATGTTCCTGTCTTTTTGCCCACTTCCTACTTGGACTATTTGTGTTTCTCACTCTTGAGTCTGAGAGTTCTTTATACGTTCTAGATACTAGTCCTTTGTTGGGAAGGCAATGGCACCCCACTCCAGTACTCTTGCCTGGAAAATCCCATGGACGGAGGAGCCTGGTGGGCTGCAGTCCATGTGGTCGCTGGGAGTCAGGCACGACTGAGTGACTTCACTTTCACTTTTCACTTTCATGCATTGGAGAAGGAAATGGCAACCCACTCCAGTGTTCTTGCCTGGAGAATCCCAGGGATGGGGAGCCTGGTGGGCTGCCGTCCATGGGGTCTCACGGAGTCGGACACGACTGAAGTGACTTAGTAGCAGCAGCAGCAGCAGCAGTCCTTTGTTGGATATGTTTTGCATGTATTTCCCCACTCTGTAACCTACCTGTTCATCCTCTTGACAAAGTCTTGTGCAGAGCCAAAGTTTTAAAGTTTGATGCCATCCACTTTATTCATTTTTCCTTTTATGCATCATGCTTTTCATTGCCAGTGAAAGAAGTCTGTCTAGTCCTTGATCCCAAAGATTTCGCCTGTGTTTCTTTCTCTCAAAATGCTATAGTTTAGTGGATTGAAGTGAAAGTCGCTCAGTCGTGTCCGACTTTTTGTGACCCCATGCAGTCTGTGGAATTCTCCCGGCGAGAATACTGGAGTGGGCAGCCTTCCACTTCTCCAGGGGATCTTCCAAACCCAGCGATTGAGCCCAGGTGTCCTGCTTTGCAGGCAGATTCTTTACCAGCTGAGCCACCAGGGAAGCTGTGTGATCCCTTTTGAGCTAATTTTTGGTCAGCGTGTTTTGGGGAAGGTGGGGCTGTAGATGGTCAATTGCTGCAGCACCTTTGTTGAGAGGACTGCGTGTCCTGCACTGAATTACTTCTGCGCCTTCGAGAAACCCCCTCGGCCACGTCCACTGAGTCTGTTTCAACTTCTCTGTCTCATTTCACTGGTTTGTGTGTCTGTTCCTGTGCCGGTGTCACGGTCTTGATCACCGTAGTCGTGTAATAATTCCTGAAATGGGTAGACTGAGTCCTCTCAATTTATTCTTTTTCACATTGTTTTAGCTATTCTTGTTCCTCTGTGGCCTTATATGGTTAGAATAATCTTAGGTGTATGTATAAAACAATTCTGCTGAGATTTTTTATGGGAGTTGCAATAAATCTGTGTATCAGTTTGGGGAGACTGTATCTCTCGTATGTTGAGTCTTCGAATCTGTGTATATGTTTTCCAGTCCTTGCGTGCATTTACTTAGCTCTTTGAATTCTCTTATTAGCATTTTGTAGTTTTCAGCAAATAGGTTGTATATATATTTTATTAGATTTATACCTAAGTATATCAGTTCTTTGAATCATTGTAAATGCTATTGTATTTTAAGTGTGTGTCCACTTGTTTGTGAATACAATTGATTTTTGCATTTTCTAGAGATGACAATCATGTCATCTGCAAATACGGACAATTTTATTTCTTCACTTCTAGTCTGGTCTGCCTTTTCTTGACTGTTGTACTAGCTAGAGTTTCCAGTACTAGACTCAGTAGAATTATGAAGGTGGACATCCATGCTTTGTTCCAGTTTAGTAGTTCACCATTAATACAATATTAGTTTCTGTAGATATTCTTTATCAACTTGATGAAGTTCTCTCTATTCTTAGTTTTATGAGAGTTTTTTTTTTTTTAAATCATGAATGGGTATTGAATTTTGTCAAATGTTTTTTTCATGAGGTGGTGTAATATCTGTTCGTAGCCTGTTAATATGATGTATTGCATCAGCTTAAATAAATGGGTTCAGTCTGCTATTTTTAGGTTGGAATCATGTTTAGTTTCTGAATTTCCAGACATTGAGCTGGAGTATTGTGTTTCCCTCAGTTATAAGAAACAAATTCTCACTTTTCAGTTGTTAATCTGGGGATATTAATCCTTGTTTAAATGATTGCAAATGTTTAAAATGTTAATATTATTAATGGACATTCAGTTGAACCAGTGATTTTGAGGTTGAATGTATATTTTTCTAAGCCTTCTAATCAGGAGAGTTCAGTTGCTTAATCACCCATTTCAAGAAGGTCTGTTTTCGGTTAATAATCAGTTTCTATCCCAGTTTTTACTGCTGTCATGGGAACAGAAGTTGTAAATTACTGAGTTATCTCAGATCCTTGAGTTTGGAAACATTTAAGGAGCAGCTTAGATGTCAAATCCTTCTTTGAGGTGCTGGGAAAGCATCCTGAAATATTTTTGCGGGCCTTTAGCTGGAAGACTTCAGTAATTTTTCCATAAAATTAAACATGGGAGAGAATGCTTCTTTTCTTACTTATTGTATGATCTAGTTTACTCATGGATAACAGGCATGGGACTTATAATTTGGAAATAGGCTTGACATTTTTTAATGTACTAGACACCTGTTTCTTTTCACATTCTTTCCCTCACCACAGATGGCTTTGAGCCTTTGCTGTTCTCCTTTCTAAACTCTCTGTAACATGAGAGTTTCGAGTTATATTTTATTGGGGGCAGAGTGAGGACTATAGCCTGGGAGATAGCTCCTCAGATAGCTCTGAGAAACTGCTCCAAAGAGGTAGGGGTGGAATCAGTATATATGTGGTTTTGGTGAAGAGGGAATACATACAATCAAGCACATATTTTTTGCAGATTTCTGCCAGTCATGAGAAACAGTCATCACCAGAAGTGTTTCAGTGCTTTTCTAGATAGGAGGAGATACAAGAATCGGGCTCATAAAATCAGCTCCTGAGAAGATCTAGCTGAAGACCTATTCTGCCAGTTTTCCCAAAGCACAGAGTGCCTCATTCCTGGTCTTCACCCTGAACTCCTTCAGGACATGTCGAGGTCAGCTGCTGCAGCATGTGATCTAATCCTTGTAGAGGAACATGGCGAGGGCCAATTTGTAGCTGACAGCTCCTCTGCAAGCTTGCGGCCCTCACCTGTTTTAACCAGCATCTTATAGCCGAGTCGCCCCAGACATATTTCGGCAGCTTTCTGTGATCAGAAACTTCTTCTAGGAAGAAATATTGTGAAGTGCAGTGGATAGACACAAAATGTATTGTCATAGTCACCAAAACTGTTTGGATTGCCAACTCTCCACTTGACCCAAGGAGGAAAAAATATTGCTGCATGCAGCATTTGTCCTAATCAACAGCCTATTATTACTGTTTGATTTCTTTAGTCATTTTTTATGCCTCTAAAAATTAAACTGTCATTCCCTATGAGAAAGTTTGGTCACTTGGGGCTTTTCCATTTCTGATTCAGTTTTCTATTCCTTCTGCTGTGAGTTCTGCCAAGAAATAATTCTTTTTGGATTTCATTTAATCTTCCTGGCCCCTGGAGTAGCAGCCTCTGCAGGGTCGTGATCCATGTTTTCCTCCTGCTCACAGGCCACCATCTGCAGCAACTCAGTTGGCTGGCATTTGATTCCCCTGCAGTTCTTTTCTTTGTTATGTAACTGCTGTCCTATAGCTGAACATCGCACCCAACTCTGAGTTGGTATTATCAAGTATGGTTTTTTTCAGACTTTATTCTAATTTTCACACCTCACTGAATAGGATTTATTCCCATATTAAACTTACGTTAATTTAGACCTTTGGAAAAGAAGGGGGCCTTTCAGTGGCTCAGTGGTAAAGAATATACCAGCAATGCAGGAGACACAGGAGATCCGGGTTTGATCCCTGGGTCGGGAAGATCCCCTGGAGAAGGAAATGGCAAGCCACTCCAGTATTCTTGCCTGGAGAATCTCATGGACAGAGGAGCACGGTGGGCTACGGTCCATGGGGTGGCAAAGAGTCGGACATGACTGAATTGACTTAGCAGCAGCAGCAGGCTTTGTTGAGAGGGAGAAAAAAGAAGGAAACAACCCAGTAACAAAAAAAGATTCATGCTTTCTTATAATCCCAAGCTGACAGTTTCAGTGTAGAATTTACAGTAAACCAGAGTATTGATCTGGGACTTGCCATCGAACTGTTTTCCTGGGAATAAAAACGAGAACTCAGGCATCGGCAGGAAGCAGAGAGGTTCCGAGGGGCTGGCTCTTCCACTCCCTCCAAGAGAAGGGCAGGGGCTGCTGGAAACCTCGGGGCACCGCTTGCTGGAGGGGTGCACGCAGCATGTTCAGGGATGCAGGGGTGCTTGAGCTGAGTCAGCTACAGCCAGTGCACAGAACAGAGGGAATCCGAGGTCTGCTCCCTGAAGACGAGGCCCTGAGAGCAGACTGAATTTGGTTGCAAAAGACAGAGTTCTTTTTCTTCCAAAGAAGTCACTGTTGACATACAGTTTCACCTTGGCTACACTCGGGCTTCCCTGCTAGCTCAGTTGGTAAAGAATCCGCCTGCAATACAGGAGACCCCAGTTTTTTTCCTGGGTTGGGAAGATCCCTTGGAGAAGGGATAGGCTACCCACTCCAGTATTCTTGGGCTTCCCTGGTAGCTCAGCTGGTAAAGACTCTGCCTGCAATGCAGGAGACCTGGTTTCGATCCCTGGGTTGGGAAGATCCCCTGGAGAAGGGAAAGGCTGCCCACTCCAGTATTCTGGCCTGGAGAATTCCATGGACTGTACAGTCCAGGAGGTTGCAAAGGGTCAGACATGACTTACCGACTTTGACTTGGCTACATTCTCAGGATGTGAGATATTCAGGCCTACAGCCAGAAAACCTGGGGAGGCCATATTTTGGTTGATACTAAGGGGTCTGTTTTTACCCCTCCTGCTTTTGAACATCCTATCTTGATGTTTTTTAGAAGTTATATGTAAGCTTTGTTTTACATATATCTTAATTTTTTTTCCCTCAGTTAGATTGCATATTCCTTGAAGAAAAGGATCTTTAAAAAATTCTTCTGTACTCCCATTTCAAGGAGCATTCTAAATATATTTTTTCTTTGTTTTGTGTAGATGTGAATGAATATTCCGGCAGGCTGAGTCATTATTTTACATTCATCTAGAAAGCTTGTGATTTGGGTCTTTAAATTTTTCCCTCTCTCAAATAAAGATAGTAGATATGGGATCTGTTAGTAGCATGTCATAGGGATTAGGGAAGTAATCTAGTCTGTGATGACAGTGATCAAATTGATCATTGTCGTGTTTCTGTTGAATGGGAATGGCAGCTTCACCAAGTGGCCACTGGCTGTAGTTCTTAGAGCCCAGAGTGCAGCCCAAGTTCTGGGTTTGACCTTGAGCCCCGCTGACCTCTGTAGTGAAGGAGCTGCTGTGGGGAGAGGCAGAGGTGTGGCTGCAGCCTTGGTCATCCTGGCGGGGATGTGGGGTGCTCCGTGGAGATTCCCCCAAGGGAAGCACTGTGCTGAACAGAACTCCGTGGCTTGTTCTGGGAGGCTCTTCTTGTCACCAACCTCGTTCTCATTAGAGTGTCTGTGTGGAGAGGTCTGAAGTCCTGGAACTTTGTGGACAGTTGCTTTTCTCTGCTTGGTTTTTAGGCTTCCCCGGTGGCTCAGCTGGTACAGAATCTGCCTGCAGTGCGGGAGACCTGGGTTTGATCCCTGGATTGGGAAGATCCCCTGGAGAAGGGAAACACTACCCAGTCTTTTTGGAAGCAAGAGTTTAGCCTCTGGATTATGATAACTTCTATTTTTGTTCAGTCGCTCAGTCATGTCCAACTCTTTGCGACCCCATGGACTGCAGCACGCCACACTTCCCTGTCTTTCACCATCTCCTGGAGCTTGCTCAAACTCATGTCCATTGAGTCGGTGATGCCATCCAACCATCTCATCCTCTGTTGTCCCCTTCTCCCGCCTTCAATCTTTCTCAGCATCAGGGTCTTTTCCAATGAGTCGGCTCTTTGATTCAGGTGGCCAAGGTACTGGAGCTTCAGCATCAGTAACATTTATATATTGTGGTTATAATTTTCAAGTATAGAAACTGAACTATAAATACAAAGTCTGTTACTTACCTATGTTAATGAAGGAAAGAGTTGCAGTACAGTCTTTCTGGGCGCTCCTATTTGTGATACTTACTAGTCAGTAGTGGAGAAGGCAATGGCACCCCACTCTAGTACTCTTGCCTGGAAAATCCCATGGACAGAGGAGCCTGATAGGCTGAAGTCCATGGGGTCGCTGAGTCAGACACGACTTAGCGACTTCACTTTCACTTTTCACTTTCATACATTGGAGAAGGAAATGGCAACCCACTCCAGTGTTCTTGCCTGGAGAATCCCAGGGACGGGGGAGTCTGGTGGGCTGCTGTCTATGGGGTCGCACAGAGTCGGACACGACTGAAGCAACTTAGCAGCAGCAACAGCAGCAGTGGGGAAGGGCTTCCCTAGGGGCTTAGACAGTAAGGCGTCTGTCTGCAATGCAGGAGACCGGGGTTCGATCCCTGGGTTAAGAAGCATCCCCTGGAAAAGGAAATGGCAGCCCACTCCAGTATTCTTGCCTGGAAAAGCCCATGGATCGCGGAGCCTGCTAGGCTACTGTCCATGGGGTCTCAAAGAGTCGAACACAACTGAGCGACTTCACTTTCGCTTTCTTTCAGTGGGGAAGGGGTGTGTGCGGTGATGATCAGTTGAATGTTACTCAGAAGCCAGATGCTAGGGTCAGAGGAAGCAGCAGGAGGCAGGGGGTCTTTTTTATTTGGCTCCTACTTCCCAGTCTTGAGTGAAGGTCTGCAGGTCTCATCCGCCATATGACATCACGGGCTGCCCTGCATCACGCACCTTTCCCGCTCCCTTCTCCTTTGCAGCTAAATTAGAATACATTTTCTCTCCTTATTGTCTCCATCTCCTTCCTGCTCTGTAATCTGCTCTAACCCACCTTTCACACCCATCAACCTACTAGGCGAACCTTTGCTGAATAACCGTGACCTCCTTTTTTTAGTTCTTTTAGCTTGACAGCTCAGCAGCAGCTGACATTATTTTGCCTCCTTCTTCTTAAAAGTATATTGTTAAAAATTTCAGACTTAAATATTTTATTAAGAATATGACAGCCCCATATACTCACCACCCACCTTGCGTGCGTGCATGCGTGCTAAGTCGCTTCAGTCACGTCTGACTCTGTGTGAACCCGTGGACTGTAGCCCACCAGGCTCCTCTGTCCATGGGATTCTCCAGGCAAGAATACTGGAGTGGGCTGCCATTTCCTCCTCCAGGGGATCGTCCCGACCCAGGGATGGAACCCGTGTCACCAGCGTCTCCTGCATTGACAGGCGGGTTCTTTACCGCTAGCGCCATCTGGGAAGCTCCAACTCTAAGAAACTGAATCTTGACAATAACCCTTGATTCCTTATAGGGTTCCCAGGCTCTCTACCCTGAGGGGTAACTGCTGTCCTGACTGGTGTCTGTGGGGCCCTAGGGCTCAGTTTATTTGTCTTCCTCACCTAAGTTCCATCAGTTTCTCCAGACACAGACAGGAAGGCATCCTTGGTCATTCTGTGTCTTTTTTAAAAAAAAATTAATTTATCTATTTTAACTGGAGGCTAATTGCTTTACAATATTGTAGTGGTTTTTGCCATGCATTGACATGAATCAGCCATGGGTGTACATGTGTCCCCCCATCCCGAACCCCCCTCCCACCCCCTCCCATCCCATCCGTCTGGGCTGTCCCAGTGCACCAGCTTTGAGTGCCCTGCTTCAGGTCATCTGTGCCTTCTGTTCGTTGCGATGAAGACATGCTGGGGAGAAGCCAGGCTGTGTCAGTAAGAGGCTGTCAGAACCTTGTATGTGGATTTGGGTTTTGGTTGGATGACCTGCAGGCGGGTCTGAGGGGGGCGGGGCAGGTTGGTCCAGATCCGATGCTGTCCGAAAGTGGAGGTTGTTCCTCTGATGAGGCACCTCAGTAAATCTTACCTGTTGGGGCGGTGGCTCAAGTGAGGAAATGGGAAAGAAGTAGCCATCCGTCATTTTGGCCAAGAAAGGAGGTGTTTGGTATTTCATGGGTGACTCTTTGATTTTTTCTGTGATCAGACAGAATTAGGAAGTGGCCTTATTTTTTCCTTATCCTGATCTCAGAGCCATCTTGTGGCGACTGGTATTCTTGAGATGATTTATGTCCAGTACGAGCGTACATGGCCTTGCTGGGGGCCTGGGGCAGGGGGCAGCTTCTGAATGTCAGGAGTTGCTTTCTTTTTTCTTTTTCTTGGTTCTGAACAAGCGGAGAAACTGCATTCAGGCAGATGGAGACTGCGAGATCAACTGTGGTTACAAGGTTAGTTTGCAGGACATGCCATTATGTGGCAGAAATGGCTGCTCTGATACTGAACCTCAGACAGGCAGACCCCCACTGACTCGTGGACGGCAGGGGAGATTCGAGGGGCCAGGGCCCCAGTCTCCAATGGTAACAGAGCCGTGGACTCGGAACCCCTGGGAGTCCCTTCCCGGCTCCCCCACAGGCCTCGGTCTGTCTCCTGGCCGTTCTGCACTGGTTCCCACACTGGTTCGGGGACCAGGTTTTCTTGCTGCTCTGTTCTCTCCCCATATTATCCTCTTCATCCTCAGGGTGTGATGACGTCTGTACACTGATGGCCTCGACGCTGTGCTGTCTCCAGGCTAGACTTCCTCTTATTCCCCGTCTCCCCCTGGAAGTTCAACCTAACATGTCCAAGGCCACATTCATACTCCCCTCTCTAAACTCCACCTTCCCAGGTTCTGCTCAGGGGCCTGCTCCAGACACCCCGACAGCCTGCACAGCCCATGTGCACCGTGATACTTCCCGCCCCCAGCCCTGCCGTGGGGCTGTTTCCTGCGAAACACTCTTTCATCCTTTCTCTGCCTTGCTAAGCACCCCCTTAGAGCCCTGGCTCAGGCTTCACTTCAGGCAGAAAGCCTTTTCTGAGCCTTCCAGGCCGGGCTGGCTGTCCCTGTCTGTGTCAGCCCCTTCTTGCCTTGCTTCTCTAGCCCAGAAAAAAGCTCATGGTTTATCTGTTCATGTGTCTGCCTCCTGTGGGAACTCTAGCTTATTCATCTTTATGTCTTGAGATGTATCTGTACATCTATCAGTTCAGTTCAGTTCAGTTGATCAGTCGTGTCCGACTCTTTGTGACCCCATGAATCGCAGCACGCCAGGCCTCCCTGTCCATCACCAACTCCCGGAGTTCACTCAGACTCACGTCCATAGAGTCTGTGATGCCATCCAGCCATATCATCCTCTGTCGTCCCCTTTTCCTCCTGCCCCCAATCCCTCTCAGCATCACAGTCTTTTCCAATGAGTCAACTCTTCCAATGAGGTGGCTAAAGTACTGGAGTTCCAGCTTTAGCATCATTCTTTCCAAAGAACATCCAGGGCTGATCTCCTTTAGAATGGACTGGTTGGATCTCCTTGCAATCCAAGGGACTCTCAAGAGTCTTCTCCAACACCACAGTTCAAAAGCATCAATTCTTCAGCACTCAGCTTTCTTCACAGTCCAACTCTCACATCCATACATGACCACAGGAAAAACCATAGCCTTGACTAGACGGACCTTTGTTGACAAAGTAATGTCTCTGCTTTTGAATATGCTATCTAGGTTGGTCATAACTTCCCTTCCAAGGAGTAAGTATCTTTTAATTTCATGGCTGCAATCACCATCTGCAGTGATTTTGGAGCCCAGAAAAATAAAGTCTGACACTGTTTCCACTGTTTCCCCATCTATTTCCCATGAAGTGATGGGACCAGATGCCATGTTCTTCGTTTTCTGAATGTTGAGTTTTAAGCCAACTTTTTCACTCTCCTCTTTGTACTTAATGTATATGCACTTCCACTTATTTCTAAGTGCAGACATGTAGATACAGGTCTGTGTGATACAGGTAGCTGATGTCTTGAACTTGGCTTGCCATATGTAATTCGTTATTCATTAGGTGCAGTACATGCTTGTTAAACAGCTTGTTGTCTAAAGATTCCGTTAGCATCTTGTCCAGTCCTGGAATGACCAGAGCTTTGCTAATTTTAGTATGAGAAGAATGAGCCAAGTATTTTTTATTTGGGGGTACTTTACTCAGGATATAATTTAGAAAAGTAGGATCTAGATTGACGTTTGTCAAGTACACAGTTTCCCCCCCATTAAATCGCATGATATTTTTGAGAATGCTGTATTTTCATTTGTAATTGACTGCTGTTGGGTGATGCCTCCTAAGAGTGTAAGTAATCTCTTTATCAGTCAAAGAAGCATTTTTCTTTTTATCTGTACGTCTTAAATGAATCTATAAGTTCAGAGTTAAGGGTCCTTAAACAACGACTCTTCTACCCTCCGAGTTAAGGGAGCGCATGCTTCTGGGTAGAACCTGGGTCCAGCCCCTAAGTCCGTGTTCTCTTCTGTCAACCCGGTTGGATTTCAGAGACGGGTTGCGGGTGGGATTGGACAGGGGGCAGCTCTATGGGCCTGGACAGCAGTCCCTCCGCAGGCAGCAGAGCAGAGCTGCCACAGCCTCCCCCATCACGGGGGTCTGACCGGGCACTCAGGCTGTGGGCCGGCCGCTCCGGGTTGGCAGCTTGTCCCCAGTCACCGACGACGACCTCCTGAGCAAGGTCTCCAGTAGTCTGGGCTCACTCACCCCTGTTGATCAAGTCCACACACCGAGCCATCCCTCCAGCTGTCTGTCTGTCTGTCTCTGGGGGAGGGGAGGCCTCTCTGAGCACACCTGGTGCCAGGTGAGGAATGGGCAGTGTTGTGGGAGTGGTGGGGAGCAGGATTAGAGAGGAGCTGGGGGCCAGAAGCGGGTGCCAGCCATCTGAGAACAGACTTGGCCTTGAGCTTGCTGTGGAAACCAGAATGTGTTTTCCTCAATTATCACCTCCTAACGCACTGTTCTCGGCATTGTTCCTTTGACATTTCTGCAAGTTCTTTGTGTCAGTCACAGTGAAGATAAAAGCAGCGATGATCCCACCCGTTGCGAGTGTTTCGGTTTTGTACCCTGCAAAGCATCTCCACATTTGTTTAAAGAAAACTGACATTATTTTTTCATGAGCTCTGCAGCTGGGATTGTGTGCCCTTGAGGGAGACCTTGACCTCGCAAATGAATGAGATGAAGAATAGGAAGCTTCTGTGCTGAAGTAGGCGAGGGGACGGGGCGGGGGGCGCTCCCTTTTCTGAATTACTAGAGAGAAAGACCAGTAGATTATATGTGCTGCTAAGGCCTGAAGGTGTGGTCTGGTTTGTGCTTTGCCCTGTCTCTGGATTCCCTGGTGGCTGCTCAGGGCCGGGTGGGGGTGGGATGGCCCCGCTTCATTCTTTTCAGCATCTCTCGTCTGACGCCAAAGCTGAGGTTGGGGAATATTTGACAGAGGTGCCCTTCATTTTGTTATGTTTCTGCTTATGTCAGTCCTATCCAGGAGCCAGAAACTTGGAAATAAATATCAGCCAAAGGTAGGTAAGCCATGGGGTCAGCTCTGCAGCCAAGGAAGCTCCTTAAACATGTCACCTCATTATAGGCTTTTAATAGAGATGAAGCAACACTCATTAAACGTGGAGCTAATCTCAGACTCACTTCTCCACAGGATAATTGCCTTTGAATCAATCTTGAGACCCATTAGCTTGGTTTAAGAAAAAAAAAATTCAACTCTTTTTTTTTTTATACGTGGAAGGAGTTAAAGAAAAAATACACACTGTCGCATTTAAAATGGATAACCAACAAGGACCTGCTGTATAGCACGGGGAACTCTGCTCAGTGGCAGCCTGGATGGAGGGGAGTCTGGGGGACAGTAGGGACACGTATATTATGGGTGGCTGAGGCCCTTTGCTGTTCACCTGAAACTCTCACGCCATTGTTAATTGTCTAGACTCCAGTATAAAATAAAAAGTTTAAAAATAAGTAAGGACTGTGACAAGGTCATGGAGTTTTCACCTTGTCTGGAGCACGTGAAAGAAAGAGGTTTGAACACCCAGAGGCACACTCAGACCACACAGTCCAGGAAGGGGAGGGGTAAATCGGGAGTTTGGGATGAACACGCACACCGCTGTACATAGGAAGTAATCGTCAGGAACCTACTGTATCGCACAGGAACTCTATTCAATATCTTGTGATAACCTGTAATAGAAAAGTATCTGAAAAAAAAAAATCTAGAAAAAACTAGACACTGTCAATGGAGTATCTTTAGAATTCTTTATCTTTTCCCCTTTTAAAAATTAAAACAATGGGCGTCCTTACTAGTGGAGCTGGAGTGGGAGCGGAACGTTGACCACATCCCCTGGCAGCCGGTGGGGCCCTCAGCGCGCCCCTCCTCTGACCCTGTGATCGTCCGAACGGTCTCACTCGATACGTACTCAGTGACTGGGTGGATAAAGTTCATGTTAATCGTGACATCGCTGCTGAATGTCAGGAGCTATTTTCTGCTCCCTTGTTACTATGGAGGAAATGGTTGTCATGAGGGTCCCACCTGCCACCTTCTGGTGGGACCAGGTGGGTGGTCTCAGAGCTCCATGTGCATAACCAGAAGGTTTTATTGTTGTTTAAAAAAAATTTTTTTTAAACCCCAGGAGTAGCTGTAGTACCAGCAGCTAGAACTAGAATGCTGCTGTATCAAATCATGTCTTTTCAAGCTACTACTGGAAAATTGCCTTTAGAAATACCCTAGGAGGATCAGAGATTTCTCTCAAAAGAACGGTACCAGCTGGCGTTTGACCTGGTGGGTCCCACTTTGGTTGAGTTGTGCCTGTGGTCCAAGTGGGCAGTCTGCTGGTCAGGCAGTCTGCTTCCTGCTTGGCTGGGAGGTATACTCCCCAATACCCGAGTGATGTCCAGGATGTGTGAAGACCTCCTGCCCTGTGCTGTCCTGATGCCAGGGTGCCATGCTGAGTCTTTACATGCAGTGACCTTTCAAAGCCCCCTGGGAACCTGCCTGGGGTCCCCACCTCTCTGTTTAAATGCAGTTCGGGGAAAACTTTTCAGATACACTACAATTTTCTTCTCTTTTAAAAAATAAACCAGACTTTGGGGGATGATGAGGATGTGAAGGAGCTACTTTGATATGCAGTGTGGGCTTTCCTGGTGGCTCAGATGGTAAAGAATCTGCCTGCAATGCTGGAGATGCAGGTTCCATCCCTGGGTCAGAAAGATCTCCTGGAGGAGGAAATGGCTTCTGGCCTGGAGAATCCCACGGACAGAGGAGCCTGGCGGGCTACAGTCCATGGGGTCACAAAGAGTCAGACACGACCGAGTGACTGACACCTTGACACACTTCAGGGTGCAGGATAGAGGCAGGGACCGGGCATCCCAAGTCCAGGAGTCTGCTTCTGACTGTGCTTTATGCTGACCCCATCACTTTGTCTCAACAGCAGCTATTTCTTCCAGGCTCACCTTTCTGGTTGGTGAAACGATGGCTGTGCCAGACTGATCCCCCTCCAACCCCACGGCCCCCACCTCAGCAACCAGGCGTGTCCAGAACGAGACCCCTCTTTCTGCTGATCTCCCCATGAGCCTGTCCTTTCCCAGAGCTCCACCCGGCACCCTCCTCCTCCGTGGATGCTCCCTCTCCCTGTCAGGCCGGTCTCCAGTCCAGGTCCTGGAGATGGAACCCAACGGACCTTTCTAGAACCTCCATCCCCCACACTGAGTGCTGCTGGCTCCACTTGCCTTACTCCACCCCTCAGAGGCGCACTGACCTCAGGCCCATCTGCCCAGTGCCGATCGCCTTTCTCCGGGGCCTCTCAGCACTGTCCGTTTGCTGAAATTCAGTTCAGCTCACAATGACTCCTGTTCAAGAAAGGTAGCCGGCTGGCTGACCACTGCCTGTAGGCTATAGTGCAGATGCCCTATGGCGACAGAAGACTTGTCTCCGCACAGACCCCTCTTACGACACCATAGACAATGTGGCTCAAACAGCACGTGTTTAATTCTCACAGCTCTGGAGGCCGGAAGTCTGAGGTCAGGGTGCCAGCCCAGCCAGTTCCTTGTATTCCGGTCCCCTGATACACCAGCCTTGCTCCCTGGCCAGGTTCTATGCTTTCCCTCTACAAGGCCCAGGCCTCTTAAAAGCACATAGTACAGGGTAGAGAAGGGCTCCCCGGGTGGCTCAGTGGTAAAGAATCCGCCTGCCAGTGCAGAAGACGTGGGTTGGATCCCTGGGTCAGGAAGATTCTCCTGGGAAGAAAACAGCAACTCACTCCAGTATTCTTGCCTGGAAAATCCCATGGACCCAGAAACCTGGCGGGCTGCAGTCCATGGGGTCACAGAAGAGTTGGACATGACTTAGTGACAACACCACCAAGTGGCAGAGAAGCCACAGGGCCTGGTGATGGAGAGACAGACAGTAGGGCCATGCTGCCTGGGCTGGAAACCCACTTCTACCCTTTCGTTGCTGGGTGACCTGAGGCAGTGACTAACCTCTGCCTCAGTGACCTTACCTGCAAAATGGGTATGATGTTAATAGAACCTACCTCATCGGAGACATCAGAGAAGCAGGAAGAAGAGGCAAGTAGAGTGGGGTCCTAGACAGGAAAGTTTCCAGGAGGGCCAGGGGATATTTTAAGAATGAAGCAGAGGGATGTTAGGGGAATATTAAGAAGTATTAAACTGAATAACAAACTTGGATTAAATAAGCACCCTGTGTCATTTATCTCGTGTAGAAATAGGACAGTTTTCATTGCCAGTAACTTTCTTTCTAGGAGTGATATCTGGAAATGCTTTTAGCTAGTCCCCTAGTGATCAGTTGGCCACCTCAGCAGAAATAGTGGAGGCAGGAGAGGCTTGGTGTCCGGGTTCAAGCCAAGGGATGCCGGGGCATACTAGCGGAGGGGCTTATGGTATGGTGGGCCACAGCTGGACTTTAAATATGGTCTGTGATCAACCCGAGGTTTTATTTTTTGTGAAAATAATGCTACATCTTTCATTTATACGATATTGGACTAATAGTATATTTTTCAGCATTGCTGGTTCTTTTCTGCACTCATACTCTGCTGACCTGGCTCCATGGGATTTCTAACTCCTGTGCAGGCCTTGCTGTCTCAGTCCTGTTCGGTAAGGACCGCTTTGTGGAAGCACGGCCCCGTGTGTGTGCTGGTGCCTACTTCTTGGTGGGAAAGGACCAGGTCGGAGGACCGAGCTGAGTCAGGTGGTCATTTTGTCTTGACTCAGGACAGTGGTTGACTCCTAGGCTTCACACAAGCCAGCAAAATGCGTTGCTGGCCTCCACAGGGTGGGTCCCAGCACTTTTGATTCAGGATGTGTCTGGGGGTCGGTTGCTCCTCTGGGGCCGTGGCAGGGTTGGGGAGCGGCTGTGCTCACCCGCTTCTTTCCGGAGACCTGGGGCAGCCACACTCACACATCACACGGCTGGTGCCGGAAAATGAGTGTCAACCCTGGCGGGGGGCGGCTTGCGTAGCCATGGGGTGTCAACAGGGTGTCCACGGGGCCAGGAGAGAGCCGTGGGTCGCCACTGTTTGCCCTAATGTGGGGTCTCCCCCAGGGGAGCCCAGGGTGGGGAGGGGAGAGGCCCTGGGCACCCCTCCCCGCTTCTCCCCCTCCAGACCCAAGCTCTGCTGTCTCGCGCTCTCAGCGGCTGGTGTCTGGTTCCGCTTCGCCTTGGCGGCTGTTGGTGCTCTTTGGAGAGCTTTCCCTGGCGCACATGTTCGCTGCCTGCCTACACTTCCCTGTGGCCCTGCTCATGGGCATCGCCTCCCCTTTGCCACCGTGGTCTGATTCTGTAAGTGTGCTCACTCTGTCTGTGCTCTGGGGTGTCGTGCTGATGGGCGTCGACGCCCTTGGGGGTGTGGAGGCTCCCGGCCGTGTGGGAAAGTCTCAGATCTCCCCGAAGTCCGGTTTCCTACTCTCGAGATCGGGATCACCAACTCGCGTGAGGTTCACGGGAGACGGCAGATGATGCTTGAGGGGCAGTGATTCTTGGAATGTCCTTGGGGGAGCTGCTGGGCTGCCTGAAAGGCCATCAGGTCCCTGCCTGGGACTTGTCACCTGCTTGGTGGGTGTGCAGCCGCTCTGTGTCTGAAAGTGTTTTCAAGACGGGGCTGGGGTGCGGGGGAGGCATTTGGTGACGCTCGTTTCTCATCCTCTTCTTCTCCTCCCTCCTCCGATCTGCTAATCGGTGCACGAGAACTCAGCTTTCCCCCTCTCTTCTGCCCTCCCTGTAAGTGAGCCTGAGCGCCCGCCCCCATCCTCGGCCTTCACAGCTCGGGGAGGGTGACTCACGCCTCCCACCTCCCCGGGAGCTGGTGTTTACCACCCAGCGACTCCGCCCCGCATCTGCGTGGGGGCCCTGCTTGCCTGCCGCTCTTGGCTAGGAGGGCTTGGCACAGAGCCCTGCTCACTTTTAATTAGTCCTCTCCGTGTTGATTACCAGCACGCCTTTCCCCGGAAGCTGGACTGTGTGACCTCGGGACGTGGTCTCCCCAGGGGTGCACTTCCCTGAGTCTCCAGCGATGTCACTTTCCAGGGTGGCTTCTGCCTGCACGGGAGCATAGGTGACGTGTGGTGATGGCCATTGCACGGGCAGCCCCTTCACCAGCCTCTGGAGGAAGGAAGGGAGAATTCGGTGTTTGGCAGAAGAGAGCTCGTAGTGAGTCCAGCCAGCATCTCGGTTAACTGACCAAGAGATGTCCTGTTTTTCTCCTTTCGAAGAAGAAATTCCCCTTGCCGGAGTGCATTTTAGTTGCGCTGTCTTAAACCTGATGCGTGGGGTAGGGCTCCTGGCATCTGCTCAGAGGCCTCTGGCTGTTGCAGGCTTGTTCTGTCCCCGGCCCCACTGGGGGGCCCCAGGCACGCCCGGGATCCCCGGTATTTCCAGGGACACTGTGAGTTTGCAGAGCTGCTAAGGGGATGCGGACGTACAAACCACAGCTAAATGGGGAGACAAAACATGATGGAGAAAAATGACTGCTCTGTACCACGTCTGAGAGGCCAGGCAAGATCCACTGGGTGCTTAGAAGCAAGAAAAATTGGACAGGTTGGGTGCAGGAGGAGGGGCGGGTCGCAGCAAGCAGTTCGGGATTCCTGAGGGTAGTGAACGGCACAGCCTGGCGGGTACCAGCCCGGTGTGGCATCAAGACTGAGCCGGATTTGATGCGGGGCTTGGCTGCTGGCCGGTTCTGCACCGGGGGCTAGTGACCTCACTGCTGTCAGCCTCAGTGTCCTTATCGTTAATGAGATTGTTTTGAGGATTAAATGAGATAATGTTTATAAACTGCTTAATCTGGGGTCTGGCCCAGAGCAGATGCTAAGTGGGTGTGATTGATTGTAAGCACTGGGAGGGGCTGGGAGCCAGGTTTCTCAGGCGGCCCCACCAGCCCCAGAGACCGGGCGGGACAGAGGGGCAGACAGAGACAGGACAGGTCTCTTAGGCAGCTGACTCAGCCCTGCTCTTATGCTTGGGGCATCTTCCTGCCAGGAAGAGCTTCTTCGTGGGCCGAGACCATGCAGCGTGAGCCCTGTGTTCTCTTGTGGAACCTTGCTCTCTTGTCACCCCCGCCTCCAGGTTCCACGGCCCCAACCTGTGCCGACTGACCCCCTTAGATGCTCCTGAAACAAGGGCAGAGGTGGCAAGGGGGATGAGAAGGAAGATCTACGTGTATTTCAGGAAGACCCTCTCTTTCAAACATTCACTGGCAAATTAGAAGCCAAAATCCAAAGCGATCAGCACGGAGGGCTGGCCTGTTTCCTGGCTTTTCAGCTTTCAGAGTTGTGACTCATCTCTGCATTCATTTTCTGGTTAGCAGACCCTAGTGTCTTTTTTCTGCATTTCCCTGTCTCTGCTTCAAAGTAGGGAAAACGGAAGCAGAAGGATTCCTTCCAAGCAGTATGGAGATGCGGGTGCTGGAGGGGTGCCTCCCAGCAAGGGGCTTTCCATCCCTCTGGGCCGTGGGGAACCCCCTCTGGATCTGGTTACAGGGAGGACCCTCAGGGCATCTTGAAGGCCATGAGGTCCAAGTCCTCCAGGTTGGAAGGGAGGGAAGCATGCTCGTGGTTGGGGCCAGGCAGTGTCTGGCGGTTGGTGTTGGAGACCCTGGGATGGCGCCAGGGGTCCAGAGGCAGGCAGGTCACCCTGTGGATTGGGAGCCTGCACTGGGCCCTGGGTGGGTGGGGCTGCAGTTTTGTGTCCTGGGGATACCGGAATGAAAGGCGGTGAGGAGGGCAGTTATGTGGGAGCCAGAAGCAGGTCCCGGGGGAGCTCAGGATGGTCCATTGGAATGAGAAGACATTCAAAGCATTTTTCATGATTCATTGTTGTCGGGGTATTGTTTTGTGAACATGTAACTCAGCAGTATTGTAAGATTGGTGTGTAGCTTGTCAATGAATTCATTAGACATTTGGTCCTCACCCACTGGTCACTTCCTGCCGGGCATGCCGAGCTGTTTACATCCATCAGCTTGGAGACCACTGATCCGGGGGTGGAGGAGGAGCATGGCCCTCAAAGCCTGTCGTGGACAGAGCCTTGGGCCGGGCAGCCTGGCATCAGGCTGGGGAGGCTGTGAGGATGCTCCCCGACCACACTGACACTGTGATGCCAGGTGAAGGCTGTGCCCCGCTGGCCCTCACCCGGTCCTGTGTGGACAGCGACACTGATCTTCCCTGCGCTCCTCAACTGCCGTCAGAAGCACCCTGAGGCTGACAGTGCTTGGCACAGGATGAGTGCTGACTCAAGCCGCCTGGAGAAGAGACGCTTGTGTTGCAGAAAGATGTGCGATGCTGGAGAAGTGCAGCTCCTCAGCTCCCGGGGGTGTGATTTGGGAAGAATATGCTCATTTTCCGGCAGTTTTAACATCCCTGCAACATCTCAGCCCTAAAGTGGCAGATGTGAACAAGAGGCGGCTTGCTCTGGACCACACGACGCTGCGGCAGGAGTTGCATCTCTAAGAGACCGGGTGGGAAAGAGTTAGAAAGAAGTGTGTTCACAGGAGGCAGGGAGGTGGGGCTGGGAGCTGGGTGTCTTCAGCTCCCGGAGTGGCTTTGGTCTGCCTTTTGCTGGATTCTGCAGAATTTCCCGCACTCCTGCGGGTGGCCTTGGCCCCTCACACGTGCCCCAGGCCGACAGGGAGGCAGGGATGCCAGGCCATGCTGGGAGCTGCCTGGTGCATACGGGAGCTAAGTGGAAGCAGAGAGAATTCCTGCAGCGCTGAGGCAGGCCAAGGGTTTGTTGTTGTTCAGTCACTCAGTCGTGTCCGACTCTTTGTGACCCCATGGACTGCCACACGCCAGGCCTCCCTGTCCATTGCCAACTCCCAGAGTTTACTCAAACTCATGTCCATTGAGTCGGTGATGCCATCCAACCATCTCATCCTCTGTCACCCCCTCCTCCTCTTGCCCTCAGTCTTTCCCAGCATCAGGGGCTTTTCCAGGGCGAGGCTTACAGAGTCACTTTATATATGTTTCTGAGAGCATCTGAAGTCTGTCTGAATAAGTGTCCTTGCATGATGCCTTCTGCACACACATTCAGGATAGTGTGCTTACCCAGGAGATGGGACCTCAATTTATGTTCCGTTGCTGCTGCTGCTGCTAACTCGCTTCAGTCGTGTCCGACTCTGTGCGACCCCATAGACGGCAGCCCATCAGGCTCCCCCATCCCTGGGATTCTCCAGGCAAGAACACTGGAGTGGGTTACGATTTCCTTCTCCAATGCATGAAAGTAAAAAGTGAAAGTGAAGTTGCTCAGTCGTGTCCAACTCTTAGCGACCCCGTGGACTGCAGCCCACCAGGCTCCTCCATCCATAGATTTTCCATTAGTACAGCTAATCCTGCCACCGAGGGTCTGCTGTGCCCCTGCTTTCAAAGAGCCAATTGTCTGTGTCCCTCAAGGAGCCGCTGCACAGGGTGGCCTGGGGCCCTGGTCCCCCTCTTCCTGGCTCAGGACACACGGTTGCTTTTCTTCGCTCCCGCCCTTCTGGCTGGGCGTGTGCCCAGGGTGGAGCTGTCCCGGGGCCTTTATGGCCATGCCCTGAACGGGCTACTTTGTCACTCAGGCCTGTCACTGTGCCGAGTAGGGCTGCCTGGCCTGGCCTCACCAATGAGCCCCGACCCTTCTGCCTGCTGCCGTCACGGCCGCGTCTCACAGCGGGGCTTGTCCTGCGGTCCTCAGCGTGTGTGAACTTCTCAGGGACACTCGTAGAGGCCTCTTGGAAGGCTCTCTCTGTCGCAGGCCACAGCCCTGCTGACCGAAATGTCCCCTGGCATCTGTAGCGTGAAACCGGGACACGCATCTAACAGCGCTTCTGTCCTGGCTGTAGAAATTGTAATGTCTACTCTCCTCATTTTCGGTGACTGTTAGACCCTGGACCAAACTTAAGACGTGTCTTCATTTCACTCTGTTTCCACTCTAAGATGAAAGGATACACAGTCCCTGTAGCCGCTTGCCTATGTTAAGGAATGTTGTAGGTACCTAACATTTATTTTAAGCTCTTGTCATTTTGAAATTTATTTTTTTATACTTCTCAACCCTATCCCCCGTACATTTGGTAGGAGGGAACATGGCATTAGCGATGATATCTGTCTCAGTGTAGTTTGGCTGTTAAGGGTTCGTGTTACAGTTATTGGCAAAGGGCTTCGTTCCCCTGCAAGCTCATGAACTTGCTCCTGGAACTTGGGCTCGGTCCCCTTTTCATCTCCTGTAACTTCTTGTCGGCAGGGTACTAGCAGATGCTCAGTAACAGCGAGGATGAACAGCGACAGCCTCCTGGATTCTTCCCCGTCTTGGGCCCTTGCTGTGCTCTCTGGAGGCCTGGGGCTGCCCCAGACGCTTGCTGGTCAGCGCAGGCTGTCAGATGGCTTGCAGCTGGAGTCTGAGAAACCTACCCCATGACTGGGCCCCTTGGCTTAGGCCCTTGTGTCTTTCAGACTCTCTGCCTTGACTGTTCAGAAAGAAATTCCTTAAGCAGCCCCCTGCCTGCATACCCCAGGGCAGAGCTATTAGGGTCAGTCTGCCTGTCCCGAGAGCCCCTGTCTGGCCCGAGAGTTTGGGGAGGGACCTTGCACTGAGTGGGCTCTGCCCTGGGTGGTGTGGCGAGCACTGCTCTGCAGCATCGTCTGCCCTCGCAGCGGACCTTGGAGGAACCTGCTCTGCCCTGGGTGATGTGGCGAGCACTGCTCTGCAGCATCGTCTGCCCTCGCAGCGGACCTTGGCGGAACCTCCGCCTGCCCTTCTGTTGCTCAGAGGTTGTAAAAACAGCAGCAAAGCCACTGTGCTTGGCTGTCCCTTCAGTCTAGTCGATAAGTGCTGTGCTTTTTGGATGGTGTGCGTCACAGAACATCCCTGGGGATTTGGCTGGGGCAGGGAAGCCTGGGGGGAGCTCTTGGGAAGGATGGACCTTTGAAGTGAAGGTGGCAGGGGAGTAAAAGGGCTTCCTCGGTGGCTCAGACGGTAAAGAATCTGCCTGCAGTGCAGGAGACCTGGGTCAGGAAGATCCCCTGGAGAAAGGAATGGCAACCTACTCCAGTATTCTTTCTTGGGAAATCCCATGGACAGAGGTGCCTGGTGGGCTACAGTGCACGGGGTCGCAAAGAGTCAGACACGACTGGGTGAAGAGAAAAGAAAAAAAGTATTACTTCTCAGGTGGACTTTTCTCTAAAGTACTGGATTTGAGTCAAACTTTTGCTTTAAAGCTATCTCCATGGTTTATTTTCTTGAACTTTTCTGAAAAACAGACATAAAGTGTATGCCCTTGCTTGACTTCACAGTGATCTATCGTTACTTTATGTCTACTTTTAATCAGGATTTAAAAAAAAACCTAATATTTGGTTATTTTGTAAAACAGCATTTTGAAATGTCTGATACATTTATGCTCTTGTTTTTTCCTCTCTAAACAATGAACAACAACAAAACATCATCCTTAACTTTGCTCTACTAACTAGAGTACCAGAAAAATCTAATGCTAATTGCAATGACAATAAGGTAAAAAAAGATTTAAAAACAGTAAAATATAGCTAGCAGATGCAACGAGCCCGAGGATTTTTTTGTAGTTAAAAAGTAGGAACATGCACCTCCCTTTTACTCGTCCTAAGGTTGGTTACTGAGAGGACTTTGTTGTTGTTCAGTTGCCAGGTCACGTCTGACTCTGTGACCCCATGGACTGCAGCACACCAGGCTTCCCTGTACCTCACCATCTTTCAGTTTGCCCAAGTTCATATCCATTGGTGCCGTCCAACCATCTCATCCTCTCTTGCCCTCTTCTCTTGCCTTCGATCATTCCCAGCATCAGGGGCTTTTCCAGTGAGTTGGCTCTTCCCATCAGGACTTGCCCCTGACTACCCCAAAGATGGAACTCCTCTGAAATCTGGGTGCCTTTTCTGTTTTTTAAATAGTAGCACAATGCTGCTGGGATGGTAACAGCTGTATTTTCACTGTCTCTGATGATAGTGCCTGGTAATTACATGCTGGGCTCCATCTGCAGCTGTAAACAGTGTAAATGTTAACTCTTTCATTCTCCCAACACCTCTGCAGAGAGCAGGAGAGGCTGGGCCTTTGTGGTTTGCTTGTAGGTTTGGTCCGGGTTGTATGGTTGTATCTCATTGAGGCGTCCCGCACGTGTATGTGGTAGAGCTGGGAAGGTAACGCCTTTGCTGCAGATGAAAAATACGATGTCGCTGTAGAAGCAGGAGTGGCGAGGATAAGCCTCCTGAATCCAGCAGGCAAACGTGCAACCAGTTTACTATTTTGATTACAGGATAGATTGCTAGAAACATCGAAAAGCACTGCGTGCTGAGAGGTGCGGAGTTTTGTTGCTGATGTACCTTATCCGCTCCTGACCTTTAAGAGGAGCAATCCATCACTGCTCCCTTGGCGGTAATTTTTATGGCTTTTGATTCTTTTAAAAAGTCATTTCTTACTAAGCCTGTTTTTTTTCTCCTTTTATATCTCAAAGAGTGAAATACCAAATAACTTTGAAATTTATACTAGTCAACTTCAAAAGCTGGACTAGACTTTCAAGAGATTTATGGAACGGAACAAAATAATTACTGTACAGTTTTAAAAATTTTTAACCATTGCTTTAATGCACTGCTTCAGTTAACCAACATGATTTCAATTTATTATGCAAATACAACAATTATTCCATTCGAAACATTAGAAAGATTGCATACTTTGTTTCCCCAGCACAATTAATGGTGTTGAATGTTCCATTTGTTTGTTTGGTTGGTTTTTTTTTGACTTGCTTATTTGGTCTTTAGTGACAATCCATTTAAAGTAAAAGTCTTTTAAAGTGGCCGAATAACATGGTAACGTGTCTTCACTGGTAATTTAGTACTCGCATATAATGAGTTAGTACTCGCATATAATGAGTTAATCCAAGGGATGTCATTAAAAACATCACGGTGCCTGAATTCCCAAGCTGAGATGTTTTTAATCACAGAATTACAGTAATTACATAAATCCTGGGATTTTCATCAGACGGAAACATGCACTAAACATGCACTTTAAACTCGACACCGATACCCAGGTACTGTGCTAAAGTATAGGCTGGAGAATCCTCAGGCCAAGGGAGACATTGGAGAGAATGTTAGGTGTTGCATCTTAACGGAAAATTGGGAAATCAGCTATTTTGGTAACAGTAATATCATACGAGGCACATCCCCTGAGGAGCAGGAGAGAAAAACCCCCGGCTGTGGCTGCAGGACAAAGGGACGACTACTCAGACTCAGTGACCCTGCTGTTCGCTGCATTTTCAGCACACGGAGGGTGCAGAAGGATCACCTCCTGCTTTTCCCTGGGGCCCAGAAGCTACTAATTGCCTAGAGTTCTTCCGTTCCATCAGTGAGACAGCCCACTGGTAAATGAGGCGAGAATCTGGATATCTAGGTCTAGTGAAGACTATGTGAAAAGTAACTTTGTTATCACAGGGATTTTTTTTAAGTATTGAAATGACCCAGACACAGTACCCTCAGGAAGCTCGTTTCAGGGAAGTGATATGTTGAGTAAGAAGATGAGTGCATCTAGGAAAATTTATTAAAATCTCCCAGAACAAGAAATCTTATTTGATTCATTTATTGTTCTTTCTTTTTTGTAGCTCAGATGGGCAAGGGAGTCGAGAAAAGGGGATAGAGGAAGGGAGGGAGTTGAGGGGGTGAGGAAGAGACGGTCATTGATGGGTGGAGGAGGAAGGGGTGCCTGGGAAAGGGGGACAGTGGGTCAGAGCCAGGTGGCCCTGCATTTGTTTGGGGGGATGGTGAAGTTGAGGTACAGAGTGTGTGTGTGTGACAGGCCATGTGGGTCTGGCTGGGTATTCCTGGTGAGCCGCCAGGACTGGGAATCCCTCTTGGAGGGTGGGCAGAGGCATCCTGGGTTTGAGTTCTCACCAAGCAGTGTTTCAGGTCTCCTCCCAGCCTTATCCCTTTCTCTGTAAACTCATCACCCACTGCCCTGGAAGAACTATCTGCTCATTCTGCATGTTACCATCCAAACTTAGCGTTGGCATATTTGAGCCTCCAGGTGCTTCCATGCTGCTCAGCAGAACGTGTGAGGACCACCCTGAGCCGGCCTGAAGCTCTTCCCCTGGGCGGGTGCCCTCGAGATCAGGGATGCTCACTGTCTGCATCTGGGCTTGAGCAGGGCATGTCTGCAATCCCACTGTCATTTAAGTTTTGCTTTTCCCTTTTAACCACGAAAATAATATGTGCCATTGTGGACAATTGACATGATAAAGAAAGCTCACCATTAATCCTACTCTAGTAAGAGAGAGCTCACACTTTGCCATCTTTTCTTCCTGTTTTTTTTTTTTTTCTGCATGCTTTGTTTTTTGTGTGCACGCCTCTGCAAATGGGTACCTGCATTCTGATTCAGAAACACCAAACAATATTTAATCACCTGTTGTAAGCATATTCTTTTCTCTTTTCGGCTGATTGCATGACTTGCAGATCTTAGTTTCCTGCCCAGGGACTGAACCCGGCTCTAGGGCAGTGAGAGTGTAGCAGTCCTAACACTGAACTGCCCGGGAGTTCCCAGTATTTTCCATAAACCCCACTGCATATTGATTATTGGCCCTCATGGTGAACACAAGGAGGTTATCGTCTTGAGTGAGTGTTATTGCCCTCTGTCTCTCCCCAGATCCCCTCTGGAAGGTTACGATGGGAATGAGCCTGACGACTTGGATGGTTTCCCCGACTTGCTGCCTCTGCCCCCACGTCCGTCCTTCGGAAGTCAGGAAAGTGCTGCGCATGGTGGTGGCTTCCCAGCGACGAGGCGTGGCGGTGTAGACAGGAATGGATGAGAGCGGCTCGGGGGCCCTCGCACGCGTGCTTCCGGAGGTGTAGTCTGGGGACACCCCTGCGGGCCGGGGCCGCATGGCCGACTCCTGAGCCAGGATGCTGCGCCGGGGGCTGCTCGCCTGGGCCTCCCGGGTGGTGGTCTTGCTCGTGCTTCTCTGCTGCGCGGCGTCTGTCCTCTACATGCTGGCCTGCACGCCGAGGGGCGATGATGAGCGCCAGGGGCTGCCCAGGGCCAACAGCCCCACGGGCAGGGCCGGCTCCCAGGCGGCGGCGCTCGGCTGGGAGGAGCGTCACCGCGACCACGTCGGGAGCCTCAAGAGGCAGATCGCGCAGCTGCAGGAGGAGCTGCAAGAGCGGAGCGAGCAGCTGAGGGCCGCGCAGCAGCTGGCGGGGGAGCCCGCGGGCGCCCCGGGCAGGGCCCAGGCCGACCTGCTGGCCTTCCTGCGCTCGCAGGTGGACAGGGCGGAGGTGCACGCCGGCGTCAAGCAGGCCACCGAGTACGCCGCCGTGCCCTTCGACAGCTTCACGCTGCACAAGGTGTACCAGCTGGAGACCGGCCTGACCCGCCACCCCGAGGAGAAGCCCGTGCGCAAAGACAAGCGGGACGAGCTGGTGGAGGCCATCCAGTCGGCTGTGGAGGCCCTGAACAGCCCCGCTGAGAGCAGCCCGGACCAGCGGCCCTACACGGCCTCGGACTTCATCGAAGGTTGGCCGGCTCGCCACGGGGGTGGGAAGTGGTGGGAGGGGCCCGGGGTCCCGGTCCAGGCAGGGCCGGGCTGCGGAGGTCTGCGGTGGCTTTGGGGATGAGACAGACGGCTTTGTGTGAGCCGCTTTAAGGACGAGGGACCACAGTGGCTGTGACCTGCAAGACGACTCAGCGTGGCCAGGGAAGGTGCAGAGTCAAGGAGGGAACAAAGGAAGCTGAGGGGAAGCTGACCAGGCAGCACCGCCAGGAACAGACTGACAGTACTGTTGACTGAAGCAAGCACAAATCCACCATGAGCCCAGGCCCGGACCGATTTAGACCAGTTCAGACTGGTTTGAACCGGCTGAAACTTGTTTAGACCAACTTAAAAAGCCTCTGACACTGGTTTAGACCTGTTTGAGCTGGCTGAAACTAGACCAGTTTAAAAAGCCTCTGAGGCTGGTTTAGACCTGTTTGAACTGGCTGAGACTTGCTTAGACCAGTATAAAAAGCCTCAGACCGGTTTGACCTGGTTGAGGCCAGTTTGAACCAGCTGAGACCAGGTGGAAATGGCTTAGACCCATTTGAACTGGCTTAGACCAGTTTAGATTGGTTTAGACCCGTTTGTACCATCTTAGACTGGTTTTATGGCAGCTTAGCCGAGAGCGGTTTTGAGTGTGACAGGCAGTTTTCGTTTTATGACTTCTTACAGGCACTTCTGGAGACAGGGTCCTTTCATCAGGTCACAGAACAATAATAACTAACGTGCGCCAGGCTGGTCTAGCTCTGTTTTGGAGAAGGAAATGGCACCCCACCTCACTCTTGCCTGGAGAATCCCAGGGACGGGGGAGCCTGGTGGGCTGCCGTCTATGGGGTTGCACAGAGTCAGACATGACTGAAGCGACTTAGCAGTAGCAGCAGCAGCAGCAGCAGCAGCAGCAGCTCTGTTTTAGCAAGTTTACACTTACAGTGACCCCTTGGAGGGGGTGAGGGGATGGAGGCTCAGATTAAGTAAATCACCTAAAATTGCTCCCTTACCAAGTGACAGTGGGGTGTGAACCCAGAATTCTGATTCCAGCATCTGGGTCCTTAACCACTGGGTCACACTGTGGGTCGTCAGAGCACCTGGAAGCTGAGAGTGAATGGCTCTTTTCTTCATGGATGTAGAGCAACCTTGTATTAACTTGCGTTTGTGCCAGTTTTAGAAGAAAGCTGTCTCATCTTGGAAGTTTCTTGCAGGCTCTTCTCACTGACTTTTCCATTGTTACCGATTCAAAAATCAGCTGATAATTTGGGAGAGGAGCTGCCTTTGAGGTTGCCCAGCTTTTCCTCCTGTTTCTGAATAGGACCTACTTCCCAAACACGTGGCTTGTCCACTCATCATGCTCCCTACTGGGTTCTGTAATGACCATCTCGTCCACCTGCAGGCAGGACAAACTGCCTTTAGTCTTATCAGAAACCCTCCCTCTGCTCCTCATGCCTGTTCTCTTTGGACGCCTTCCAGTCTTACCGTTTTTCCCTTTACAGGTGAACTGTAAGCTAATGCAGTTTTGATATATTATCTCTTTTCATATACCTGGAGCTCGGTAAAGAAATCTTACACAAGACCAAGCTTTTGATGTGTTTACTGAAAAAAAAAAGCATAACCTGAGAATTGTGAATTAAATTTTATTTGGGTGCAAAATGAGGACTTTAGCCAGGGACAGCATCTCAGACACCTCTGAGGATAAGCCCCAAGAAGTGGGGTGGAGGTCAGGATGTATGTGATTTGGGTGAAGGGGGTCTGTGAAGCAACACATTTTGGAAGAAGGTTGCTGCTGGTCACGAGGAGCAGATGTCATCCTTGTAGAGGCAGATGACAAGTGTCCATTTTTCATCCATAGGTGTCAGGATTTTTTTGACTTATTTATTCTGAGGTATTAAAAGGCTCAGCACACCGGGAAGCTAGTAATCACAGGGTGAGCATTCGGTAAGTGTTTAAAATATCGTGAGGCTGTAGCCTCTCATTTTTAGGGAGCTTGAGAGCTTATAAAACATTTCCACAACTGTTATTTGCCTAGCCGACTTCCAGGGAAAATCATTAAACATCCTTTAAAAGGAACTCCTGGTTGCCCCTCACACAAAACCGTTTCAAAAGAACTTGATTACAGGTCCGCGCCTGCACTGGGGCATGTTCACCCTTGTGGTTTTAATCTGCATTCGTGTTTGACATCTCTGCTTTTCTGTGCACAGTATCTGAAGTGTAAGGCCTGTGGTTCTCTGTCAGGAGAGACCCGGACCTCTTGTCCCTGAGCTGATGTGGCGTGACTGACTTCTTCTCAGAGACCGCTTGTCACGCTGCCCCATGTGGGCAACACCCTGCGTGCGAAGGCAGGTCGGTCCACACACGCCTTCCAAACTTGGGGAAAGTCTACTCAGCTATTTCGTACGATTGTCGTACACATAGTTGATACCACTTTTTCATTCTTATCACAAAAGACTATGGAGGCAGTTTTTACTTTCTCAGTAAATGGGTGTCAACAAAAGATTCCAGTGGCCAGGAACTGCAGGAAGGCAGAGTTAAATCCAGTGCAAGGAATAACTGTCAGACAGAGACGTTTCTGAACAAAGTGGGGTTTCCTTCTCTACAAGGATTCTGTCATCAGCTGGATAGCTGGGAGGTTGTAACTGATGACTCTGTCATCAGAGAGGTGGCTGGACTGAGTTACATATGAAGGTCTTTGCAATCCTGGTTCATGATTCTTTGATCTACACCTAGGCAGGGAGAAAGAAGGGAAGAGAAAGGGTCTGATTTGAAATCTTTTTCTATAGTAATTAAAACAAGTGACAGAACCTTGTAAGGATTAAGTCTGTCTTTGCGATAACATGTTTAGGTTTGTAAACTGGAAGTTTGCAGCTCCCCTGGTGGCTCAGATGGTACAGAACCTGCCCACAGTGGGGGACACCCGGGTTCAATCCTTGGGTCGGGACGATCCCCTGGAGAAGGGAATGGCACCCCACTCTAGTGTTCTTGCCTGGAGAATCCCGTGGACAGAGGAGCTTGACAGACTACAGTTTATGGGGTCACAAAGCATCAGGCTGAATGACTAACACTTTCACACTTTCACTTTCCATGGTAATCAGAACAAGCGACAGAACCTTGTAAGGATGAAGTCTGTCTCTAAGATAACATGTTTGGTTTGTTAGCCTAACTTTGGACCCTTTTGTGTTTGGGTGTCAGCAGGCAGTTGAGTGGGAGTCCCTGGGCAGACCTGGGCTCCACACGCTTGTAGGGCTCCACACGAGGGTCACGGGTTGGCTGAACCCTGAATTCCTGTGATAAGGCTGGGGGTTCTTTGTGTTCAGACGAGGAATAATGAAAGTCTGAGAATGCTTCCGGATGATAATGGTTGTGTCAACTTAAAAGCCAGCCCTGGGGCAGGAGGCATGATGCCAGGGTGGGCTGGGCAACCCTGGTCCAGACCCCACACCTCCCAGCAGCTGGGTCTCCTTGTCCTTCAGTCAGAGGCCGAGTTTCATGTCCCCCAAGGCCCACCCGGCCCCACCTCCTGCAAATACAAAGCACAGCTTCAGCTTTGTTCCTCTTGGCTTTGCTGAGGGACTGTTCATGAGGGGTGCCCCAGTCCTCCGGATCCTGCTGTCTGGAAAGGAGGGATTCGGACAGTCTTCTCTGACCGTGGCCACTTCCTGCAGTTCCGTGAAACCTGCGGAGGGGAACGCCTGCTGATGACCGTCTAATTTGTTATCCACGCTGACTGAATTATTATCTATCTCTAAAAGATAGAGGAAGCGATGTTGACCCCTATTTCCAGATGTTTCTTCTGGCACTGATTTTTGCATTGGATTCTCATATAATAGCATGAATCTTTGGTACAACCATCTGGGAAAAGAAGATAAAGGAGAAAAACATGATCAGATCCTGCGCATTCGGAAACCCAACCATTTATCTCAAGTGAACAGAACACTGCCCTTTGTGGCTTAGCACCTCCTGTTCAGGTCTGAGTGGCACGACTTTTGGCTTTGATGGCATATTTTAAATAGAGCTCTGGCATCTGCAGCCATAAAACAATTTGTTGTTGTCTGGTCACTCAGTTGTGTCCGACTTGTTGCGACCCCATGGACTGTAGCGCACCAGGCTTCCCTATCCTTCACCATCTCCTGGAGCTTGTTCAAACTCATGTCCATCAAGTCGGTGATGCCATCCAACCATCTCATCCTCTGTCGTCCCCTTCTCCTCCTGCCTTCAATCTTTCCCAGCATCAGGTCTCTTCTAGTGAGTCAGATCTTCTCATTGAGTGGCCAGAGTATTGGAGCTTCAGCATCAGTCCTTCCAATAAGTATTCAGGATTGATTTCTTTTAGGAAAACAATGTAGTCTCCTGAATTATTATTGTAACCATCTAAACACTGGATAATGTGAGTCCTGTGTGAGGTGCTGTGTCTGCCTTCTCCGTGGGATGGTTCTGAACCAGCCTGGGCAGCTCACTTGCTCCAGCTTTTCTAGGGTTAGTGGAAGCAAGAGTGGGTCAGATGCCGCAAGATTTGATTTTAGGGTGAGATGGAGCTGAGCCAAAAGTCACGAGAAAGTGAAGCTTTTGATGGTGCCCTGAGACCCGTTTTAAAACAAGCGGATGTGGAAGTGGCTCCAAAACTTTAGTGGCTGCTGCGCAGTGATCTCCTGTGCTCTGCAGCCAAGACTGGGGAGGGGCTGGTTCCCAGGAGGCTGAGGCAGAGTGAGGATCCTGAGTGTTCTGCATCCTTTGTTGATGCCTCAGCTTAACCTCCAGGGATGCCCTGAGGACCACGATGCTAAGCTTTGCTAGACAAGTCAAGCCAGGTCCCAGGGCCGGGTGTCTGGAGGGCTGGGTGCTTGAGGCCATGGTGCTTGGTATGCCTTGGGGAGGAAAGGTAAGACAGGTGTTCAGGTGCATTTCCGGGTGCTTGGGGGGCCTCTGGGGGTCTTGATGCAGAAATTAGGAAGAGGAGGGATTCTGTGCGGTGGGTGGGGTGTGGGGGGATGAGCAGATGGTTCACGGAGGTGGCTGCAGGCAGGACAGGATGGAGAGCTTGCAGTTTGCGGGCTTCTCATTCCAGGGGCTTCTCCTCCTGTGGAGTGTGGGCTCTAGAGGGCTGGCTCAGTCGTTGTGGTGCATGGGCTTAGTTGCCACGGGATCCCATGTGGGATCTTCCTGGACTAGGGATTGAACCTGTGTCCCCTGCATTGGTAGGTGGAGTCTTATCCACTGTACCACCAGGGAAGTACCTGCACATACACCCTTGAACACAGCCCTTTTGTAGAGAGCACCGCCCCCCCAAACCCCCCACCCCGGTTCCTTTACATTGTAAATGTCTCTGTCAGCAGCAGCCAGAGTTTCCTGCATCACTAGTCAGGCTCTATCTGATTCTCTCAAGGATGGGAGCTTTTGGGGGGCAGTGCTGAGATTACCTTTTATGCTTTGCTTAGAGTATCAGCAGTCCCTGGGGTCTGTAAAGCATTTCTCATCCGTATCTGTCTGCTTCCACTGGGGCTGCTGATCAGAGGTGGGCAGGGGTGCATGGGGAGGTGGGCTGCCAGGGTGCTGAACCTTGGCCCTGGTGGCTTCATCCTCCTTAAAGGAGCTGAAGGAACTGAGGTGCAGGAGGGCTGGACCCCAAGGGGAGTGGCTCCATCGTGGAAACGCTGGCCTGCGTCCTGCCTGGCTCTCCTTCTGCCCTCAACCCCATCTTTGCTGTGAATGTAGATGAAGGGAAGGAACAGACTTTCCATCCTTGGAGGTTCCACTGGCTTATCAGTTGGTCTGGAAAACACAATCTGGAGATGTGGGTGTTTGTGGGGAGGACGCTGATGGTAGAGGACAGAGTGGAGGGGAAATGAGATTCCAGGAGGAGGTGGTGGGTTAGGTGTGGCCGGGAGTGTCAGAGCCTCCTTTCGAATGTCTGTTTCTTGCGTCTGTGTGGCTGCGTTGAGCTTTGTTTGTGACGCACCGGCTCTCCATCGCGTCGTGCGCGGTCTTCCGTTGCAGCACGCAGCCTCTTCAGTTGTGGTGCGTGGGCTGAGTTGCTCCATGGTGTGTGGGATCTTAGTTCCCTGACCAGGGATCAAGCCTGAGTCCTCTGCATTAGAAGGCAGATTCTTAATCCCTGGACCACCAGGGAAGTCCCACAAAGTGTCATAGCTTCTTAAGTAGAGGGCTAGATGGATAATAGGAGAGTTAAGCTCTGAGGTTTCTGAAGGCTTGGATGTTCAGTCTGTTCATTCACTGGGGGGCCCATGTGCCAGCGTCATCCATGCTGGGGGCAGCCAGAGTCACACACACTACCCCTGCCCCTTGCAGGTGATGACAGCAGAGTCACACCTTAAAGTGGTCCAGGGGAGAGACTGGCCCAGCCCACCGCAGGGTCAGCAAGGTCTTCACAGAGAAGGCTCAGGCCGGGGGGCTGCTCTGCACAGCGGGAGAGACGAAGGCAGAACCTGGAGGCGTGTGAACCCTAGGATGTTCGGGGATCTGCAGGCGGGATGCTGGAGTATTCAGTAAGAGGATGTAGCTCTGGGTGGGAGGAGGTGTGGCAAGATGGTGACCCTGAAAATTAGTACCAAGATCATCACGGGTTTATGTGCATTTCAGGGTTTCTAGTTTACCCTACAGGGCGTGTGCCATTATTGACCATTTTTAATTGTGGCTAGCCTGGTCACTATGATAGCAGGGTAGAGGGGATATTCGAGAGGGCTGAGAGTTTGGGAAATAGTTTGGCAGTTCCTCAACGTGGGAAACAGTTTCTGCATGACCCAGTGGTTCTGCTTAAAGGTATGACTCGAGAGAAAGTAGAATGTATGTTCACACAGAAACTTGGATACAGATATTCATGACAGCCGGATGGTGGGAACAACCCAGATGTCCACCTTTAGACGGACTGATGCACACCAAATGACTTCCGTGCAAAATTACTTGCCACAGAAAGAAACAAACGACTGATCTACACTGCAAAGCGTACGTCCCTTGAAAACATGATGCTGAGTGAAGAGACTCCACATACAGAAGACCACATATTGTGTGATCCACTTACCTGAGATGTCCAGAAGAGGCAAGTCTGTAGCGACAGGAAGTAGATTGCTGGTTGCCTAGGACCTCCGGTGGGTGGGTGGGGAGAGAGGTGAGGAGTGACTGCTAATATAGCTACAAGGTTTCCTTTTAGTGCAATGAAGCACTCCAAAATTAGATGGTGGTAGTGGTTGCAACAGAGAAGGCAATGGCACCCCACTTAAGTACTCTTGCTTGGAAAATCCCATGGATGGAGAAGCCTGGTGGGCTGCAGTCTATGTGGTCACTGGGAGTCAGGCACGACTGAGCGACTTCACTTTCACTTTTCACTTTCATGCATTGGAGAAGGAAATGGCAACCCACTCCAGTGTTCTTGCCTGGAGAATCCCAGGGACGGGGGAGCCTGGTGGGCTGCCGTCTCTGGGGTCGCACAGAGTCAGACACGACTGAAGCGACTTAGCGGCAGCAGCAGTGGTTGCAAATTTGGGAAACTCAGCAGTGGCCACAGGACTGGAAAAGGTCCATTTTCATTCCAATCCCAAAGAAAGGCAATGCCAAAGAATGCTCAAACTACTGCACAATTGCACTCATCTCACATGCTAGTAAAGTAATGCTCAAAATTCTCCAAGCCAGGCTTCAGCAATACGTGAACCGTGAACTTCCTGATGTTCAAGCTGGTTTTAGAAAAGGCAGAGGAAGTGTTCTAGTTTCATTCTTTTACAAGTGGTTGACCAGTTTTCCCAGCACCACTAGTTAAAGAGATTGTCTTTAATCTATTGTATATTCTTGCCTCCTTTGTCAAAGATAAGGTGTCCATATGTGCGTGGATTTATCTCTGGGCTTTCTATTTTGTTCCATTGATCAATATTTCTGTCTTTGTGCCAGTACCATACTGTCTTGATAACTGTGGCTTTGTAATAGAGCCTGAAGTCAGGTAGGTTGATTCCTCCAGTTCCATTCTTCTTTCTCAAGATAGCTTTGGCTATTCGAGGTGTTTTTGTATTTCCATACAAATTGTGAAATTATTTGTTCTAGCTCTGTGAAGAATACACACTTTCTAACACCATACACAAAAATAAACTCAAAATGGATTAAAGATCTCAACATAAGACCAGAAACTATAAAACTCCTAGAGGAGAACATAGGCAAAACACTCTCCGACATACATCACAGCAGGATCCTTTATGACCCACCTCCCAGAATATTGGAAATAAAAGCAAAAATAAACAAATGGGACCTAATTAAACTTAAAAGCTTCTGCACAACAAAGGAAACTATTAGCAAGGTGAAAAGTCAGCCTTCAGAACGGGAGAAAATAGTAGCAAATGAAGCAACTGACAAGCAACTAATCTCAAAAATATACAAGCAACTCCTACAGCTCAACTCCAGAAAAATAAATGACCCAATCAAAAAATGGGCCAAAGAACTAAATAGACATTTCTCCAAAGAAGACATACAGATGGCTAACAAACACATGAAAAGATGCTCAACATCACTCATTATCAGAGAAATGCAAATCAAAACCACTATGAGGTACCATTTCACGCCAGTCAGAATGGCTGCGATCCAAAAGTCTACAAGCAATAAATGCTGGAGAGGGTGTGGAGAAAAGGGAACCCTCTTACACTGTTGGTGGGAATGCAAACTAGTACAGCCACTATGGAGAACAGTGTGGAGATTCCTTAAAAAACTGGAAATAGAACTGCCTTATGATCCAGCAATCCCACTGCTGGGCATACACACTGAGGAAACCAGAAGGGAAAGAGACACGTGTACCCCAATGTTCATCGCAGCACTGTTTATAATAGCCAGGACATGGAAGCAACCTAGATGTCCATCAGCAGATGAATGGATAAGAAAGCTGTGGTACATATACACAATGGAGTATTACTCAGCCATTAGAAAGAATACATTTGAATCAGTTCTAATGAGGTGGATGAGACTGGAGCCTATTATACAGAGTGAAGTAAGCCAGAAAGAAAAACACCAATACAGTATACTAACGCATATATATGGAATTTAGAAAGATGGTAACAATAACCCTGTGTACGAGACAGCAAAAGAGACACTGATGTATAGATCAGTCTTATGGACTCTGTGGGAGAGGGAGAGGGTGGGAAGATTTGGGAGAATGGCATTGAAACATGTATAATATCATGTATGAAACGAGTTGCCAGTCCAGGTTCGATGCGCGATACTGGATGCCTGGGGCTGGTGCACTGGGACGACCCAGAGGGAGGGTATGGGGAGGGAGGAGGGAGGAGGGTTCAGGATGGGAAACACATGTATACCTGTGGCGGATTCATTTCGATATTTGGCAAAACTAACACAATATTGTAAAGTTTAAAAATAAAATAAAATTTAAAAAAATAAAAATAAAAAATAAATAAATTAAAAAAAAAAAAAAGCAAAAAAAAAAAAAGAAAAGGCAGAGGAACCAGACATCAAATTGCCAACATCTGCTGGATCATGGAAAAAGCAAGAGAGTTCCAGAAAAACATCTATTTCTGCTTTATTGACTATGCCAAAGCCTTTGACTGTGTGGATCACAATAAACTGGAAAATTCTGAAAGAGTTGGGAATACCAGACCACCTGACCTGCCTCTTGAGAAATCTGTATGCAGGTCAGGAAGCAATCGTTAGAACTGGACATGGAACAACAGACTGGTTCCAAATAGGAAAAGGAGTGCGTCAAGGCTGTATATTGTCACCCTGCTTATTTAACTTATACGCAGAGTATATCATGAGAAACGCTGGGCTGGAAGAAACACAAGCTGGAATCAAGATTGCTGGGAGAAATATCAATAACCTCAGATATGCAGATGACACCACCCTTAGGGCAGAAAGTGAAGAGGAACTAAAAAGCCTCTTGATGAAGGTGAAAGTGGAGAGTGAAAAAGTTGGCTTAAAGCTCAACATTCAGAAAACGAAGATCATGGCATCTGGTCCCATCACTTCATGGGAAATAGATGGGGAAACAGTGGAAACAGTGTCAGACTTTATTTTTGGGGGCTCCAAAATCACTACAGATGGTGACTGCAGCCATGAAATTAAAAGACCGTTACTCCTTGGAAGGAAAGTTATGACCAACCTAGATAGCATATTGAAAAGCAGAGACATTACTTTGCCAACAAAGGTCCATCTAGTCAAGGCTATGGTTTTTCCAGTAGTCAGGTGTGGATGTGAGAGTTGGACTGTGAAGAAGGCTGAGCACTGAAGAATTGATGCTTTTTAACTGTGGTGTTGGAGAAGACTCTTGAGTGTCCCTTGGACTGCAAGGAGATCCAACCAGTCCATTCTGAAGGAGATCAGCCCTGGGATTTCTTTGGAAGGAATGATGCTAAAGCTGAAAACTCCAGTACTTTGGCCACCTCATGCGAAGAGTTGACTCATTGGAAAAGACTCTGATGCTGGGAGGGATTGGGGGCAGGAGGAGAAGGGGACGACAGAGGATGAGATGGCTGGATGGCATCACTGACTAGTTGGACGTTAGTCTGAGTAAACTCCGGGAGTTGGTGATGGACAGGGAGGCCTGGCATGCTGCGATTCATGGGGTCACAAAGAGTCGGACACGGCTGATCGACTGAACTGAACTGAACTGAGTGGTTGCAAAACTCTGTAAATACAGTGAAAAAAAAAAAAAAGGGTGACTTGTAAAGTTGAAACACTGAATTGTTTGGTATGTGAATTACATCTCAGTAAAGCTACTTAAAAATAAATATGATATAATCTCTGTCCTCAAAAAAATGCAAAGGCTGGGAGATTAATGAAAAAGCTTTAAAAATAGTTGAGGTGGCGAAGACTCCTGCATCAAGGCTGCAGCCATGGAACAGGAGGGCAGGATAGGGCTCAGTACATTGGCAGGTGGTAGCTTTGGGGTCCAACCAAAAGCTTAGCGACTGAACAACAACAGCAATAGAATCCTGGGCTTGTTTTTTTTTTCTGGCCATGCTGCGAGGCAGCAGTTTCTTCGGTCCCCAAGCAGGGATCGAACCCTTGCCCCTGAGTGGAAGTACGGAGGATGGCGTGCAGTGGACCATCAGGAAGTCCCCTGGGCTTTTCCGTAGGCATTTCTCCAGGGTGTGTAGTGAACACGCTTCCAGGAACATACTTAACATCACACTTTTTCAAAAGGGATTTTAGGCAGCAGTGGTATTTATTGATGTCAGACCTCTTTCCCCTTTATGTAAGTGCTAAATCATGTCTTTCTTATATGAGACACCAATACTGGCAGAGACTGGATGGGGAAGTGGGCAGAGGCTGGAAGAATGAAGACCTATATCTTACTTTTACTATAAGATTAATTCAACAGACAGAAATACAAAGAATTCTTGTTTACATGTTTCTGACCGTAGTCAACTGACTGCCTGAATGATGAGTTTCCAGTTTGGAAATCGTCTTCCAAACACACTGTCATTAGCCCGAGGCCAAGCATTCAAGCATAAGAACCAAAAGCCTGCGTGCCATCGCTGGTCGGTGACCATTGGCAGAGGGCTAGGAGCTTGGCTGCAGGGTGGGCCAGATGTGAGGACACAACACAGCTGGGCCTCCTGCTGCTGTTGAAGGGACAAAAGCTTTGAGGGCAAAACCCAGTCCAACGGGTGTCAGGACCTGCAGAGGCTTGGCAGCATATGGCAGGGTGGCCATGCAGAGCAGGTGGTGCAGAGTTCAGGGGCTCAACAGGGATGAGGTGCAGGAGTCAGCTGGACACAGGGGAGAGGCGGGAGATGTGATCCGAATCAGGCAGGAGGGGTTGGCACCCTTTGTTCTTCAGTCACTCAGTCGTGTCTGACTCTTTGCGACCCCATGACTGTAGCACGCCAGGCTTCCCTGTCCTTCACCACCTCCCAGAGTTTGCTCAAACTTATGTCCATCGAGTCGGTGATGCCATCCAACCGTCTCATCCTCTGTCATCCCCTTCTCTTCCTGCCTTCAGTCTTTCCCAGCATCAGGATCTTTTCTAATGCATTGGTTCCTCACATCAGGTGGCCAGCCGGAGTTTCAGCTTCAGCATCAGTCCTTCCAATGAACATTCAGGACTAATTTCCTTTAGGATGGACTGGTTTGATCTCCTTACAGTCCAAGGGACTCTCAAGAGTCCCATAGCTCAAAAGCATCAGTTCTTTGGCATTCAGCCTTCTTTATGGTCCAACTCTCACATTCGTTCATGACTCCTGGAAAAACTATAGCTTTAAATAGATGGACCTTTTTCGGCACCCGGGGATAGGTGTTTATTCAACAGACATTTATTGAATGTCTACTGTGCATTGGGCATGGCCCCAGGGGCTGTGCTGGCAGACCTTAGGATGAGGGCTGTGGGCGTCTCTGAAAGGAGCCCCCACAGTTCTCATGTAGGTAATATTTTGTTACTGAAATCCTATGAATTTCCGGCCATTTCCTAAGAGAGTCTCACTAGTTGCCAATGTTCCCAAAAGGCAATAGTTTGAGCTTTTTATTCATTTTCAAGTTCATGGTTGAACCTCCTCAACTTTTGAATATGTAGAGTTTATTAATAGTATGGCGTATGCTTGACCTTCTCTCCATATTTAATGAAATCATTCATCTCAGGAATCTCTACCCACAAACTCAACGGCCCTGGAATTCATGAAAAATAGCAGACTGTGTGTGGCCTCACATAAAGTGTGTGAATATAAAAGTATGTCTCATACCCTTCAATTATGTGCCAAATTTATTCAGAATCAGTCATGTCCTTTGCAGATGAGTGAATAACAGAGAGGCATACATCAAATGCTCAGAGTGAGATCTAAACAGACCCTACTTTATATGGCTCAAGGTACAATGAGCCTGATAGCAGTTCTTGCTTAAACTTTTAAGTCCAGACAAATACTATGAAAGATAAATGGGCAAAAGATACGAACAGATCATAAAGAAGAGACATGGATGCCTGAAAATCACATGCAAAAGTGAGAAGTAGATAAAAATTAAAAATTGAATATTAAATTGCCATAATAAAAATGGCAGTCCATGACATTGGTAGGGTGAAATGAACATTTATACCTAGTAATGTGAATATAAATGGATGCAGCCATTCTGTAAGGCAGTTTCTGACAAGAGCCGCTAAAATGTTCATACCTTTTCCCAGTATTTTCATTTCTGAAGACTTGTTCTCAAAATGCCCGTCAATGTTTACATCGAGAAGGTTCACCGCAGAAATGCTTGTAATAGTGAAAAAAAATAGAAACAACCCAAATGCCTGAGAGTAGGAGACTGGTAAAATCACGTTGTTGTTACATCACTAAGTCGTGTCTGACTATTTGCAGCCCCATGGACTGCAGCACACCAGGCTTCCCTGTCCTTCACTATCTCCCAGATCTTGTGATGCCGTCCAAGCATCTCATCCTCTGTCGCCCCTTCTCCTCTTGCCCTCAGTCTTTCCCAGCATCAGAGTCTTTTCCAGTGAATCAGCTCTTCACCTCAGGTGGCCAAAGTATTGGAGCTTCAGCTTCAGCGTCAGTCCTCCAATGAATATTCAGGGTTGATTTCCTTTAGGATTGACTGGTTGGATCTCCTTGCAGTCCAAGGGACTTTCAAGAGTCTTCTCCAACACCACAGTTCAAAAGCATCAGTTCTTCGGTGCTCAGCTTTCTTTATGGTCCAACTGTCACATCTGTACATGACCACTGGAAAAACCATAGCTTTGACTATCTGAACCTTTGTCAGCAAAGTGATGTCTCTGCTTTTTAGTATGCTGTCTACGTTTGTCATAGCTCTGCTTCCAAGGAGCAAGTGTCTCTTAATTTCATGGCTGCAGTCACCATCTGCAGTGATTTTGGAGCCCAAGAAAATAAAGTCTGTCACTGTTTCCATTGTTTCCCCATCTATTTGCCATGAAGTGGTGGGACTGGATGCCAAGATCTTCATTTTTTGAATGTTGAATTTTAAGCTGTTTCACTCTTCTCTTTCACCTTCATCAAGAGGCTCTTTAGTTCCTCTTTGCTTTCTGCCATTAGAGTGGTATCATCTGCATTTCTCAGGTTGTTGATACTTCACCCAGCAGTCTTGATTACAGCTTGTGATTCACCCAGCCTGGCATTTTGCATAGTGTATTCTATTGTAAAGAAACCAAAAATCATTTATTAACTACTAATAGAATGGGACAACTGTGTCATGGGAAAAACTGTAATTTTAGCTGTGAAAGTACTGATAAAGTTTTCATCTAACTATAAAAATTAAGAGGATGAAAATACTGTATCAAAGTATTTATAGTTTTGTTTGCAAGTGGTGGAATTATAGGTGATGCTGTGTTTCCAGACACGATAATCTGTTGCTCTTATACTTTGCAAAAGGATATAGCAGCGCCTGAATGATGTTGACATGATTAAAAAGGAAAGTAGCGTCTGATCTCCACAAAGTGACCGAATCTGATGTTTGGGACAGATGCTGAATCCAGGGTGGTGGTGTCCATGCATTTCTGTCCTGCTTCTGGAGACTCAGACGAGAAAAATAACATTGTAGGTCATGTTCTCGGTCTTGAGCAGTCTTGAGCCTCAGTAACAGGGCTGGAGGAGGCTGCCAGCCTGCAGAGGTGAGGGTCATTCTTAGGAAGGCGATGACCAGCCTCTTGGAAGAGGCCTGAGCACAGCTTCTTTGTGTCCTCCCTCATCATGATGGGTGGCAGGTGTCTGGCTGGGGGCAGGACCCAGCAGACAGCCGTGCGGTCACCCTCATCAGCTCTGCAGGACTCTGGCCCTGGATCCTTGGCCCCTAAACAGCAGTTTGGCGGAGCTTGCGTCCCACTGATGTCCCGAAGCTCTGATGCTGTCTGCCTGACTCCTGGTCCCTGCGGCATCTAACTCTGCTTTCTAACTTTCCTTAAAGCCCTCCCGGGACTTCTCTAAGAGGAATGGGGGCTTCAAATGTCAAGAAAGAGGAGAACAAGGCACCTCTTTTTCCTCCTCTTGTAAAAAGACCCTACCGTTGATGGTGCCTTTTTTAAAAGCCTGTCTCTCCCCTTTCCCTTCTTCTCCAAAAATAGGTCTTGTGAAAGTCAGTGTGAGCTGCAGCAGCCTCGCATATGTGGCTTCCCATCTGCAGCTCGGTCTGCACAATGCGCCATATATTTAGCTGCCTAAATCGGGACTGTTCCGTGTGCTGATTCAAGAGGGGCTGGGAAGTCACATGGGCGAGCAGGGCTGTTTGTTGGTCAGGACTGGCTGCTGGATGCTCTCAGCTCTCACCCGCGGTTCCAGAAGTGAGAGATATTTGGGGACATCAAGAGAGCAGATGGCCCATGAAGGCAGCTGGCCCAGGCAGTAATTAGTCCAGGGAGGCGATGGGTCATTTTCTGAGCTTGGAGCAGAATTTCGCGCCTGTTGTTGCCATTCAAGTTGCAGAGTGAGGCTTCGGGTAGAACTGGTAGGGCTGGAAACTGTCAGTGAGTCACCACAGCTGAGAGACGACAGCTCGGCTTTGCTTCCCCAGTGAAAGGTTCCTAGCAAGAAGATAGAAGGGGAGAGGTTCTGTTTGGTTTAAGTTTAAAAGCAGAGGTACTCAACTCCTTTTTCAATGAATGGGTCATTCCTTTTAAAGTTTTGTTTGTTTATTTTTGGCTGGGCTGGGTCTTTGCTGCTGCAGTCTTTTCTCTAGTTGGGGCTGGTAGGCTGTGCTCTCATTTCTGTGCCCAGGCTTCTCGTTACAGAGCATGGGCTCTGGGGTGCTTGTACTTCAGCAGGTGTGGTGCTCAGGTTAGTTGCCCCTCGGCCTGTGGAATCTTCCCGGACAAAGGATCGAACTCATGTCCCCTGAATTGGAAGGTACATTCTTAACCACTGGACTCCCAAGGACATCCTTGACTCCTTCACAGGGTTAGAGAAAGATGAATTTGTCGAGGGAGCTGGTGAAAACCCAAGATGGGGTATTTGGCGCCAACCCCATCTCCTCCTCCTTCACGGGACTTGTGTCCCGTGATGGCTAAGCTTTCTGCATCCCTCGCTAGCCTGAGCTGAGGGACCGCTTCTCGTATCCCTTGGTAGCCCTGACACTTAAGTGGAGTGTCTGGTACATGTTCGTTGAATGAAGACATGAATGCATGGCGGCACAGGAAGAGGGATTGGCCTGCACAGGAGCAAGGAGAAAGCTTCCTTTGAAACGGAGAAGAGGGTGGCTCTGCAGTCTGATGAGTCAAGTTTTGCTCATTTGATTTTTTTTGTCTGAGAGAGTGACTAGGAATTTAAGGTTGGAACATACAAAGAAGCACTGTACTTACTATTCAGTAAATGACAGTGATGATTTCATGTGACGCTTTTATTCGTCTGTATCTCTGTGTGTTTGAGTCTTTAAAGTAGAAAGCTAATTTAATGTGCGTTTGGCATTTCTCTTGCAGTAACCATCCTAGTCCACGCCCATGGTCTGTCTTCCTCCTCTTCTGGGGACCCCTTACCCTCCGCTTCACGGTGTTCTCTCTGCTGTTAACCTGTCTCCGGTGACCTGGCCCCCGTCGCTCGTCTCTGTGCTTCACCTGTAGGAGATGCATTTTCTGCCCTTGAAAGGGGAGCCAGTGTCTTTTCTTGGACATATTTGCAATCACAACTGCATATAATTAGTTTTTACAATCTTGGTCTATGTAAAGTGCAAACCCTCCCATTCTGCTGTGATTCATGGGCAGGTAAAAGAGCTCTGCACCAGTTACAGTTTGTGTGTGTGTGTGTGTGTGTGTGTGTGTCTTCCCCACTCATCCAGTAGGCACTTCTCCAACACCAGCTGGGTGTCCTGCAGTTCAGCTCAGTTCTGATACCTTCTACCTGGAGGTACATCGGATTCCACGGGTGTAAAGGGCTCAGTCCCACAAGACTGCCCTCTTCCCTGACTTCAAACCTCAGGTTATCACATGTGCTTGTGACCAACCAGCCATAGGCTGGAAGTTCCAACGGCCCCTTCTGGGTTCAGGTAATTTCCTAGAGCAGCTCACAGAACTCAGAGAGACATTTTACTCAATTGCTGGTTTATTATGAAAGGGTGCAATGGAGGTTGCTGATGAGCATCCAGGTCGGAGCCATCTGTAGAGCAGGCATGTGGGGAGACGGGAGCTCCCTGGTCTCTCCGGGTCCCACCCCCCCAGCGTCTCCACCTGTTCACTGACCTGGCTGCTCTCTGAAGCCCCATGCCTTTGGGATCTTTATGGAGGTGTCATCACTCAGGCCTGAAGGATCGTTAACTCCACTCCCAGCCCTTCTCCAGAGAACGTGCGGTGGGGCTGAAAACTCCAAGCTTCTAGTCATGACTCTGTCTTTCCAGTGACCAGCCCCCAAGCCGCAGCCCACCCAGAGTCACCTCAACAGAACAAAAGACACTCCTGTCACCCAGGACATCCCAAGGGTCCCCGGGAACCAGGGCGGAGGCCAGCATACATTTTCCACAGTGTCCCAGATGGGGACATGTATAAGACTATCCCATCCTTCTGCGGGCTTCTTTCATGAGTTTGGCTTGGGAGCCAGGCTGCCCGGATTTAGATCTCAGCTGAGCCGTTTAGCTAACTGGCACGGGAGATGCCGTGAGCACGAAGCTGGCTTTCCCAGGGCCTGAGGTTTATCCATGACAGTTTGGTTGTGCTGACCCCAGTGAGTCCCCCAGTTGTGGGAGACTCGGCTGCACGCTTTGTGGTAGAGGGGACTGCGTGTGCTCTTCGCCCTGTAAATAGAGAAAGAGTGACTTCCACTCAGTCTGTCTGCACAGTGAGTGAGTGGAAGTCGCTCAGTCGTGTCCGACTCTTTGCGACCCCATAGACTGTAGCTCACCAGGCTCCTCATCCATGGGATTCTCCAGGCAAGAATACTGGAGTGAGTAGCCATTCCCTTCTCTGGGGGATCTTCCTGACCCAGGGATCAAACCCAGGTCTCCTGCACTACAGGCAAGATTGTTTACCTCTGAGCCACCAAGTGGACATTACTAATACCTCGTGGGATTGTCACAAGGATATATGGGTTCATACAGATAAAGCTTTTATAGCATCCCCGGCACAGTAAGTGTTAATTATTACTACTATTTTGTTATTTGTTGGTGGGCCTGGGGGAGGCATTTTTATAGCCCCAGACATTTTTTAGACTCCTTCCCTGGCTTCTTACACTCTCCTGAATTATAATTAACCTTCCCTAAGACACCACAGTTGTGGTAAGTTCATCTTCCTTTCTTGACTCATGTCCAAAATGCCATTTAATATATGCAAAGTTAAAAGTTTTGAAAAGTTCTTCTCATGAAATTAGAGTTCGGTTCTAACCCAGTGTTAATATTGTGGTTGTCGGCGGTCATTTTTCAGTGTCTGTATTAAGCAGACTAATCGTAGTTTTGTGCATGTGTCTGTTGATGTAAGAGAGTGTCTCTTGGGAAGTGTATAATGTAGAGAATTTTGAACCTGGGGTGACTATCCGTATTCGCATTTATTTCAGCACATCTTAGGATGTGAGTTTTCCTTCTTTCTTGTTCCTGCCTTGGGACCGCCGTGTTCCATTCTCAAGCCCCAAGCCTCCTGTGGCTGGAGTGCAATGATTTTGCGATCCCTGTAGTGTCTTCCTGATGAGAATCCTCTCGGGAGATAGAGGCAGGGGAAGGGTCTCGCGGTTGGCGTGTGAAAAAGCATTTCTGTGCTGAGAACTCCGAGCGGCAGACGAGGACCACGCCCTGGGGCGGAAGCTGCAGGCTCCTTTGTTAGCGCTGTGACTTCGAGCCTGCTGACGTTTACGAGTAGTGGAGTCCTTCAATGCCCGCCTATTTTTCTTGTCTGAGATTTCACCCATCATTCTTACTGACTCCACTCATCATGTTAACTGCGATTTAGATGCTTGTTTCTCTGGCCCCAGACTCCCTTGTCCCGCCTTTGAACTTGGTGCAGACTCTGTCGTGACCTTGGCATGTGGTGGTCCCTCCTGCCTTGGTGGGGTGGGGGGACCGTGTCCTCACTCCCATGACAGAAACTGAATGTCCAGTGCTCTTGGGACCCCGGACCAGTGGGACCGAGCAGGAGCAGAAATAAAGGAAATGCATCCTTTTCTTTCTGGACCCACAGCTACCGCTGGGAGGTGGAATGGTCACCTCTTTGGGGGTGTTGGTTGGAGTGAAATTGTTTGTCTTTCTAAAGCAATACTGTATTTTAGGATATAGTTGATTTCGTAGTGCTTTTCAAATATTAACCCGATATATAAGTTTCTGGGGGCAGATCGCGAGTAAATCTTAAAGCACAAGCTTTCAGGAATAAAATTTAAGCTCTTCAGAGTTGTCAACTTGAGGAGGAAAAAGAAATGAGATAATCCTTCAGAAAGGAAGCGTCATGTGGAAGTGTGAGTTGGCGTCTGAATGTAGGTTAACTTTCTTCCCCAGGAGTAACGGTGAAAGGATGCCTCTTCACCCTCGGCGTCCTGAAAGGACGTGTGGTGAATCCCGAGGCAGTCACATGGGCGTTAGCAGCAGCAGCCTCTCAGCTCCTGCTCCTCCGGGCACCATCCCGGGCACTGGGAGCCCGAAGTGCAAACCCAGACAGAGCACAGCTCATGGAGTTTGCATTCCAATTGGGGAAGAGAGTAAATATAAATCTGAAGGAGCAGATCACACAGCAAGAGGAAAGATGGGTTCCTTTATCAGGGAAATAAAGGCACTGTGGCTCAGATGGTCAAGAGTCTGCCTGCAATGAGGCAGAACCTGGGTTCAGTCCCTGGGTCAGGAAAATCCGTTCCAATATTCTTACCTGGAGAATCCCATGCACAGAGGAGCCTGGCGGGTCACAAAACATTGGACAAAACTGAGCAACTAACGTGCACACACAAGTGGAGGGCTTCTGGGGAGAACACTTCAGTCTGAAATACAGTGATCAGATGAGGTCGTGCTGGGGCGTGACAGGTGGACAGAAATGTGGAGAAGGTGAGGGAGCTGGGCCTTCATACACCTCAGGGGGCGGGGGGAGGATCCAGAGAGGAGAGGTGGGGCACTGGCTCGGCCTGGAGCCTGCCCCGTGCCCGACATGGGGACAGTGTGGGCTGGACAGAGCTGTTGGGGAAGAGACGGGAGATGGAGCCAGCTGTGGGTGGCCAGGGCGCTGCATATCTCATGGACCATTGTGGGGACTTACTTTACATGCCTCAGTGAAATGGGAGATCCAGGCTGGTTTTCAGTTGAGGGGGGTAACATGATCTGACTTAAATTTTGGAAGGGTGATTTTGGGTGCTGTGTTGGGAGCAGACCGTGGAGCTGATAGAAGCTGGGTGACCTCTCCAGGGCTGTTACAGAGAGCGTGCACAGGTTGTGTGGCTGGACCAGTATGGGGACAGGGGAGATGCTTGGCAGTGGTCGGATGCTGGGCATGTTTTGAGAATGGAGTAAGCATGTTTGCCAGTGGATGGATGAGCAAGATCAGGGAGTCGGGGTTGATGCTGGAGACTTGAGTCTGAGCATCCAGGGGACGCGTTGCTGTCAACGGAGGTGGGCAGATTCTGGGCGGCCCGTGTGCATGCCTGTGTGTGCGTGTGCACGCACGTGTGTGTGTTTGGGGTGGGGGTAGAAGGATCTATATTGTGTCTTTCTCATGTCTAAACTATATGAAGCTCATTTTTTTAGAAAATTGTAAGTTCTCCAATTAGATTTCCTGAACAAGTACACACCCTTGTGCACATGCACGATATCCTCGGGGAAGTGGGTCCTGTGTGACTGATGGTGGCCATCACTGGTCCCGGGACTGCAGGGCAGGTACCATCAGTGGAGCCTGGAAGTCCAGGATCAAGGTGTGGGCAGGTTTATTTCCGTCCCAGCACTTTATCACTGGCCTGCAGACGGCTGCCCCTACTGTATCCTCCTGTGCTCTTCCCTGCAAACGTGTATCCCTCATGCCTCTCTGTGTCCTGACCTCCTCATCATATAAGGGAACCAGTCAGATTGGATTAGGACCCCCTAACAGCCTCACAGGGACACGCTCACCTCTTTAGAGCTCGTGTCTCTAAACAGCACCTTCTGAGGTGCTCGGGTTGGTTAGCCTGTGAATTTTTGGAGGACAAAATTCAGCTGCTGCTGTTGGTCTTCTTTGGTATCTGGGAACCTGAAGGGGTGTCAGTAGAGCGTTTTGCATGTGTGCACTTGTTTGTGCTTAGTCCCTTGGTCGTGTCTGACTCTGCGACCCTGTGGACTGTAGCCCACCAGGCTCCTCTGTCTGTGGGATTCTCCAGGCAGGAATACTGGAGTGGGTTGCCATTTCCTCCTCAGGGAATCTTCCTGACTCAGGGATTACATCTGCGTCTCCTGTGTCTCCTGCATTGGCAGGCAGATTCTTTACCACTGCCCCACCCGGAAGTTAAGTGTTAGTTGCTCAGTCGTGCCTGACTCTTTGCGACCCCCACCAGACTCCTCTGTCCATGAGATTTTCCAGGCAAGGATACTGGAGTGGGTTGCCATTTCCTTCCCCAGGGGATCTTCCCAACTCAGGGATCGAACCCGGGTCTCCTGGACTACAGGCACATACTTTACCGACTGAGCTACAAGGGAAGCCCCACCTGGAAATGACTCCTGAAATGAGATTGTCAATAATATTCCTCACATTAAAGAGCAAAACACTGAAGTAAATGCTCTTGCTCTCAGGACTCTATTAAGTGCTTGTGATGAATTAGGCTTTGAAACAGAGAAGGCACCACTGTGGGGTGCAGACTGTTGCGCTGAGAGCCCGGTGGTCAGGGTGGCGTGTGGGCCAGCTGTCCGGGCGCCCGCACGCTGGCCTCTGGATTTGTCACTGTTACTAATCTGATGCAGCTGGATTTCTTCTCTTTCTTCCATTCTTCCTGTATTGCAAGATCGGGATACTTTGGTTTTCTCACTAATTCTGTCTTCACCCTCACTCACGTCTCAACTGTAGTTGTTGAGGCTTGTGAATGCCAACTCTGTCCATTGAAAACGCCTCCATTCCTTGGCTTTCCAGGTACCACGTTCTGCTTTTCTGCCAATTTCCCTAGCTGTTCCTTTCCAGCCCCCTTCACGGGTCACCCATGGATGTGGCTGCCCAGCTGGATGAGGAGAACTCTCTCACTCTTCTCTGTTTCAAAGCCTAATTTTAATGTGGACTATTTTGAAAATCTTTATCGAATTTGTTGCAGCATTTTTTCTGTTGTTTATGTTTTGGATTTTTTTTTTTTGGCCACGGGGCATGTGGGATCTTAGCTGCCTGACCAGGGATCGAACCAACAACCCCTGCATTAGGAAGGTGAAGTCTTAGGCACTGGACTGCCAGGGAAGTGTCCCTTAAAGTGGATTTTATCAAATGGGGAAAACGGGGCATCTCGAGACCCTTACTGGTACACAGCACCCTGCACGGCCCTTTTAAGGACAGTAGGTGTCGAGGGTGGGAGGCTCCTTTGGTCTCAGGCTTGTTCATAGGCGTTCACGCTCATGGCAGGCCTCTGAAGGACGGAACCTCTGTCATACCAGGCCTCTGCAGCCGGAATGCTCCTTTCCTGGTGCCGTTCAGAGTGAGGCATCAGAGTGCTTCAGGGTGGAGAAGGTCTTCCCTCACCTACTAGAACCGTTCTGCAGCAGGGTGCTGGGCTCCGGCGATGGCCTCGCAGGGTGTGGGAACCCCCGAGTGTGGAGGCGATGGGACTGCAGTCTCTAAGGCATGCTTCCTGGCCTCCGCTGCACCGTGAAGTCTCTTGGGGTGTCCCGGCCACACTCATTGGATCAGGATCTCGGGGGCCGGGACCAGGGCAGCCCCTGGAGGATGCCGGCGAGCAGGTGCAGACATGAGCTGCCGCCCTGATGGAGACGCCAGCCCTAGAGCTGAGACAGCCTCACAGGCAGTTCTCAAGGCCGTGCCTGTCCGGGAGTGGGTCTCTGGAAATTGTGATTCTCCAGGTGGAATATTATGAAACCTGTTTGACCTTCGCTCTGTAACCAGCACGTGACCTTCATCTGGGGGGAACTGAAGTCGTTCTTCTTCCTTTCCTTCTCCCCAAATAATATTCTGGCTCACATTCATGCACTTCAAGGGCTTTGTGTATTAACTGCTGTATATGTACTTCAGTCCTCACGAGGACCCTGGGAGACGGTCTTTATTGCAATCATGCATTTTTGCAAGCAAGGACACAGGGGCAAAGAAAGCTGCAGTCATCTGCCCAGAATTACACGGCTGGTGCTTGAACCCAGGTGCCCTGGCTCTGGCGCCCTGCCTCTCTGTCCACAGAGAGAAAGCCAAGCACTGATTCACTCCACAGGTATTTACAGGCCCCTGCAGCATGCCAGGCCCTTACTCATACTTTCATTTTGAATTAGGGGCAGCTTAACAGGTAACAGGCCCACGTAATGCTCTCAGAAACACATGAGTGAAAATCAATTTCAAAATAATTATTCTTGGTAGATATCCTATAACACTCAACTATTTAATTGACTGTATTTTGTTTTACTCTCTTTGAGACACCCTTTTTAGCCCATGGATTACTTAGGAGCATGTTGTTTGATTTCTGAGTGTTTATAGAGATTTCCTTGTCTTTCTGTTACTCATTTCTCCTTTGATTTCATTATGATCAGAGAACACATCCTATATAATTTCATTTCTTTTCAGACTGTTGGTTTGTTTATGGCCCAAGATATAGTCTATCTTGCTGAAAGTTCCATGGGCTTCAAAAATACATGTGTCATGCTTTTGTTGGGTGGAGTATTCTGCACATATTGGTCAGATCCTGTTGGTTGACTCTGTTGTTCACTTCTTCCGCATCCTTTCTGATTTGTGTCTAGTGGTTCAGTAAGTTGCTGACGAGAGGACCAAAGTCTCCAACCATGATTGTGGAATTGTTGATTTCTGTTTTCAGCTTTCTTGGTTTTTGCCCTCCGCATTTTGTGGCTCTGTTGTTCGGTGCATATGCGTTTAGGGTCATTATATCTTCCTGTTGGAATGATGCCTGTATTATTTGATAATGTTCCTCTTTGTCTCTAGGAATTAATTAATTAGGCTGTGTTGGGTCTTAGTTGCGACACGTAGGATCTTCCCTGTGTCGTGTGGGATCTTTCACTGCGGCACATGGACTCTCTCGTTACAGCGTGGGATTCAGTAATTGGAACACGCAGGCTTAGTTGCTCCACGGCCTGTGGGGTCTTAGCTCCCTGACCGGGGATTGAACCCGCATCCCCTGCATTGCAAGGCAGATTCTCAGCCACTGGAAAAAGTCCAACCACTGGAGCTTCTCACCAAGAAAAGTCCCCCTACTTTGTCTTACCCGGCCCCTCCTGTTTCACTAACGGTTGCACGCTATGTCTTTCCTCATCCTTTTCCTTTCTGTTTGTCATTTGGTCAAATCTGAAGTGAGTTTCTTGTAGACAGCTGTACTTGTGTGTGTGTGTGTGTGTGTTTTAATCCACTCTACCAATCTCCTTTTTAAAATTGATATATTTAGGCCATTTAGATTTAAGGTAATTAAGATATGTTAGAGTCTGTCTCCCAAGTTAACAGTGTAGCAGTTTACATAACATACATAACCAAGGCACGTTTTCTTTCAGAGAGTTCACCAAGAGATGAAATTAAGAACAGCTGTCACTGGGTTCTTGCCCAAGGTATCTTTATTTGTGTGATTTTTATGCCCTGAGTGTCATTGGCGATGTCAGTAACACCAGGACACAGCGCTGGCAGTGCTTGCATCTGCTCACGGCACCGGCGTGGCGTGTTTTGTGTTTACAGGCCCGTACTCCTTGCTCTCGCTCCATTATTACTGCTGTGTTGCAAACGGTCCTAGAATCTAGTGGCTTTTGATCCCCACCTTCACATGCTAACAGACTCTGTGGGTCCACAGTTCAGAAAGGACCCCGTGGAAACAGTTGTCCCTGTCTTAGCTTGCCTGCAGTCATGTCTGGGAAGGCAGGAGGGCTGAGGGGACGCACCTTGGGGAGACGGGCACCCAAATGCACCTTCCCTGGCAGATCTGGCAGCATGCTGTGGTGGTGTGAGCATCAGGACGGCCCTGGGGCCTGGCCGCCTCAGGGCAGTCAGCCTCTTACGTGAGGTCTGGGCTCCACGAGCTAATGTTCCAGCATGCCAAGTGGCTGCTGCATCACTCTGCTGTCCTCTCTTGGGTGAAGTAGCCACAGGCTCACTCAGATTCCAGGGGACAGGCCCACACTTGACAGGAACCTTGTCAAGTAATTTGGGGGTCATGACATACGTGAGAAAAAATATTTAGGGTGTGTGTGTGTTAGTTGCTCAGTCATGTCTGACTCTTTGTGACCCTGTAGGTTGTAGCCCTCCAGGCTTCTCTGTCCATGGAATTCTTCAGGCATGAATACTGGCGTGGGTTGCTATTCCCTTCTCCAGGGGCTCTTCCCTACCCAGGGATCAAACTCCGGTCTCCTCATTGCTAGCAGATTCTTTACCATCTGAGCCACCAGGGAAGCCCTAAATAGATTAAGTAGTATTGTTTTTCTTTTAAATTCTCTAAGTTGAAAAAATTTTATATTGAACTATCATCTGAAAAGTCTTCCAGGTGGCTCAGTGGTAAAGAATTTGCCCGCCAATTAAGGAGACATGAGAGATATGGGTTTGATCCCTGAGTTGGGATGATTCCTTGGAGAAGGAAATGACAACCCACTCCAATATTCTTGCCTGGTAAATCTCCTGGACAGAGGAACCTGGTGGGCTACAGTCCAGAGGGTCGCAGAGTCAGACACGACTCACACTCACAACAGCCATCATGTAAAAACTGCATGTCCTAAGAGACTTCTTTGTGTTGATATCTGGTGGAATTGCTTTTATGGTTGAAGTAGGTCAGTCTCAGACTGAGTGAGGTTGCTGTAGGAATCATCTAACTGTTGGAGAAACCGAAGCCTTGAGAACTGACTTTGTGCAACGTCACAGAGCAAGTCAGCGCTTGAATGGAATTAAATGCAGTGTCTCTGTGTCCTGGGCTGGTGTCTCTGTGAGCGTGTTCCCCGGCTCTGTCATCTAAGACGACCTCTGGGATCTAATGCCTGATGATCTGAGGTGGATGGAACTGATGTAATAATAATAGGAATAAAGTGCACAATATATGTGATGTGCCTGAATCATCTCGAAAGCATCTCCCCCATCTGTGTAAGAACTGCCTTCAGGAGATCGGTCCCTGGTGCCAAAAGGGTTGGGGACCGCTGATCTCAGGTGTCCTGTAGAATGTGCCACCTCGTGGAGTGACCGACCCATAGCTCGGCATCCTGAGTGGGATGTTCCTGCTGTGACAGGCCTCAGAGCCCCCGACAGTCAGTGCTAAGTTGTCTCTTTGTGTGCTCCTGAGCCCAGAGGAAAAGCGCCTTCACCTCCTTACTGCGATCCAGCCGACGCATGTCCATGTCTGTTTCAAGGATGGGGGGCAAATTGTATCTTAGGATGTATTCCTCCCCAAAAAGCTGATCTCAACGGGTTTTCCTTCAAAACATTATAGTGATGAGAACATACTTTTTTTTTTTTTTTAAGTTTAAAACTGTTATATTTTAAGCTCTTGAGATTATCCAAAAAATAAAAGAAAATCTACAAACCAGGATCCAAATAAAACCGACCCGCTGTGTGGTGGCAACTAGCCCCACCTTGGTGAGAGTCCCAGGCATGGGAGACCCATGACCTGCCTAGCCCCCGCTCGGCCCTAGGACCATCCAGTTTTCTGCATGGACACGTCCTCCTTCCTCCACATCCCCCAGGCACTTGCCTCTCGGGCAGTGTCCCCCCATCTCCTGGCATCGCCAGGGGGTTCTCGCCGCACCTCTGACCATGTGTGCTCCAGGCAGCCCCGGGTGTCATTCATCTTCACGGCTCCAGTCTGTTACCGTGATGGAAGGTGCATATTAGGGGACCATGGGGAGAAGGAGCCACGGGATTGATGGCTCTCAGACGCAAAACCCATCACTCGCTAGCCTTCTGCGCCTGTGGCCCTGGAGTGTTTGCCAGAGATGATTCATTATTCAGATTCCATTTAAAATGCTGCCCAAGTTTGGGCCATAGCTCCAGGCTTTATCGCATAATGAAGAAGAGGTTCAAAGAGAAAAACAAGAGCATTGGGGTCTAGAGAGTGCTTTCCATGTGGGTTTTCCAAGCTGCTGTGGTCCCAGTTCCTGTCTGTTTCTGTGACCCTGGAAGTAACAGGGGTCACAGGCCCAGCACTGCCCTGGGGTCTCTGAACACGGCCCCCTCCCAGCAGAGCTCCATCGACTCCAAGGTAGTTCTGATTTTACTGTCTAACATTTGTACCCATTTCAGGTAAACCAGTCATTCCACAATTTAATAGGTCTGATGGGGGTGCCCAGCAACCTGCTTACCAGTTTCTACCAGCAAAAACAAACACAGGCCAATCAGTCTCTGTTTTGGTAGAGAGCGGTGACTTGTGTGCCGGCCCTCTTGATTCTTTTACTCTTCAGCTTGCTGTGGTTTGTCTGTCATGAAGAAGCCCCATGTAAATATACATATTTCCCCCGGGTGTCCAGTGGTTCAATGATATAGTCTCTCTGTGAAGTTAAAATCAATTCTTACCATGGGCTAATCAGAGGAGTTAGCCAAATAAGATAAATGCATATAGGAGGTCAGCTTCAGACTTGCCTTGAAGCACAAAGCAGTTGATGCGGATGCTTTGTACATTGTGATTCAATTTTTAAGACCAGGAAGTAACAACTCAGTGTCGTGAAATAGCTTAAGGTGCTACAAAGTGAGCGGGGAAGCCAGGGTTAGGAAGGGGGTACCTGGCTTAGGTGCTGCCAAGCACAGTGTCTGTCAGGACAGCGCGGGGCCTGGGCCTGTCTGTAGCAGGTAGGAGGCTGTTACAATTGTGTTACTGATGACTGGTGGTGTAGTTGTACCATGACACAGGGTTGTGCCAAACAGCATGGGGGATGTAGTCAGATAAACGGTCGTAGTATCCAGTACATACAGGTTAGTTATTTGAAAATTCCAGTTGATATTAGAAATGGGTGTTTTTTCAAGCAATAGCTAAAAAATACCCTATTGAAATATTGCTAAAAATTATCTTGATTCAAATAATTATATATGTTAATTTATATATCACCAGACTTTTTAGCAGAATATCAAGGTTATCATATAAGATGACCAAAAGGCACATGAACAGATGCTCAGCACTGATAATTATTAGAGAAATGCAAATCAAAATTACAACGAGGTATCACCTCACACTGGTCAGAATGGCCATGATCACAACGTCTACAAATAATAAATGCTGGAGAGGGTGTGGAGAAAAGGGGACCCTCCTATACTGTTGTTGGGAATGTAAATTGGTGCAGCCACTATGGAGAGCAATATGTAATTTCCTTAAAAGCTAAAAATAGGGCTACCGTATGATCCAGCAATCCCACTCCTAGGCATGTATCTGGAGGAAACCATAATTCGAAAAGATACATGCACCCCTATGTTCACAGCAGCGCTGTTTGCAGTAGCCAGGACATGGAAGCAACCTCAATGTCCATCAGCAGAGGACTGCATAAAGAGGACGTGGTGCATGTATAATGGGATATTACTCAGCCATAAAAAAGAGTGAAATAATGCCATTGGCATTATTATCTAGCAACATGGCTAGACCTAGAGATTATCATAGTAAATGAAGTGAGCTAGACAAAGGCAGACGGATATCATAGGATATCACTTATGCACGGAATCTTAAAAAAATGGTACAAAAGAACTTACATAGAAAAGGGAGATGAACCCACAGACGTAGAAAATGAACTTATGGTTACCAAAGGGGAAAGGAGGGGAAGGGATAAATTAGGAGTTGGAAATTAACACGTACACACTACTATGTATAAAACAGATAACCGACAAGGACCTACTGTGTAGCATAAGGACCTACTGTGTAGCACAAGGACCTACTGTGCAGCATAAGGACCTACTGTGTAGCACAAGGACCTACTGTGCAGCATAAGGACCTATTGTGCAGCACAAGAACCTACTGTGCAGCATAAGGACCTACTGTGCAGCACAAGGACCTCCTGTGTAGCACAAGGACCTACTGTGTAGCACAAGGACCTCCTGTGCAGCATAAGGACCTCCTGTGCAGCACAAGGAACTATACCCAGCATTTTGTAATAAGCTATAAGGGAAAAGAATCGGAAATATATATATATAATATATGCATATATAAAATGGAATCACTTTGCTGTACCTCTGAAATTAACACAACATTGTAAATCAACTATACTTCAGTTTAAAAAAATTAAAAAGGAATCCTGCTCTCTGGGTCATAGTGACTTTAAAAAATGAGTGAGTGGATCCAGTTTACAAGCATATCTGAGGTCAGTGTATATGGCACAGCAAGAGGAGGGCTTGCCCAGGGCCCTGACCCCTGTGACCAAGAGCAGTGATGCAAAGACTAATGGAGAAAAGTGGGATGATGCCATAGTAATGAGTAATGATGTCATAGGAATAAGAGTGATTATACTGTTATCATAATTACTGTTGCTGGCATCACCAAGTGCTTCCTGGGTACCAGGCATATTTGCATGTATTAATTTATTTAGTTTTCACAGCAGCCCTACAAAGAAATAGGTACTATTGTTGATCCTATTTCTTAAAAGACCTCCCTGATGGCTCAGCAGGTAAAGAATCCACCCTCAGCACAGGAGACATGGGAGACGTGGGTTCACTTCCTGGGTCAGGAAGATCCCTGGAGGAGGGAAATGGCAGCCCCCGCCAGTATTCTTGCCTGAAAAATCCCATAGACAGAGGAGAAGGTGAGCTACAGTCCACAGGGTCTTAAGGTGTCAGGCACAACTGAGCAACCAAGTTTGCACACGTTTCTTAAAGGTGAGGAAATTGCTATCAGGGAATCCATCTATAATATGTCACCTCAGTCTTCAAACATGAGGTTTTTTTCTTTTTTTAAAAAGTATGACAAAATTTACAGAACATTTGGAAAATGCAGAACAAATTTACATATAGTTACACTACATATAACAATTTTTAAAGTAGATTTTTAGTTGGGGTTGCAATATCAAACTCTCAAAAATTAATAGAATGAATAGACAGGGAAGTAGAAAGATAATAGTAGATCTGAAAATCACTATGAACCAATTCAACATAATTAAGATGTATACAACTTTCACACAACAGCAGGATACAAATTCTATTCAAATTGCCATAGACTATAAACCAAGAGACATGGGAATATATCCAGGGGATATAAAACAAGGTACAAAAATGTCATGGTCTAAAGGTATTGAAATCATACAGAATCTATTCTCCTGCCACTGTGGAATTATATTAGAAATCAATATAAAAAGATATTTGAAAATAACCCACATATTTTCAAATGTAATATGACATTTACCAAGAGAGATCTTTGACTTAGCCTTTGAAAGCCTCAATAAAGTTAGAAGACTGAAGAAACACAGAGGGTGATTGCAGAGAATTTCAATGAGGAATTAATATCAAACACACTTTATAAATCCCATGTATTTGGAAATTAAATGTCTACTTTTAAATGATGGGTGTATCAAAGAATCCGTAACAAGGAAAATTAGGAAATATTTGTAACAGAATAAAAATGAAAGAGAATTTATAAGAATTTATTGTATGTAGCTGAAGCTGCTCAGTAAAACTAAATACAATGTAGAGTCTTGAATAAAATACGAAAACAAATAATGGACACGCACATAAGAAAATTGAACAGAATCTGTGCTTTAGTTAATAATACTGTATCACGTGTTAAATTTCTTTTTTTTTGCAGCGTAGTATATTTCTTTATATTCTCAGAATTAGATTAGAAGTTCCAAATCTCATTCAAATTTCTTTTCTAAAAATCAGTAAAATAATAAGCTTTCCAGACTTTTAGCAGTAATACTAAATGCCAGAATAAATGGAACTATATCAAAGTTTTGAGTAAATATAAATTAGAAATCTAGCATTCTATTCATACCTAGTCAAAGAGTTGGAACCAAAATGTCATGGACTTTTAGCTAAGCAAAAATTCAAGTTTTCTTATATATATATATAAAAATGTAGGTATATATATATACACAAAAGCTTTTCTGCTATACTTGATACAGACAAGAAAGAATAAAAAAGAGATGGAGCAATTAGAAAACATGAACAATAAAGTGGAAACACTGATTATGAAATAGAAAAAGTGAAACTAGATAAAAGTTAAAGGGCATCATAAGGTCCTGTTGCTTTTAAACATGGTTGCCCTCTAGAATCACACCTAGAGCTTTGAAGAAGAAAGCAATACCTAGGCATTTGTATTTTTCAAAAAATTCCAAGATAATTCTAATGTGCATGTGGGTTTTGAAAAGTGATTCCAGTTTTTTCTATTAAAAGTAGTAGTTTAGTATACAGAAGTCTCTTATTTTCTGTCGACCAATGCAATGGTATTAAAATGAATAATTGTTACATAATCAAAATAGTAAAAGATGTTTATCAGTTTTAACAATCAATAGCGAGACAAAAACAGTGTGACAAAACAGCAAGCCACAATGGAAACATGATTAATCTAACAATATAAAATAATAGCGTACAATTTGGGGGGTTAAGTAGAGTGATACTCTTAGTGGAAGTGCATACCTGTGCGTGTTTCATCCCCCTGAAGTGAAGTCGCTCAGTCGTGTCTGACTCTTTGCGGCCCTGTGGACTGTAGCCTACCAGGCTCCTCTGTCCATGGGATTTTCCAGGCAAGAGTACTGGAGTGGGTTGCTGTTTCCTTCTCCAGAGGATCTTCCCGACCCAGGGATCAAACCCAGGTCTGCTACGTTGCAGGCAGACGCTTTACCCTCCATCCCCCTAGCCTCGTGTATGTATTTGGTTGGTACATTTCATCCATTTACATTTAAGGTAATTATCAATATGTATGATTCTATTAGCATTTTCTTAATTGTTTTGGGTTTATTTTTTTGTAGGTGTTTTCCTTCTCTTGTGTTTCCTGCCTAAAGAAGTTCCTTTAGCCTTTTGTTGTAAAGCTGGTTTGGTGGTGCTGAATTCTCTTAACTTTTGCTGGTCTGGAAAGCTTTTGATTTCTCCATCAAATCTGAACCAGAGTCTTGCTGGGTAGAGTATTCTTGGTTGTACTTTCCTCCCTTTCATCACTTTAAATATGTCATGCCGTTCCCTTCTGGCTTGTAGAGATTCTGTGGAGAAGTCAGCTGACAGCCCGATGGAAGTTCCCTCGTATGTTATTTGTCATTTTCCCTTGTTGCTTTTAATATTTTATCACTTAATTTTCATCATTTTGATTACTGTGTGTCTTGGTGTTTTACTCCTTGGGTTTATCCTGCCTGGGACTCTTTGTGTTTCCTAGACGTGGTTGAATATTTCCATTCCCATGTTAGGGAGGTTTTCAGCTATTATCTCTTCAGATATCTTCTCAGGTCCTCTCTCTTTTCTCCTTTTGGGACCCCTATAATGTGAATGCTTGTGCATTTAATATTGTCTCAGAGGGCTCTTAGGCTGTGTTCATTTTTTTTTTTTTCCATTCTTTTTTCTGGATTCTGTTTTGCAGCAGTGATTTCCACCATTCTATCCTCCAGGTCATTTATCCATTCTTCTGCCTCAGTTATTCTGCTATTGATTCATCTTTGTTTGTTTGTTCTTTAGTTCTTCTAGGTCTTTGGCAAACATTTCTTGCATCTTCTCTATTTTTTTTTTTTTCTGAGATCCTGGATCATCTTCATTATTATTATTCTGAATTCTTTTCCTGGAAGTTTGCCTATCTCCACTTCATTTAGTTGTTTTTCTGGGGTTTTGTCTTGCCCCTTTATCTGGGACATAACCCTCTGCCTTTTCATTATGATTAACTTGCTGGGATGTGGTTTTCGTTCTGGCAGCCGTGGGCTTGTAGTTCTTGTGTCTTCTGTCTGCCCTCTGGTGGAGGAGCCCAAGAGGCTTGTATAAGCTTCCTGATGGGAGCAGTGGTGGCGGGGAAACTGGGTCTTGCTCGGGTGGGCAGGGCCACGCTGAGTAAAACTTGATCCCAGTTGCCGATGGATAAGGTTGTGCCCTCTCCCTGTTAGTTGCCTGAGGGGACCCAGTGGTGGAGTCTGCAGGCTCTGTCGTAAGGTAAATGGTGAGCTCCCAGAGGGCTCACACCAACGGGCACCTCCCAGGACTGCTGCTGCCAGCGCCCTGTCCCCCTGGCAAGCCACTGCCCACCCAGGCCTCTATAGGAGACCCTCCAGCACGAGCAGGTAAGTCTGGTTCAGTCTGTGGGGTCACTGCTCCTTTACCCTGGGTCCTGGTGCATGCAAGATTTTGCTTGTGCCTTCCAAGAGTGAATTCTCTGTTTCCGCCAGTCTTGTAGAAGTTCTGCAGTCCAGTCACCTTGGCCTTCAAAGTCAGGTTCCGTGGGGATTCCTGGTCCCTTTGCCTGATCCCCAGGCTGGGAAGCCTGATGTGAGGCTCAGCAGCACAGCAGTGGGAGAGCTTCTTTGGTACTGTCGTTCTCCAGTGTGTGGGTCAGCCAGCGGCAGGTGTGGGATTTGATTATATAGTGACTGCGCCCCACCCCCCACCATCTTGTTGCAGCTTCTCCTGTCTTTGGACGTGGGGTGTCTTTTTTTGATGGGTTCCAGCGTCCTCCTGTCAATGGTTGTTCCACAGCTAGCTGTAATTTTGGTGCTCTTGCCGGAGGAGATGAGCTCACATCCTTCTACTGCACCATCTTGAACCTAAATCCCAGAAGTGAGTTTTAAGACTCACTTCTCTAATGTATTGTGTACAGGCGATTAGCTTTCTGAAGAATCTTTGTTGATGCTTTTTTCCTCTCAAAAGTCAATCTCAAAGAGAAAGGAAGGACAGAAAAGAAGAGTTATAATCATCCTTTTGGTGTTAGCTTCCCTTACAGCTCAGTTGGTAAAGAATTCACCTGCAATGCAGGAGACCCTGGTTTGATTCCTGGATCAGGAAGATCCCCCAGAGAAGGGATAGGCTACCCACTCCAGTATTCTTGGGCTTCCCTGGTGGCTCAGCTGGTAAAGAATCCGCCTGCAATGCGGGAGGCCTGGGTTCGGTCCCTGGGTTGGGAAGATCCCCTGGAGGAGGGAAGGGCCCCCCAGTGCAGTATTCTGGCCTGGAGAATCCCATGGACTGTGTAGTGCGTGGGGTCGCAAAGAGTCGGACACGACTGAGCGAGTTTCACTTTTGATGTCAAGGTTAAGTGGCCTTTAAGACCTTGGCCATGACCAGCTCTTAGATTCACAGCCATCCTGCCGTCGCCCCCTGAATGCATCATTCATGACCTGGGACAAGTTAATCAGTTCCTGTGTAGGCCTCTGTTCTGTCCTCTGTACGAGGATGCGGTGAACAGCAGGTCCTGCTTGGAACTGAGCTGATATCTGTAAACTTGGTGCAGCTGTTTGGGCCTCACGGCCTCTCCGTGGGGGTGGGCTGGACGAGTAGCTGTGGACACATGACTCACGGTCGCCAGAGACGAGGGTGGAGTCACACAGCCCCTGCTCTCTGACCCTTAACCCCTGTGCGTTGTCTCTGCTGTGTCTCGAGTTGCTTCTGTTCCCACAGCCTGGACTTACTGTTCACATGCTCAGAGAGGTAGCCAGCAGCTGGTGGGAAGTGTGATAAGGGGAGAAGACTTCCCACCCCCAGGGTTTGCTCCAGAACCCGGGACCCCTCTGCTCAGTCCAGGCGGCATCGCCTGTGCGGCTTCCATGTCGGTTCCTTAGAGGAGAGAGGAGGACCCGCGGAGACCCATCCCCGGAGAGGAGGCCATGGGCTTGGAGTCGGTCCTGCCGTGTGAGGGCGGGAGTTGTGGCGAGGTGGGGGAGGCCCGACTCCAGGGCAGCCGTACCTGGGCCTGGTCTCCCCGAGAGCCTGCTCCTCCATGAAGCTTCCACGTCCTCAGGAGCCAGTTCTTGGGACTCTGTGGTCATGTCTGACCTTGGCCCCTGAGCTGTGGTTCCTCTCTTGGGCCCATTTCTCGCCCCCCGACCCTGCCTTTCCTTCTACCCCACCCCACCCCGGCCCAGGCCAGACCCTGGCGAGTGCCCTGAGCCCCTGACCCCGCACATGATGAGCAGAGCCCCCTCCTCTCCTGCTGGGGACGGTCCTGTGTGCGCGTGCCCTTGCCCGGCTCATAGACGCCCTCTGCCCAGGGTGCGGAAGCCCGCTCGCCCTGCTGCACGTCACCCCGGCACCCACCGGCCCTGCCTGCCCCAGCCTCTGCCAGCCCCAGCCCTGTTCACTGGGCCTCCCCTTCCTCCTGCTTCCCTTCGCCCACCCCTCCCCTGGGCGCCCCTCCTCCTCGCCCCTTGCAGTCCACCGCTGGCCCCCTCCTGCGCTGTGCTGGGTGTGGTCAGAGGTGTGGTCGTTCCCTGGGGGTGGACTCCAGCCCGCAAGCCTCATTCCGTCCCTGTTTTCTCCCCTTCCGTTTCTGTTTGCGTCTTCCTCTCAGCACACCGTGGGCTGTCTTCTGTTTTCAAGAAAAGAAGGCGCTGTCAACTCCCTTAACCTCCTCTGACTGCTGCTCTGCTGTGGCCGCCCTCCTTACCCAGCACCGCCCCCTCCCCTCCGTCTGCCCTCTGCACCCCAGAAACAGATCTCTGGGTCCCTCAGGGCTTGACTGCTGTGGGAGGGGGTGGTGCGGGGCGCGGTGCACAGGACTGAGAAGGTGGGGGGCCGGTCACAGGCAGGGACAGCGCTAGGGTGGGGAGCGTGTTCGGGGGGACCCGGGGGCGGGAGGTGCCTCCTGGCGGAGGGCCACTTGGGTGGAGATCTGAAAGGCGAGCAAGACCCAGTGGAGCCGGCCTGGGGCAGGATCCCAGGCAGACGGGAAGGGAAGGGCAGAGGTCCTTGCGCAGGAATGAACTTGACCACGTGAGGGAAACATAAGAAAGATGCTTCCTCGGCCAGCTCACCCCTGCCCCTCTCACCCCCAGCGCCTGCTGCTCCTGGAGCCTCGTGGCGGCGGTCACGGGGGCTGCTGGCCGCCCCGGGGGCCACCCTGTCCTCGTCTTGCTTGACCTTGACCCGGCCGCCTGGCTGAGCCGCCCTCCCCTGCCTCTGCACCTGCCCCGACCTCGCCACCTCCCTGCTAGCCGCCAGCGCCTGCTGCCTGCTGGTGGGAACGTGCCAAGCCCGCATCCGGGGCTCCTCTTCCCATTCCTTGCATTTGCTGCAGCTCCACTCAAAGTGGGGGGGGGGGCCTCTGAAAAAAGGCCTTCAGACCTGCCCACATGGCTCTTCAAGTCAGCATTTCCGAGCTTAACTCACAGCCCTCCCCCTGGCCTGCAGCCTCCCTGACTCCCACCACTGCCCGCGCCCGCCCTCCCACCTCTAATGGGGGTCTCTCCACCCCTTTCCACCTCTCTTCCGCTGGCGCTGTCTCAGTTTCCTGCTGAGTCACGGGTTCTTTCCAGCTTCCTGCCGTCTCCCCTTGTCCTGAAACCCCCTGCTGTCACGCCAGGGCACTGATCGGATCTCGCCTCTCCCTGGAGCTCTGGGCGAGTTTGCCCTGGTGATGACCCAATGGCCCAAGGGCTCTGCCCCACAGGCCTGCCCAGCTTCGCCTCCCACCCCCACCTTGTGACCCAGCCTGGCTGAACCACCTCGGCTTTGCCACACAGGACAAGCTGGTTTTGTTATCTTTGCCTTCACTGCCGTCTTTCCATGGAATGTTCTGATTTTGTAGTCTGGCACATGCCCACTCGGTCTCCAGTCCCGCTGGAATGTCGTCTGTCAGCCTGTCCACACCCTCAGCGGGTGGACGCTCCCTCCTTTCTGCTCCCTGCACCGCGGGGAACACTTAGGTGCTTAGCGTGCTATGTGTGTCTGCCTGCCTTCCTCTCTAGAATGTGAATTCTGAGAGCGCAGTCATTTTTTATCACGTGCCTCTTCGTATCTCTGATGGAGAACACAATCCATGGTGAGTGATAGCTGTAGGGAAAATCAATACGGATAAAAATAACCATGTCAGTTGACTGTAAGTGGCGTGTGGCTGACTGGGCACCTGGTGAACCCAGCGCCCTGCTGCACTGAGATCATGACGCCCCTTTGTGTGTGTGCACGCGTGCATGTAAGTCACTGAGTCATGTCTGACTCTGCGACCCCGTGGACTGCAGCCCTCCACGCTCTTCTGTCCATGGAATGCTCCAGGCAAGAACACTGGAGCGGGTTGCCATGCCCTCCTCCAGGGGATCTTTCCTACCCAGGGATCGAACCCGTGTCTCCAGTGTCTCCTGTATTGCAGGCAGGTTCTTCACCGCTAGCACCGCCTGGAAAGCCCGAACACGCCTTTGCTTCCCGCTTTAATATCAGATACCCAGTCGCCTTCATGGAGCTGATACATAGTTTTGTGGGGAAAATATGGCTCTGAGAAGAAAATCGGCTGTTAGTACTAGTGATGAAGTTGGGAGGAGCCCTCAGTAAGTGAGGTTTTCAGAAATCCTTGATAGATTAAGAACCAAGTGTTGAGTTTGTCGGCACGGATGTACGGCATGAACAAATGCAGTGAATAGGAGTAAAAAGATGACCTGTGAATTATTTCAGCAAGGATCTCAGTGCAGCCACGTATCATCAAATGAGAAACGTTTAGAGAAAGTTAATGGTGATGAACCTGAGTCAGGATGTATCCGGAAGCGGCTGTGAGCTGATGTGCTGAGATGCAGGAGAAAGGAGGTGTCTGCAGGGGCCCCTGCACCCTGATGTAGGGGGCAAGTGGGAAGCCTTTTTACTGTTTTTATGGGGAGAATTCTTTACATTGTAGGTTTCTGAGCATTTGGGGACTCGGCTGCGGTCTTTCACGAATATTAAACATCTGCTGCTTCCCCTTAAAAAATAGAGCTGATGACAGAGGGCACCGTGGTGATGTCTTGTTGTCTTGTGTGCCCGGGAGTGAGACATCCCACCTCAGCGGACTTCTCGGGATGATGGCAGCACCACAAGCATCAGCAGTTCCGTTGTGGAGTAAAATCCTACGCAGGAGTGTCAGCCTCTCCTTCTGAACAGGCCAAGGAGGATGTGCTTCTATAGGGGTGTGTTCACAGGCAGTTACAGGGTAGAGGCTTTTTTTTTTCCTTTGTATTATCCCAGACATTTCCGATAAATTAAAAAATAACAATAACATACGACCGTCCCTCCCCACCTGCTGTCAGGAGCCCGCCTGTCCGTATTTACCACTGTCAGCATTGCTGCCTGTTACATATTTTCTTTCCACATATACTTTTTTCCAGAAATATGTATTTTTAAATTTTTATCTATTTATTTTGTTGTTGTTGAGTTGCTAAGTTGTATCCCACTCTTTTGTGACCCTGTGAACTGTAGCCCACCAGACGCCTCTGTCCATGGGATTTCCCAGGCAAGAATACTGGAGTGGGTTGCCCATTTCCGTCTCCAGGGGATCTTCCTGACCCAGGGATCAAACCCATGTCTCCTGCGTTGGCAGGTGGATTTTTTACCACTGAGCCACCAGGGAAGCCTGATTATTAATTTATGTCTGTGCTGGGTCTTTGCTGCTGAGCGCTGGCATTCTCTAATGGCAGCAAGCGGGGGTCATTCTCGAATGGCGATGTGAGGGCTTCTCAGTGCAGTGCCTTCTCCTGTTGTCGAGGATGGGCGGGCAGTCTTCAGTAATTGTGGCTCCTGGGTTTCGTTGCTCCGCGGCACGTGGGATCTTCCCAGACGAGGGACTGAACCTGTGTCTCCTGCATTGGCAGGCAGATTCTTAACTACTGGGCCACCAGGGAGGTCCTGAAAGTTGTTGTTTTTTTTTTTTTTTTTTTCCTTTTCATGAAAATCTTCTCCTTCAAAATTTATTACTTGTAATGTGTGGTAGGCTCTGAATTCAGTTAATTGTTAATTAACAGCTGTTAGAGTTGTGGGTAAAAGAAAGGGTTAAAGCTCTGGGGCAGGTGGAGAGGAGGTAAGGTTCATCGAGGGTATCGGAGCTGCCGGCCGTGGTTTTCAGCGCAGAAATGATGTTGTTCCTCTGATCGCTGGTGTTCCTGCTCCTGCTTCTTCCCCTGCTCTGAGGGCGCAGCACTGGGAGTGGAAGGGGGCTCGAGGGAGGAGACAGTTGCTCTGGGTCTCGCTCTGCTCGTCTGTAAGAGGAGTCCACCGTGGACTGGTGGGCTGGACCATCCCCCAGGTGCGTGCATCAGGTGTCAGGAGAACAGCTCCACACGGAGGGGCTCAAACTCTCAGGCCCTCGTGTGTGGAGGAGCGAGAGAGAGAGGACTTCGGATTGAGAGAGTCTCAGCATCTTCCTGGCGGGGAGGGTCCAGTTTAGAAGGGTGATGGGTGAGGGTTGAGGGGAGCTGCTGGGGACCTGTGTCTTGAGGAAGTGCCTGGCCTTTTCACGGGACAGCAGTTTTGTGGTTGTTCAGCTGCTCATATGTGTCCGACTCTTTGCGACCCCATGGACTGCAGTATGCCAGGCTCCTCTGTCCTTCACCATCTCCCCGAGTTTGCTCGAACTCATGTCCATTGAGTCAGTGATGCAATCCAACCATCTCGTCCTCTGTCGTCCCTTTCTCCTCCTGCCCTCAATTATAACCTTTTTTTTTTTTTTTTTGGCTGCATTGCATGGCTTATGGGATCTTAGTTCCCTGACTAGGGATCGAACCCATGTCCTCGGCAGTGAGTATAGAATCCTAACCACTGGACTGCCAGTGGAGGTCCTTATTTTAACCATTTTTAGGTGTACTGTTCATTGGCGTTGAGTACACTCACATTGTGTGTAACCGCCATCCCCTCCCATTGCTAGAACTTTCTCATCACATCAGACTGAAACCCTGCCCCCAGTGACCACTGACCCCCACCCCCTGCCCCGGCCCCTGGTGCCCACCAGCCTGCTTCTTGTCTCTGACTCTGACTCCTCTAGAGATAGCGTAGGAGTGGGATCACACAGCAGTTGTCCTTTTCTGTCTGACTGACTTCACTTAGCATGTTCTCAGGCCCCTCCATGTTGCAGCATGTCTCTGAGTGTTATTCCTTTTTAAGGCTGAGTAGTATTCCACTGTGTGTATGGACCGCACTTTGTCCATCCGTTCATCTGCTGGTGGAGGTTTGAGTTGCCTCCGTTTTGGCTGCTGTGAAAATGTGGGTTCCAGCCCCTGCTCAGGCCTCTGTTTTCAGCTCTTTTGGGTACACACCCAGAAGTGGGATTGCTGGATCATATTATATAATTCTGTGTTTAATCTCTGAGGGCAACTGCCAGGCTCTTCTCCACAGCTGCACCGCTTCACATTCCCACCAGTTTCTCCAGGAGGAAGAGAAGTTGTCTGTGCTCGATATAAATCCGATTTCACATGAAGTGGGGCAGGACCTACCCTCAAGTCATTAGGAGTCTGGGGTGGGTGAGGGAGGGTTTGGGGCTTCCCTGGTAGCTCAGTTGGTAAAAAATCTGCCTGCGATGCAGGAGACCCCAGTTCGATTCCTGGGTCAGGAAGATTCTCTAGAGAAGGGATAGGCTACCCACTCCAGTATATTCTTGGGGTTCCCTGGTGGCTTAGCTGGTGAAGAATCCGCCTGCAATGGGGGAGACCTGGGTTCGATCCCTAGGTTGGAAAGATCCCCTGGAGTAGGGAAAGGCTGCCCACTCCACTAGTCTGGCCTGGAGAATTCCATGGACTGTATAGTCTGTGGGCTCACAAAGAGTCAGACACGACTGAGTGACTTTCACTGAGAGGGAGGGTTTGGAGGCCTGGCTGTATGTAGTCCTGGGACTTTGGGCCATGGGAAGCCGGGGGCCTTCTTAGCTAGGGCAGAGCAGAAGCAGGGTGGTGCTGTGGAAAGCTGAGGGCCCAGGGTCGGTGCAGGATGGACCTGGACATGGGCCAGGGGTGTCAGAGGCCCAGAGGGATCCAGCTTGAGGGGCTGGGCTCCACGCAGCAAGGTCGGAAGGGCAGGGGCGAAAGTGGAGACGTTTCTGGGCTCAGCAGTGCGCTGCTGGCCGCCGTGCCCACTCAGACTGAGTGAGGGTGGGGAGGAGGGGGCGGGCGTGTGGTGGGCAGGGACCTCTGGCGTTGTGACTTCTGAGGCCCCAAGTGGAAGACAGGTCGGGGTCACACACCCATCTGGTGAGCTCCTCGCCTACTGAAGGAGCAGACGTGTGTGCCGCAGACCTGGGAGCCGCACCCTGGACTCCTGGAGGTGCCCCCACCTTGTCAGTGGTCCTGGGGCCTGCCCGCCCTGGAAGGACGAGAGGATGAACACGAGTCTGCCTACACTGGGAGCGGAAACACCAAACTCAAAGTCAGCTCGGCTCCTGTGGGTGGAGAGACAGAAAAGGTGCTACACTAAGCTCTCAGGCAGCTCCGGTCCTTCTTTTTTTCTGTAATTGTGCAGAGTGTGTAAGAACGACACCATCCTGTGAAATATGACGAGGGAGGGCCTCGTGCGGCCGAGTGGCTTTGCGTTTGCCCCTGTGCACGCAGCTCATTGGCTGAAAACCCGGTCCTGCCCCAGAGAGCTTCAGCTCCTTTCCGTCTGAGCGAGGATCTTTGGAGTTTCCACCGCTGAGGGCTTTTCCAGGAGGCACGGGGTGGGTGAAGGTGGGAGGTGTGCTTGTTAGGTGCTGCCCAAAGGCATGGTTGTAGGAATCATTAATGATAAGAAATGCTGCATTCTCTGGTTCTTTATAAATAGATGCCTACCTCTTGGAAGAAGCCTGTAGCAGTACCTTCTGTGGGTTTAGATTTTTAAAAGTTAATGATTCTGACCCCGGTTCGGAGAAAGAGGATGACTGTGTTTTGAGAAACCTTGTTATCTGCAGGTTCAGCTCTGTAGCAGCCTTGCCTGGGGGTGGCTTGCTGGGTCACAGGTCTGTCTGCGCCCAGTGGAGATGCAGTTAGTCTGCTGATCCCTTCCTGACTCAGTCCCACCTCCTCCAGGCCCTGGGAGCTTGGCTTCCCACGGCTCCAGGCTGCAGCGGAGGAGGGAGGTGCCTGTGTGCTCTGCGAGGACCAGTCGCCCGAGAGCGTGAACAGGCTTTGCAGGGAACTGCTTCGTGTTTTCAGAGACCTCCTTCGAGCCTCCTGAGCAGTGCCTCCCTTCTCCCATGAGTGGTCCCTGCAGGGAGGCTGGATTCTGCCCCAGTGGGAGCTCTGCAGACCTCTTGGCCTCCCCAGCCTGCACCAGGAGCCCCATGGGCTTCAGGAGGGGGCCCTGCCCCGTCCATCCTCACAGCCTGCACTCAGCTCCTGAGTCCCCTTGCCCCCAGGGGTAAAGCACCTGGATGAGTCGCAGCCCGGGGCTCCTCTCTGTGGCTCCAGAGGGAGATGAGAGAGGCCGCCTCAGTGTCGGTGGAAGGCAAAGAGCAGAGAGATGCTGTGCAGCAGACTTGCAGTCCCCACAAAAGAGGGCGGTGAGGACAGAAGGAGGAGGGGTCGCGAGAGGCCTGGAGACAGGTGACCCCTGGAGGATGCCTGCGTTCCAAGCCTTGTAGATGCTCGGCCTGGGGCTGAGTCCCGGCCAGAGAGGGACTCAGAGGGAGGAATGGGAGGGGAAGGGCTTCCCTGGTGGCTCAGCTGGTAAAGAATCCACCTGCAATGCAGGGGACCTGGGTTCAATCCCTGGGTCGGGAAGACCCCCTGGAGGAGGGTATAGCAACCCACTCCAGCATTCAGGCCTGGAGCGTCCCATGGACAGAGGAGCCTGGCGGGCTACAGTCTGTGGGGTCATAAAGAGTCATACACGATTGAGCAGCTAAGCACAGCACAGCAAACAGGGGAAGGAAGGACCAGGAGGAGAAAACCCAGCAAATCGCAGAGAAGAGGAGGAAGCCCACCTGGTGTTTCATCGGATTTGATTTTTTTTTTTTCCTGATGTTAGGAAAATACCCATGAGCCCAGTGACCCTGAGGAGGTGTGGAATTGAGGCACCAGGGGATGAAGGGTTCACTCACAAAGTGGGGATGTTTTGTGTGGTCGGGCCAGAAGCCTCACACCATGGTTAAGCAGAGATGCTGGGGCCTGTGGTCACCCCAGTGAAGGATTCGGTGGTCTGAGTGACAGCGGTACTCGGAGGGCCCACTGTGGCCCCAGTAGGCTGGCTCTGCCACGCTGGCTGTGCTGCTGTGGCAGGTGAAGTTACGTAAGATGGGTGCCTACCCCTGAGCTGGTCCCACAGGCTTCATCTACTTCAGTGCTTCCAGAAGCTTCCGTGGGGCCCCGTGACCCACGAGATGGCCCCCGTGCCCCCCATAGATCATTATGGTCACTTCTTCTGAAACGGCTGTCTTTTCTAAGAGATAATTTTAACACTTCTTAGGAGAAGGCAATGGCACCCCACTCCAGTGTTCTTGCCTGGAGGATCCCAGGGACGGGGGAGCCTGGTGGGCTGCCGTCTATGGGGTTGCACAGAGTCAAACATGACTGACGTGACTTAGCAGCAGCAGCAGCAGTAAGTATAATATTAAAGTGTTTAATCATATGGCAGAAAATGTAGATAAATAGCAGAAAAGAAAAACCATAACCCCGACTAACATCGCAGATGATCTTATTTGGCATAGTTCCCCACCGTCCTTTTTTTAAGACCCCTGAATAAGTATAAATGCAGTTTTCTGTCCAACATCGCACATTTTTTTGGTCGTGGTTTTTCTAGGGTCTTCATTAACTGTGATTTTTAAATTGGCGGTACTTTCATTTCTTTGGGGATTTGAGTGGAAGCATTTTGAGTTTTCTAATGATTGTTAGACGTGGACATTTAATCTGAATTGTAAACAAACGTCTCGTGCTAGCTCCCGGCGATACGCAGCGCTTGGCAGCTGAGTTAGTTCTCAGAGCTCTCCCCTCGTGTCTGTTTACAGGGATCTACCGCACAGAGAGGGATAAAGGCACGTTGTACGAGCTCACGTTCCGAGGGGACCACAAGCACCAGTTCAGACGCCTGGTCTTATTCCGGCCGTTCGGCCCCATCATGAAGGTGAAGAAGGAGCAGCTGAACATGGCCAGCACGCTGGTCAACGTCATCGTGCCGCTGGCCAGGAGGGTGGACAAGTTCCGGCAGTTCATGCAGAACTTCAGGTGTGTGTGACTCGCGGGTGGCTCCTCCCTCTGGCACGCAGGCCCCTTTCTCTCCCTGCTTGGCTCTGTGTTCTTCCTGTAGAGTTGATCGTTGTATCTGCCTTTCCCTGGAGCAATTAGATGCGACTTCCCTGGTGGCTCAGATGGTAAAACGTCTGCCTGCAATGCAGGAGACCTGGGTTTGATCCCTTGGGTGGGGAAGATCCCCTGGAAAAGGAAATGGCAACCCACTCCAATATTCTTGCCTGGAAAATTCCATGGACAGAGGAGACTGGTAGGCTACAGTCCATGGTGTCGCAAAGAGTCAGACACGACTGAGTGACTTCACTTTCTTCTTTCTTTCTGGTGGCACAGTGGAAAAGAATCTGCCTGCCAATACAGGAGATGGAAAAGACCTGGGTTCCGTTCCGGGGTCAGGAAGATCCCTGGGGGCAGGAAATGGCAACCCACTACAGTAATTCTTGCCTAGAAAATTGCCTGGATGGAGGAGCCTGGCGGGCTACTATCCATGGGGTGACAAAGAGTCAGACACTGAGCACTCAGAGCAATTGGAAAGCGACTAGATTTCCCTTCAGAAGTGCGGGTCAGGAGGTCTGGGTTTTCGTCAGGATCTGCAGAGATGGCCGGACACCTGGGGGTTCTATTCTGACTGCGGTGGCTCAGGGTGGGGGCCATGTGGCTGTGCTGTCCCCAGCGTGGACTGGGCCCTCTCCCGGCCCCCAAAGACCTCCGCCCTCGTGGCCATGGACCTGTGCGTCTGGCTGCAGCCCGGCTTCCCTTCCTGCCCTGCTCCAGCAGCGGCTGGAATGCTCTCAGAGTCTTTTTTATTTTAACCCATGTCTCCTCCGAGGTTACGTGTAGAATTATGCCGAGAAGTTTCCCAGCCTTCATTTTTGTAGATACCTGAGAAGACTTCAACGGGCTTTTGTTCGGAGGCAGTGGTAGTTTTTACATGTGTCTTCAAGCTCCTGACTTGTAAGTGCTGTGTCGAATCTTGCACGCTTGTGGGCCACACTCACACTGCTTGAGGTCAGTCAGCAGCTAGCTTGGCCAGCTTATCTTAAAGATAGAAAGTCGTATGTGTCTAATGATACATCTTAGAATATCAAGCTTATTTTTCATCTTTTATTATTAAATGCACATTAAAGTCACTTGGTCATGTCTGACTCTTTGTGACCCTGTGGACTATACAGAATACTGGAGTGGGTAGTCTTTCCCTTCTCCAGGGGATCTTCCCAACCCAGGGATTGAACCCGGGTCTCCTATATTGCAGGCGGATTCTTTGCCAGTTGAGCCACAAGGGAAGCCCATGAATACTGGAGTGGGTAACCTATCCCTTCTCCAGCGGATCTTCCTGACCCAGGAGTCAAACCGGGGTCTCCTGAATTGCAGGCAGATTCTATACCAGCTGAGCTATCAGGGATTAAAAGCCAGTAATGCTCAGTATAAGGGTGTGGTTGATACTTTACATTCCGGGTCCTGACCATATTTGAAGAGTAAGCCTCCTCGACTCCCTGGCTGGGTTTCAGAGATGGGAGTAAAGAAAGCCCATCACTGTGCCGGATCCCAGGAAGCCCAGCACTTGTGTGCCAAGATCCCTTTCTGTCTTTTGTAACCTCACTCTGAATGTGTCCCTCAAGCAGAGGTGACAGCTTCTGTCGAGATGGCCCTCCCCTCGAGATGGTCTCATTCCAGCTTCCAGAACCTTCCCTACTGGCATGTCCAGGCCTAGAGATGCGAACGCCTCTGCGGGCACCAGGAGGGGTGCTGCTCTCGTCCCTGTGTCCTGCCTACATCCTGTCATTAAGCTTTGTAAAGTCAAAGTATCAGTTGCTCAGTCCTGTCCGACTCTTGCGACCCCATGGACTGTAGCCCGCCCAACTCCTCTGTCCATGGGATTCTCCAGGCGAGAGTATAGGAGTGGGATGTCATGTCCTTCTCCAGGGGATCTTCCCGACCCAGGGATCGAACCCCGGTCTCTTGAATTGCAAGCAGATCTTTACTACCTGAGTCACCAGGGAATAGGCTAAGCTTTGTAAATGGGTCCTTAATAAATTTTCTCCAACTTGAAAGAGTAACCCTTTTCTAGCTCAATGTTAAGGTCACAATCCAGGAGTCTCTGGGGCTCCTCTGGCCTGACCGTCCCTTCATTCAGAATCCCTCAGTGGTGCTCCTGACTCCCGGTTCTGTGTGCAGTGTGTGTCAGGTAACTGCCCGAACCCGGTGCGGGCCGGCCGTGTGCTCCTCGTGTGCCCGGTGTGGACCAGGCCACTGCCTGTGCCCCAGGCAGGCTGCCACTCCGGAGAGGAAGCTGGCAGTTGTTTGGACCTGAAGTCGCCTCCCCGTGATTTCTGCCCAGGTCTCTGGTTCTGGGCTCACTCTGTCTTCTCCGGTTTGGGAGCTGCCTTCAGCCATGCTGTCCCAAGGGGCTGGCTGGGCTGACCTGCCCTTTCCTCCTCTGAAGAACACGCCAGGGCACACCCCTTGCCTGTCAGCAGTGCCCCTCTGGCTCCAGCCCTGAAGTGGCTGGCGCTCGGCTCCTTTCAGCCTCCCCGGGTGCAGCCATGTCCCTCTCTGCCTTCTCTTCAGACCAGCTCAGTGCACTGGTGGAAGCATACATACTGAGCGGGCTGACCCGCCGGTGGGCACCAGGCTGAAAGGAAAGGCTAGCCATTGCTCCTGAGGCCGGTGTGCCCACTCCCAGGACGAGTTTACAGTGAGATCCGTGGGTCAGGAAGCTGTCTGGAGCTTGCAGGGCCCTGAGGCTGGCTTCAGCACCCAGGCCTCTCCCTGGTGAACTGGACTCGAGAGGCGGTGCTCACCCTGGAGGGCTGTCTGCTCGGGAGCTGGCCGAGCCCTCCCCGCAGGGCCCTGAGCCTGGGAGAGCAGAATTCTCCTGGGCTTCCCCAGTTCAGTCACTGCCTTGGTGTCATGAGGATGGCCGATAATTAGCAGTAGGAGTAACACTGGAAGGGAAATATTATTGAAAAAGGTAAAACTAGTACCTTAATGAGTCTCCAAAGTGGAGGTGACGAAATGAAAAGTAATTCTAGTTAAAGTTTTAAAAACAAAAATTCAAAGCCCCTTTCTTTTGCCTGGCACTGTTCCCTTGCCTGTTGTCGCACGTGGGCAGTGGGGTCCTTGGGGACTGGGGGGGGCCCGTGTGTGCGCCAGACCCTCGACCAGACTGCGGGGGATGAGAAGAGCCTGGCTTCATGCAGAGAGGAGTGTAGTCACATAGTTAGAAGTAGAGGCCGGGAAAGCAGGAGGAGAAAGCCTTCCTCGACGGAGGGCGCTGGAGCAGAGCTGACAGCAGAGTCTGCTCCATGGTCCAGCAGCTTCTGAGAGCTCTGAGGTCTCTGAACAGTTGGGCGAGACGGGATACTTAAACCTGTGCTCAGACACTCAGTCGTGTCGAACTCTTTGTGACCCTATGGACTATAGCCCGCCAGGCTCCTCTGTCCATAGGACTCTCCAGGCAAGAATACTGGAGTGGGTTGCCATTTCCTCCTCCAGGGGATCTTCCAGACCCAGGGATCAAACCCACGTCTCTTATGTTTCCTCCATTGGCAGCCAGATTCTTTACCACCAGCACCACTTGGGAAGCCCAAAATCATCTTGTTCTTGTTGTTCAGTCGCTTAGTCGTGTCCTGTGACCCCATGGACTGCAGCATGCCAGGCTTCCCTGTCCTTCACTATCTCAAGGAGTTTGCTCGGACTCACGTCCATTGAGTTGATGATGCCATCCAACTGTCTCATCCTCTGTCATCTCCTTCTCCTCCTGCCTTTGAGCATCAGGGTCTTTTCTAATGAGTTGGGTCTTCACATCAGGTGGCCAAAGTATTGGAGCTTCTGCTTCAGCATCAGCCCTTCTGATGAATTCAGAGTTGATTTCCTTTAGCCCCAATACCTGGGGCTATGTAATTTCGAGTCAGAACTTGGTGAAGGTGACATTTCAAGCTGGCCAGCAGGAAATGGATCGATCCTTCAGTACATGGCTTTAGGACAGCTAATCAAGCAGTAGAAAAAATTTCATTCTGACTTCGCACCAAAACCCAAAGTAAACTCTGGTCAATTAAATATTTAAATGCCATTAAAATGACCATAAGAGTATTGGGAGAAAATACAAGCTGGTGTTTATTCAGTGTTCGGTGTTGTCTCTGTGAAGCCACTTCCATCCAGCAGTGGAAACTGTTACTACTGAGTCTGAACTATTCTGATTGTCACAGAAAGTGGAACCGTGAGTGATCTTTTTTCTTCTTTTGGATTCTCTCTGTCTTAGACATTTTTATATTGTTCTGGAAATGTTTATACCGTTGCCCTACTTTTTATGCTTTGTTTAAAAATTCAATGGAAGTTTTATTTTTTTTGCTTTTATAGTTCAAAGCTGACTTTTACACTTGTGAAAGTGATACATGGCTATAATGAGATGTTTACATGGCAGAACACAACCAGGAATAAGTTATTTAAAAACTCAGGTTTGGCCCTGCTTCCCTAAATTAACCATTTTAAACATTAATTGAACGTTCTTGGCACCTTTCTTTGCACGTCTACAGATACAAAAATACCACATTTGAAATGCCATTCAGTATGAGACGTGCTTTATGTTCTATTTTTAATGAGAGAATTAAATTTTTCCTCACTTAAACCTATAGCCATGAAATTAAAAGACCCTTACTCCTTGGAAGCAAAGTTATGACCAACCTTGATAGCATATTCAAAAACAGAGACATTACTTTGCCAACAAAGGTCCATCTAGTCAAGGCTATGTATTTTCCAGTGGTCATGTATGGATGTGAGAGTTGGACTGTGAAGAAGGCTGAGTGCCGAAGAATTGATGCTTTTGAACTGTGGTGTTGGAGAAGACTCTTGAGAGTCCCTTGGACTGCAAGGAGATCCAACCAGTCCATTCTGAAGGAGATCAGCCCTGGGATTTCTTTGGAGGGAATGATGCTAAAGCTGAAACTCCAGTACTTGGGCCACCTCGTGCAAAGAGTTGACTCACTGGAAAAGACTCTGATGCTGGGAGGGATTGGGGGCAGGAGGAGAAGGAGACGACAGAGGATGAGATGGCTGGATGGCATCACCGACTCGATGCACATGAGTTTGGGTGAACTCCGGGAGTTGGTGATGGACAGGGAGGCCTGGCGTGCTGCAATTCATGGGGTCGTAAAGAGTCAGACACGACTGAGCGACTGAACTGAAACTTATAGAAAAGGATCTGCATTATGACAGAAGAAATAAGTGCTCTTTGAGAAAATGTTTCTGTGCTATAAGAGATATTAGTTCCTGGGACTTCCCTGGTCGTCCAGTGGATTAAGAATCTGCCTGCCAATGCAAGGGACATGGGTTCAATCCTTGGTCTGGGAAAATCCGCTATGGAGCAGCTAAGCCCGTGTACCACACCTACTGGGCCTGTGCACCCCAGAGCCCATGTTCCCCAACAAGAGAGGCCTCCACGATGAGAAGCCCATGCCCCAGAACTGGAGAGTAGCCCCGCTCACCGCAACTGGAGAGAGCCTACAGGCAGCAGTGAAGACCCAGCACGTCCAAAAATCTAAGAGAGAGAGAGAGAGATACTAGTTCTGTCTAATTATAGGTCTGATTAGAGATGGCTCTGAAGGTAAAACATATTTTACGAAACTGAGCAGACTGAAATCGTCATGTATCTCCACCACATATATTAATGTTAGACTAGATCAACTGAAAAATCCCGGTAAGAAGAAGAGAGGAGCACGGTTATGTTTCCTTCCTCTCTGGGGCCCATCTCCCGTGTCTCAGCTGCCAGTTCTTTTCACCTCAGTGGGGTCTGCAGCCCTGTGTCGTAACCACAGCTTCTGTGTGTCAGTGGATTTAGGGCCTTCATCAGCAGTGCTCCCAACAGTGACGCCTTCATTCCCGAGGTTTAGGGTGCCTGGATTTCATGGTCAGTGTCTCTTCAAGAAGGGTCCTGAGTGCCTGAGAACAGAACTTGTGTTCTGTGCTTTTCATCTGCAGTTTAGGGTGCCTTGGCTGGGATTAAAGCTCTTGGGCACGTTTCCTTTCCACGGGAGGTTGTGGAGGTTCTGCGTATGACAACGCCGTGGAGGAGTGTGAGGCCTGCTCTGTTCTGTCTTTGCTGAAATTGGCGGAAGAATGCCTGCCTTCGTCGTGACTCATGGCCGCTTAACCCAGATGCGCCTCAGCTCAGTGTCTTGTTTTTCTGTCTCCTGTAATTCAGTTGCCTTATCTGTGGAGGATTGTTGCTAAACTCCAAAAGATGCCAGGATTCTTGGCCTCTGGAGGAGAAGAATTCAATCCGGGGCCAGAGACAGGGCTTGATCACTCAGAGCTTTGGGTAATAAAGTTCTATTAAAGCATAAAAGAGATAGCGAAAGCTTCTGACACAGACATCAGAAGGGGGCAGAATTACAATGAATCAGAAGAATGTCTGGAGGTTTGCAAAGATCTACTAGACCCACTCCCACAATCCACATTTCAAGATTAGCCAGAAGGCCCTCAGGAAGGAGAAACTGTCCTCAAGCAGGATACATCGCTGCTATATAATCCTTAGCACAGAGTCCAAACCCAGTTGCTAGTTGTGTAATCATCAGTTCCAGGCTTAAAAATGTTTTATGTGACTAAGACTAAGGAATGTAGGGAGAAAAAAAAGACATTTGTCCTTTCTTCCTCCTTGAGAATTCCAGACCCCTATCTCCACTTGGAGAGCCCCAGACCCCTTTCTCCTCCCTGGGGACCCTGGACTTCTTATCAACCTGCCTAGGAATTGACTCTCTGATTTGTTTTAGTGGATTCTTTCATTTCGGGGAACTTTTTTGGTGTTCTAATTGCTGCTCTGTTGCTGATTTCTCTGCTTCTCGGACCTACTTATAGATTTCGTAGTTTTTCTCAGTGTATTTGCTGCCCTCTAATTTTTAACGCTTTCGTCTTTAATCTGCTTTTACACAAGCCTTTCCTTTATGTGAGGAATTTGATTTTCAGATGGAAAGCCTCGTTTCCCTCAGTCTCAATGGCTAATGAAAAGGTAGCTGCCGTTTGTTAGGTGAGACAAAATTTTCCTAGCAGGAGACCCTCAGGGCCTTTATTGATGAGGCCATGAACAGGAGATGGGGGATGTTCCTGGACTGACAAGAAGTGATGCGGCTGAAGCTCCGGGCTGTCCCCGCCCTCAGTGGGAATGACACTGGTGTGTACGCGGAGGAGACTTATGGACTGCTGTGGTCAGGTGTGCTGGGGCTGCTCGAGGGCCTGTGTGCTCCAGAACTCCACTGTTGCTATGGAGATGAGGTGGCTCTTCACTCCAGCAGGCGCCGCCTCCTCGCTTGCTGTCCGGTAGCCCTGGTGCCTGTCCGGTGGACCTCACAGGGTCCACGAGCTGTTTCCTCTCCCATGAAAGCCCCGGGTGCCTCCACTCCCAGGACGTCTTCAGCCTGGCCCAGAGCAGAGGAGGTGCACCCAGGAGAGCTCACTTCAGATTCAGTTCCCTTTGCCTAGTGGTGTGTTGGCTTAAACCGACCTCCCCCTCCTTTTTTTAAATCACCTCATTCTGCCTTTTTGGAGACTCTTCTTGCATTTGCTCTTCGGCTTCTCCGTTTCCCTTGGCGTCCGGCGTATCCATCTTTAAGCACATCCGTCGTTTCGTTGTGTAGTTTGTCTGCAGTTGCAAATTTGCTCGACTTTTATTTTGACACCTTCCAGCTGGACTGAGAACCCTTCCCCATGTTGCTCTGAGCCTTCTCAGACTTTGCTGGTTATTTTTGTTTAATGTTCCCCTGTTGCCCTTCCTCCAACTCTTCTCTCGTCCCTCCCAAGGCACTTATGACTTTTAAACATAGTATCAGAGACACCTTTTACTTGAATTTTCTGCAGAACTTTTTAAAAATCCTCTTCCTGCTTAGCGCTGTTGTTTCTGGACATTTCTGGGTCTTTAGAAACCAGTGACTATGGACTCTGAGATGGAGGTGGGGCTGCAGCGTGGGCTCTACTGGGTGGGCAGGGGACCAGCCTATCCCTGCTGTGCACGCGATGTGCCAGGCCGCCCACGGGGGCCTCGATCCGGGAGGCCCTTTGTCGTCTTTGTGTTCCCTTGCGTAGCTCACCCAGCCCTGTCCCCCACCCAGCCTCACCCCCTACCTCTCCCTGGGCGGGAGATTGTCTGATCAGATTCCGATGCCGCTCCCCGAAAGTTTCTGGTACACATGTTTGAGAAATGGTAATCTACATCATTCACCTTATTTCCATTAAGGTCTCTCCAGGGCCTAATAGAGGCTGTTTTTAACTTCATTTGAGCCAGATTATGTAGAATCATCTGTTCAAGAGAAGAAAACCATCAGTGGTCTCAGTTGCTGTCCTGAAATGGGGAGTGTAGGTCCCCGTGGCATGGTCGAGGGTCACTATTGACTCTCACGCCTCAGCACCTCAAATTGTGGCATCCAGGAGTCGTGAGTCCTTCGGTGTGGGGTGCGGGAGGGGAGAGGACCCACCAAGCTGAAGAAGGTTGCTTTCTGAAGCCCGATTCTGACGGGCCCCCATCCCTCTCTGTTCCCTGTATCTCCCTGCTGTCCTCTCGGGCTTTTTCATTTGCACGGGACATGATTAAAGCCTCGGTAGGTTTTCTTCTCATCCCCCATGTTCCTGAAGAGCAGACTGACTGAGACAAGAACTGTGATGTGATTTCCTTGCATTCGCACCTTCTCAGCTGGGAGAGCCCTTGCCCCAGTCCTCTCCACCTGCGGGGCGTCCACTCGCCTGTCTAGGCTCAGCCTGGATGCCGCCTTGACCTTGGTACCTGTCCCCATCTCCCATCAGAAATCGGCCACATCCCCGCCACCCTCCTTTGCCTCATTAGACCTGTTACTGCCGTTTTCCGACCTGCCGTGCTTCCCGCTCTCAGCTGCCCCTTCCTTGCCGTCAAGTCCCTGGCGTGGGCAGTGTGACCAGTGTCCCACTTTGCTCTGAGCATTTACTGGGTGGTGGGCTTTCAGAGCTAAACTCCGGAGAATCCCAGGAAACCTGGATGGTCCCTCTACAGAGCCACACGTGGTTATTCTTTTACAGTCTTACTCCACTGAGAATTATGCATCGCACAGCAATGGGACTCAGTGTTTGTCCTCTCGTCTTTCAGGGGATGCAGTCCAGGGAGACCTGCTTTGAAAAGCACGAAAGTTTGTAAAATTATCAGACAGATGGTGATGATGTTCCTCCCTGGGAGGCAGCGTGTGTTGGCCGCTGTGTAGATAGTTTTAATCATGCAATCTCCAATCAGAGGGAGACCTTCTCAAGGGCAGAAATGTCTTACTCGATTTTTAAGACTTCTTATTTGTTGAATGAAGGCAGGAAGGAGTAGATGCATGAATGGAGTGGGGCCTGGAGGTGGCCCTCAGAATAAACTCAGCTTTGCCTTTTCAGGACGCCGGAGCTGGTGAATGAGAAGTAAAGATCCAGTGTGTCTCTGTTTTATTCCTTGAAAACAGGAAGTCCTTTGATGGATTTTAAAATGCCAACAAAGATGTTGCTAGAAAAAACAAGGATGCTTTTTATTCAGGCTCAGTGGGTGACCCTCTCCTGATCCATCCTGGGATGGATTTTTTTTCCCGAGTGCACACACTTTAAAGCAGTTTTTCAGGCGCCTGATGCTGTATGTGCTTTTATTCGGCCCTAGCCAAGGGGGCCCCAGGATTCTCTGGCAGGTTTGCAGAAGAAGTCTTTTGTGTACAGAGAAGTTTGTCCCCCGTGGGTGGTAGCTCCGTCTGCAGGGGCGGGGCTGGGAAGCTCTCAGTTTTGAAACAGGAACAGCACCCCAGCCCTATTCCTGGTCCCTTGTCCGCTTCTCAGAGCCCCAAATTCAGTCTGGTCTCAGAGTCAGATCTCTTCCTTCCTCTGGAGAGGAGAGAGAATTCGCAGAACCAAGGCTCTGAGCAGGTGAAGCCTGTGCCTCTTGCCCAGGTCAGTAGACTCTTCCCCGGTACTTCTTTCCTCTGAAATTCTCTCCTCCTCCTCCTCTCTGCACCACAGTCCTGCACATCCCTCAAGGTGCCAGTCATTCCAGCCCGCAGGACGGTCATCCCTTCAGAATTCTGTGTACTTTTTCATCAGTGCCACGAGCTTCCTGATGATTTCATTTGAGCTCATTTATTTCTTAAGAAAGTTTTTGAGGGCAGGAACCATGTCTTCTCTGATCTTCCCAGCAACCCCAGGTAGACAGCCCCTCCTCCTTGATGTCATCATAAAAATCACTGGACAAACTGGCCTCTGCAGTTAGAGCTCAGAGACTCTGAAACTCTGATGGGGTGGTTGTCTAGCGGTTCAGGGAAGTTGCAACACAAAAATAAAGGAATGAAATGGAAGGACAAGCAAGGTATCAGCATTTCCCAAAATATCATCCTGCCAGTAGAATTGTATAAAGAAGACTGAGGGCTGAAGAATTGATGCTTTTGAACTGTGGTGTTGGAGAAGACTCTTGAGAGTCCCTTGGATAGCAAGGAGATCCAACCAGTCAGTCCTAAAGGAAATCAGTCCTGAATATTCATTGGAAGGACTGATGCTGAAGCTGACACTCCAATACTTCGGCCACCTGGTGGGAAGCACTGACTCATTGGAAAAGACCTTGATGCTGGGAAGGATTGAAGGCGGGAGGAGAAGGGGACTACAGAGGATGAGATGGTTGGATGGCATCACTGACTTGATGGACGTGAGTTTTAGCAAACGCCTCAAGATAGTGATGGACAGGGAAGTTGCTGGCGTTGCTGAAGTTCATGGGGTAGCAAAAGAGTCAGACACGACTTAGCAGCTTAAACAGCAGCAAAGTAGAAACGTACCTTTAAGTTGCTTTCAGAAATCTGCTGAAATGATGCACAGACACATATGCATACCGTCAGCCACAGAGCGGGCAGTGGGGAGCAGGACGGGAGTCCACCCACCGGGGAGGGTGCCATCCAGCAGCGGTGCTTCTGGCCTGTCGCCCTCTCACCGCCATGACGCTGGCTGTCCCCAGGGTTTCTGGAGGCCCCAGAAGAATAAATGTCTTTTAACCTTTGCTTGTTCAGTCTGTAAGACTATTCTGTGTTGCACACACAAGAAAAGGCAAGGACGAGGAGTCCGGTCTCACCCTTGCTGGACTTCGGTGTTCTCATCTGTACAATGGGCTCTGTCTTCCATCCTTCATAGACTTCTTGTGGCAGAGAAAGGGACGGCCCCAGCGCTGTTCTGGACATTGGATCCCAGCCCCAATAGGCTGGACCCGAGGCAGGTTGAGCCTGCACCCTCTTGCATCTTGCATTTTCATTGACCAGATCTACATGTTTAAATTCCATGGTTTTCTTGGTAAGAGAAATAGGAATACGGACGCTGAGATGAGCCAGCCAGAGTGTCCTGTCCCGTGCTCTGCTTTCCTGGCGGCTCGTTCCCGGGGGACCCTTTTGCACTTTACAGAACAGGTATCTGTTTGGGCTTCGCCTGTCATTGTGGACCCAGGACCAGACTTCCGTGTTTTGTTTTCCAGGGAGATGTGCATCCAACAAGATGGGAGGGTTCATCTCACTGTCGTTTACTTTGGAAAAGAAGAAATGGATGAGGTCAAAGGAATACTTGAGAACACTTCCCGGTGAGTCCGAGGTGAAGCCGTGGTCGGGAGTCCGGCACCTGAGCCTGGGAGGAGGTACCTGAGCTGGTCCAGGCTGTTTTATGTGCTTACCGCTCCTGGCCTGACCCGGGAGAGTGACGGGCTGGCCTGTGTGTTGGGAGGATTGAGGGGTTGCTTCCGCGCCCTCCATCCTGGGGACCGCCTGCCTCACACACATCCTTGTAGTGTGGGGCAGCGACTCGGATGGGTGGCGGACAACAGCCCAGAGTGGCCCAGGTAGGGGACAGGGCTTCTCTGGCCCACCGTGTGGGGCCCCGGCACGTGTGGGGACTACACTCAGCAGGGATGGAGTTGGGGAGCATGGCCATGTGGGGAGCTGCTTCTCAGCCCTGCTCTTCAGGGCTCCTTCTCATCCACTTCGCAGATGGGCTCACCCTCTGACTCTCTCATTTGCACTTTGAGATCAGAGAGGGGTGGGCGGTGATGACGGGGGGGTGGGGGGCTAGATTCACAGAAGCTATTGAACCAGCACCTTTGGACGGAGGCTTGTGGGTTTCTACCTCATTCATCAGTTACGTGGGGAATAAATGTATTAAAAAAACAACAGAGAGGGTTTTTCCCCCTACCCAAATAAACGAACAAACATGTATTTAATGGGTACACATCTGTGGCATTTTCTGCTTGTGAGGAGGCTGGTGGTACTGTCTGCTCACTCCTCCTGGTTTGCAGCTGCAGGTGAATGACCAGGTGGGTGGTTTCTCTGTACGTACGTCTTGGAGGGTGGTCAGAGGTACTGGGGGCGGAAGTCATCTGAGTAGGTTCATCTGGTTTGAGTATAAACAAGTCCCTCTGTTTTCAGTCTCTGGTCAAAGCATAAGATGCTGAGACTAAGCGCACTTTTTGTGTTCAGGCTTTGTTACTAATTTTGTATTACCGAGCACAAGATCAGAATGGTAGTAATTATTCAGACATCTGAAGCAGTGCACTGGTCAGATTCTATCCACCCTGACTTTTGTAAATGAAGCTTTATTGGCTTGAAGGCCTGCTCATCTCTTTCTGTATCATTTATGGCTGCTTTCATACTCAACTGCAGAGCTGAGTAGTTATGACAGAGACAGCGTAACTCACAGAGCTAAACTTTTTACTATCTGGTCCTTTATAGAAAAAGTTTGCCAACCTCTGTTCTAAAGCAATAAGGAGTTAAAAGAGTTTAAAACTAGTACCAGTTTAAAGCCGTGGCGCCTGCCGAAGGGAGATCAAAGAGAATAAAATAATTGAATATCCTAAATGTAAATGAAATAGAAATCTCTCGACTCCAACGCGTTGCAGTATCCTTTTCATCTCTACTTGGGAGTGAGGAGCGGGAGTTATTAGAATTGATGTCCTCTGCCGGTGGATAGGTTTTAACATCTCTGCAGGTAGCCACGGGAGGTGTGGATCTTTCTCACGCCTTCCAGATGATTCTGACAGGCAGCCCAGATTGAGAATGATTGTCTAGGAAAGTGGAGGTCCCTCCAGGGGGCTGCCTGAGCTACCTCCTTTAAGAATATTTTAAGTAGAGGTCCAGGGGACTCTAAAGCACAGTCAGGCTGGGTCTGGCATCTTCCAAGGACATCAGAAGGCGGTTAGACATTTGCTGATAGATACATCAGGCCGACTTTAGACGAGTCTGATGGACAAATGGGAGGCCACTGAGGCTGTGTTACAGGAAATGCTCTGTCCAGTGGCTGGAGTGCCCGGGACTCTATCAAGGCAGTTTCTTCCATATCATATTACCTGGCGGGCTGAATTCACACTCAGAGGGTTGTGTGGTCAGCCAAGAATGAATAGAATCTGAACAAGGACAGTACAATCATTCCCAGGGTAGGGATGGTTTGGAAAACTCCCAGAGACGAAGCTAGCCCTGAAGGGGACTTCGTGCTAGAGCCTGAGCCAGTCTTTGAAGCAGCGCTGCAGAAACTTGCTGCTTCCCCGCTCTGATCACTGGTGACACCATGGTGTTGATGTCGCGGAGGCCGTGGGGCGTGTTCTGCCCCCTCCTGGGTGTTGCTTTAGGAATGCCCTGCCCTCTGCCGCCAGCCTGAGCTGGTTCCCCACGGCTGCTGCCTGCAACCCCGTGGAGCAGATGGAGTTCCTCATCACCCGCTGTACCCACTCGGCAGTCCCCAGGCTCTTACCTCTCCCATCGTTTTGATGGCTCAGTGCCCCGCAGCCGCACGGGGGCGCAGCTCACCCTTCATCCTCACTCGCCGTGTTCCCTTGGATCTGGGTTCCCTCCACCCTCCTTCCTGCTTCCTCTGATGGTCTGTCCGTCCACACCCAGATCCCCACTCTGGAGCTCCCCCTGCCCTGTCCTGCCCTCTTGGCTCTGACCACCCTCTCCCTCAGCATCTCTCATACACGCTTCCTGGCGCATTTCTATTGTCCTGACTAGGCTATCTGCTGCTAGAGTCTCGTGCTTCTGTGATGCCAGCCCTCAGCATAGGGCCTTACCCAGTTTTAAAATGTTCAGTGTCCTTTAGGAGAAGGACAATGCCCAGTGTGTAGTAAATTTGTACGTAGTAATCTATGTAAAACACACAGAAGAAGCTTTATTAACTACCATTTTTATCCTTCTCTTAAGATGCTAAAACTTTAATTGAAATGCATCTCATCTTTGAATAATATTAAAATATTATTAAATTAGTAAATAATGTTAGATCATTATTATTAATAATTATTAAACCATTGTTATTAACATGAATGATACCACTTAATGTTTGCACCAACCTTATAAGATAGAAGCTGTTAATAACCCCATTTTTTCTTTTTATTTTTCTGCACGGCATGTGGGATCGTAGTTCCCCTACCAGGGATCAAACCTGTGCCTGCTGCAGTGGAAGCGTGGACTCAATCACTGGAACTCCCTGACCCCATTTCTTAGATGAAGAGGTGGAGGTTCAGAGAGGTTGGTACTCAGCCTGCCGCTCCTGATCCGGGGTCCGGGCAGACCTGAACCTCATGTGTAACTTCCAGATTCCCAGTCTTAACATCCCAGCAGATTCTCACCCTAAAAAACCATAGCTGTTCGTTGATAATAGTAAGATTTGAAACCAGTTTCAGTGTTTCACTTGGCTATCAGCATTGTGATAAACTATTCTAAACCTAGCTAATATACACATATTTTAAGAATGTTTTGGAAAAGTCTAGCTTAGTGACCAGCGTGCACTGTTTGTCATCTGTTGGCTTATGCTTACTCCGTCGAGCTTTCTGTTTCCGCGGACAGCTACCTAGCAGTGTTTCCCAAACTACAGTTTGTGATTCATTAGTGCTGTGAAATCGATTTGATTTGAGTGGATTGTGTGCAGTGTTTTCAAAAAACCAAGGTAGAACAGGACAGAAGATTATCAAAATGTATCACGAGTAGTAAAGATGAAATATTGTTTCATGAAACTTTAATTTCAGAGAGTGTGTGTGTAGAGGGGTTGCTTGTCACGATGTATAATATATCCTTTTGTAAGGATAAGCGTGGTGGTCAAAATATTTAGAAGCTACTGACATAGATAGAGATCCCATTAGTTTGAGAGGGGATCCAGGCATAAGATCTCAATAACATTTTCTAGTCTGCCCTTGGGCTTCCCTGGTGGCTCAGTGGTAAAAAATCCACCTGCCAATACAGGAGATGTAGGTTCAATTCCTGGGTTGAGAAAATCCTCTGGAGAAGGAAATTTCAATCCACTCCAGTATTCTTGCCTGGGAAATTCCATGGACAGAGGAGCCTGCGGGCTACAGTCTATGGGGTCACAAAAGAGTCGGGCACAACTTAGTGGCTAAAAGACAACAATAAAACAACAACAAATTAGTTCTCAGTAGATGATTTTTATTCCACAGAGATTTTCGTACTTCTTGTTCCATTGCCACGTCGTGTCTGACTCTTTGTGACCCCGTGGACTGCAGCATCCCAGGCTTTCCTGTCCTTCAGTATCTCCCAGACTTTTCTCAGGTTCATGTCCATTGAATTGGTGATGCCATCCAACCATCTCATCCTCTGTTGCCCTCTTCTCCTGCCTTCTGTCTTTCCTAGCATCAGGGTCTTTTCAAATGAGTCAGCCGTTCATATCAGGTGGCCAAAGTATTGGAGCTACAGCTTCAGCTTCAGTTCTTCCAAAGAGTATCCAGGGTTGATTTCCTTTAACATTGACTGGTTGGATCTCCTTGAAGCCAGGGGACTCTTAAGAGTCTTCTCCAACACGACAGTTCAAAAGCATCAATTCTTTGGTGCTCTGCTCTCTTTACTCTCCTGCTCTCACATCTGTACGTAACTACTGGAAAGACCATAGCCTTGACTAGACGGACCTTTGTTGGCAAAGTGATGTCTTTGCTTTTTAGCACTACGCTTCATCTAGTCTTAAATTTTACAGCCTAGCTTAGTGGTTCTCAAATATAAATGTACTTTGAATAACCTGGCGTGCTTTTAAAAATGCAGATTCCTGAGCTCCAGCCCCAGAAATTGAGTTGTTAGGTCTGAGATGAAGCCTCCGAATCAAGACTGAGTTCAGCCTGCGGTGCTGATGTGAGTGGTCCATGGCCTGTATGGGGAGTTCGAGCCTAGGGAACCCACTCCCACTCCACTGTTCTTGCCTGGAGAATCCCATGGACGGAGGAGCCTGGAGGGCTACATTCCGTGCGGTCGCAAAGAGTTGGACATGACTGAGCGACTAACTAACACACACACAGCCTGGGGACATTTGCTTGGAGCTGTGTTAGAAAATTAAAAAAAAAAAAAAAAAACCGTACTGGTAGATGGATTTGCATGAGTTTTAATTTACCGTGTGGCATCTTTGTCCAGTCGTGAGGACAAGAAGGCATCTTTCAGAAGGATAGTCTCCAAGATGGAAGCACTGGAACCGAGACCCTGACCTGTCCTGCAGCCGTGTGCCCGAGGGTTTCGTGTGTGCTGTCAGGAACCAGGCTTTGTTGCCATGGTGTTGTCTGCATTTCATGCCTCTTTGAAGGGACTTGTTTGATGTGTATCTTCGGGAGCAATTTATTAGAATATCCATAAAGAAACCTGGAGAGAAAGTTGTCTGAAATTTGAGCGTAATTGTTACTTTAATATTCTTCATAAACAAGGAGGCTTCATTTTATCTATTTACTTTTTAGTATTTATTCGGCTGCGTCAGATCTTGCCGCACATAGGCTCTTCATGGCGGTGTGCAGGCTTCTGTCTAGTTTTGAGGTGGGGGCTTCGCTGCCCCACGGCATGTGGGGTCTTAGTTCTCTGGCCAGGGATCAAGTCCCGTGTCCCCTGTGTTGGAAGGCAGATTCTTGATCACTGGACCACCAGGGAAGTCCCAACAAGGACTTTTTTAGAAAAGAGTCTCATCTGCTAAAATGAAAAATGCTACAAAGTCAATTCCTTTCTAGAAGATAAAGAGTCCTGGACACTGGGAAGTGCCTCACAAATGAAGGCAGCTTCTCAGGGCTGTGGCCATCTCGCCCAGCATCTGCCAGAGAAGGGACCAAGCGCCACTCAGCTTGGTGACCACTTCTTTGTGCAGATGTGCCTGTATTTTTAGGTGTTCCAAATGGTTCTTTGGGGGATTTGAGCATGGCATATAGATTGTAGTATCGTGATAGTGTTAACTTTCTTGAGTGTAAGTACATCACTGTTATTTATAAAGGAATGTATCTTGGTCCTTATTTTTGAAAGTGAAGTTGCCCTGATGCCTGTAACCTCAAATGGTTCAGAGGAAGGAAGGAAATACAGCCAAATTTTAACACTTGATGAACCTGTGTGAATGGTATATAGGTACTTTAGTATGCTTACAACCTTTCTAATGGTTTAAATTTTTCCAAGTAAAAATTTAGAGAAAATATGCTATGAAAAAAATTAAGTGAAATTTAGTTCATACAATGTAATATAATGCAGCAGTTTTTTTTAAAGGCTATATCAGTGAAATGGTGGAATAAAGACCTTGCAAAAATTCTCCTCCATAAAAGCAATGGGAAAATTAGTAAAAATCGTCAGAATCAACTTTTATAAGACTATGGAAATTAAAGCTTGCAATAGAATAGAAAGTGCTCTAAATAACCGAATCTCGGTGTGAACAGGGAGCTTTGTGAACTTTAACTTGCCTCTTTTCCATGCCTCTCCCTGCCTTCATCTCGTCAATAACCTTGAAGGCCAGCAGCCCATAGGAGTCACAGCTTGGCAGCCACTGGGCGCCAGTATATGGCTGGAGCTCTGGCTCATGTGCAGGGAACGAAATCCGTTGTTAGAAATTGTTCCTGAGGAGGCCCAGGTGTAATCCTTAATAGCCAAAGACACGAAGTCAACTGTATTAAATAAGTTCAAGGAATTAAAAGAAACGGTGTTTAAAGAAGTAAAGAAAAATATGAGAGCCTTGTCTCACCAAATAAAGAGAGATCAGTTAAAACAAGAACCAAATAGAAAGTCTGGAGTTGAAAAGTACAATATTTAAAATAAAAATTTCACTGTGGGGCCTCAAGATCCAGTTTGATCGGGCAGAAGAAAGAATCAGTGAACTTTAGGTCAGTTGATATGATACAGTTTGAGAAACAAAAATACAAAAGAATAAAGTAACTGAGTAAACCTCAGAGGCCTGTAGGATACCATCAAGGATGCCAACGTAGACATACTGGGAGATATCCTATCCAGAAAGATAGGAGAGACATAGAGGCAGGAAGAGATACCTGAAGAAATAATGGTCCCAGACTCCCTGTATTTGATGAAAACATTAAACTACACACCCAAGAGGCTCAAAAACTCCAAACAGGAAAACTCAAAGACATGCAACAAATAGTTGAAAGACAAAGAGTAAAAGAATCTGTGTTACTGTGTCCAAACTTTTATAGCCCACCACGTTGTAGGCCAATAAACTGAGAAATGCAGTGTTGGGGCAAGGAGTAGTGGCTTTATTTTCAAAGTGGGACTAATGTCCCAAAGAACCGTCTTCCTCCAGTTAGAATTCAAGTTCCTCTTTTACTGAAAGGGGAGGGAATGTGGTTGGTTGTTGCAAAACCTCTTGGTGTTGGAATCCTTTGGTCTTGCAGCTGTTCACAGGTCACAATGTTCCTTTAACGTCCAACAAGACAAATCTTATTCCCTGTCCTGCAACTTTTTGTCGCTATATGAATGGGAAAATGTTATACCTGTAAAGGTCAAGACCTTGAGAACAGTCTTCTTGTATATTTCAGGCTATAGGCAACATTTTTAACTTGTAGCAAAAGCAGTAGAATACCAAGTTTAAAGTAAAAGAAGCAGATCCAATATGGAGTCAGATTTGTTCTTCTCTACATAAGCAGCAGGAGTGAAGCAACTCAACAGGGCCAAGGAATCCTTTATAAGATAGAAAGTGGGATGGCATGTTCAAAGTGCTGAAGGTGAAGTTCTGTCAACCAAGAATTCTATATTCAGCAAAACCATCCATCAAAAATAAAGGAGAAATTAAGACATCCTCAGTTGAACAGGAACTGAGAGAGTTTGTCACTGGTAAATAAGAAATAAGGAAAGGAGTATTTGTGGCTGATGGGAGAGGATACTAAACTCAAATCCACACAAAGAAACACAGAGCGCCAGAAAAGTAACTACATTAACAGAAGACACAGTAAAAACGTATTTTTTTGTGTATAGCTTTTTTCCTCTCTCATTTAATAGATAACTGCATAAAGCAGTAATTATACATCTGTACTGATAAAGGCACAACTGATTTTTATGTTAATTTGTTTCCCGCAACGGTACTAAATTCATTTGTTACTTCTTAATGGGTTTTTGGTGAAGTCATTAGGGTCTTCCATATATAGTATCATGTCATCTGCAAATAGTGACAGTTTCATTTCTTTCTTTCCAAGATGGATGCGTTTTATTTCATTTTCTTGCTTAATTACTTTGGTGCCGCTGCTGCTGCTAAGTCGCTTCAGTCGTGTCTGACTCTGTGCGACCCCATAGACGGCAGCCCACCAGGCTCCCCCATCCCTGGACTTCTCCAGGCAAGAACACTGGAGTGGGTTGCCATTTCCTTCTCCAGTGCATGGACTTCCAATACTGTGCTGTTTAAAAGTGGCAAGAATGGACACTTGTCTTGTTCCTGACCTTTGAGGAAAGGCTTTTACATTTTTACTGTTGATTATGATGTTAGTGGGCTGTCCTGGTGGCTCAGACGGTAAAGAATCTGCTTGCAATGTGGGAGACCTGAGTTCTATCTCTGGTTTGGGAAGATCCCCTGGAGAAAGGAATGGCTACCCATTCCAGTATTCTTGGCAGGAGAACTCTGTGGACAGAGGAGCTACAGTCCGTGGGGTCCAAAGAGTCGGATGCAGCTGAGTGACTTTGAGAGAGAACGATGGTGTTAGCTGCGGATTCTAGAATATGGCCTTTGCTATGTTTAGGTACATTCCTTCTATTCCTAATTTGTTGAGTGTTTCTATCATAAAAGGATGTTTGAATTTTTTCTGCATCTATTTAAATGATAATAAAATTTTTATTTTTCATTCTGTTAATGTGGTGTATCACATTTTATTAATTTGCAGATGTTGAACCATCCTTGCATCTTAGGGATGGATCTCTCTTGATCATGGTGTGTGATCCTTTTAATGAACTCATGAATTCAATTTGCTAGTATTCTGTTGAAAATTTTGCATTATGTTCAGGGATGTTGGCTTGTAGCTTTCCTTTTGTGTTTTTGTTTGACTTTGGTACCAGGGTAATGTTGGCCTCATAAAATGACTTTGGAAATGCTCTTCTCCCTTCAATATTTTGGAAGCGTTTGAGAAGGATTGGCATTAATTCTTTAAATGTTTGGTAGAATTCATCTGTAAAGTCAGCCAGCCCTGGGTTTTTATTTGGGGAGATTTTTGACTACTGATTCAATCTCCTTGTTCATTATTTGTCTGTTCAGATTTTCTATTACTTCATGATTCAGTCTTGATAAGATGTATGTTTCTAGGAACTAATCAATTTCTGTTATCTAATTTGTTGGTATGTAATTGTTCACAGTTGTCTCATGATATTTAGTATTTCTGTGGTATCAGCTGTAATGTCTCCTTTTTTGTTTATAATTTTGCTGATTTGAGTCATCTGTTATTTTTCAAGATAATAAGCTGAAGGTTAGTCAATTTTGTTTATCTTTTCAAAAGAAACTTGCTGAAACAACTGTATAAGCAGGCTTGTATATAAGCTCAGAAACTAGAGAACTCTAAATTTTTTAAAATGCCTGCTATGAAAAACTAGCTGGGAATATGTTTAGCTTTAAATTATTTACTGTATTCATATCCCTTTAGTAAGTAGAAGTCATAAGCAATGTCAGTGTTCAGGGATGTTAGATTTAAATTTTTAAGTTATACATTAAATGTGTATTTCTATGTAAATTTTTAAATGTGCTTTTTTTTTTAATGAAGGGCTTTTGTGGGAAGTGTCACATTAAGATAATTTCCTTGTAGCAGTCAGAAGATATTGATATTAGAGTAGATCACATTAGACAGCAAGATCTTTTATCATTTTTAAGCCAGCAGTTCTGGGAAATGCAAGTCAATTAAAGAAATTAAGTCTCGGTTGAAACAGTAGCTTCCTCAGGTCATTTTAAACTCTGTCAGCATGACTACACCTAACCTGGAGGAGACCCCATGCATCGGACTTATATTAAGAGAAAAGAATTGAAGGAGAAGCTCAAGAATTTTGTCAGTCGATAATTACAGTTCAAGAAGAAAAGAGAAGAAATAATTATAAGTAATTCTGGGGCCATTTGGAGCTGCAGACTCTGATTCATAACAAGAAATTACACAGGAAAAAAATGTGATGCTGTGAAAAACCCCGTTTCTTACAAGGCACTTACTCTCGTTTGTGTGTTCAGTTGCTTAGTAGTGACCGACTCTTCGCAACCCCAAGGACTGTAGCCTACCAGGCGTCCTCTTGCCCATATAATTTTTCAGGCAAAAATACTGGAGTGGGTTGCCATGCTCCCCTCCAGGGGATCTTCCCAACCCAGGGATCAAACTTGCATCTCTTGCGTCTCCTGCACTGGCAAGCAGATTCTTTCCCACTAGCTTCACCTGAGAAGCCCGTGTTACTCTGGACATGCCGCTAGATATTACATTTCTTTGTATGGGTAAATGAAATATTTCAAGCCAAATTACATCGTATTTTCCTCAGCACTCTTTTTTTCCTTTTACTGACGTATTTGTAATCTTCTGTAAAGCTTGGGTTTGTGCCTGAGAAAGAGTTGATTGGGGCGTCTTCCGGATTGGGGAGGGAGGCCCACCCCAGAGGACGAGGTGGTGTCCTGGGCCAGCGCCTCCCACAGGTCCCAGGTCTGAGTCCATGGACTCATCTCCTGACTCATCTGGTGTTTACGGAGCTGCTCTGCGTCCCATGGGCACCGTTTACTGCAAGCGCTGATAGCCCCTGACGATAGAGGTAAGGGCAGCCCCTGTCCTGCAGGCCAGGGGGGTCAAGTGCACAGGGCGTGAGAGAGGGCACTGGGTCCCGGAGGATGGAGGAGGGACTGGCCCCGACGCCTGGGGGCCCAGAGAGGACACCTCGTCCCACGGGAGGGCGGGAGGGGATGCCACTCGATAGGGACCATGAGGATCGGGGGGGATCTTCCCTGGAGTCTGTGGAGGAAGTGGATCCCCCAGGGAGGAGACCGCAGAGCTGATGCAGGAGGTCCCTGCGTGTCCACACCATCCGTGCCCGTCTTTTGGCGGAGGGGGTGGAGATGGACAGAGCTCAGCATGGCCCCCGGCCTGTGTGCCTCTGCATCCGGGCTGGGCCTGTGGTCGTGCTGTGCACATCCCCACACCAATGACCCACTGCAGCAAGTCGGTGTTCTGTGTTGAAACGTGACCTTGCTTTTGCACATCCTCTTAGTACACGGTCCCCGTGCCGCCGGCAGGTGCTGGGACCCACTCCAGTGTTCTTGAGCTTCCCTGGTGGCTCAGCAGTAAAGAATCCGCCTGCAATGCGGGAGACTTGGGTTTGATCCCTGGGTTGGGAAGATCCCCTGGAGAAGGGAACGGCTACCCACTCCAGTATTCTGGCCTGGAGAATTCCATGGACTGTAGAGTCCATGGGGTTGCCAAGAGTCAGAAATGACTGAGCGACTTTCACTTTCACTTCAGACCAGGGTTTGGGGAACCAGGGGGTGGAACAGATGAGACTGACCTCTGTTTGGGGCACGTGTGTCCCCCCCAGCCACCATCCCCCCAGACCTGTAGCTCTTGCTCAGTCATCTCCCTGCCACTCGCTCAGCCCCCAGGCTGCTCGTCTTCCCGGATGTTAGTTCAGTAAGAAAGTGAAAGTGTTAGTCGCTCAGCCGTGTCCGACTCTTTGTGACCCCATGGACTCTACAGTCCATGGAATTCTCCAGGCCAGAATACTGGAGTGGGTAGCCGTTCCCTTCTCCAGGGGATCTTCCCGACCCAGGGATTGAACCTGGGTCTCCCTCATTGTAGGCAGACGCTTTACCATCTGAGTCACCAGGGAAGTCCATACATATATAATTTATCTATTTTTGGCTGTGCTGGGTCTTCGTGCTGTGAGGCCTTGTCTCTCACTGTGGCGAGCGGGGCTACTCTTTGCTGCGTTGCTCGGGCTTCTCGTGTTGGCTTGTCTCGTTGCGGTGGCTTCTCTCATTGCAATGCCTTCTCTCGTTGCAGAGCACAGGCTCGGTAGTTGTGGCACATGGGCTTAGCTTCTCTGTGGCATGTGGGACCCTCCTGGATGAGGGATTGACCTCGAGTCTCCTGCGTTGGCAGGCAGATTCTTTACCCCTGCGCCACCAGGGAAGCCCTGGTAGTTCAGTTTCTAACGCTGCCTGTATTATTTTAACTATTCACCGTGACTCGACTGTGTAAATGTGTGACATTCTACACAGTAAGTAGCAAATACGCTATTTGTGTAAATATTTGGTATGTCAGCACCGATAAACCGTAGGCTATTTGGGACGAAAATCCTGAGTGTCTTTTAACATCACAATTCAGGGACCTGCCCTCCTCCACTCTTGGCAGAAGTTACTTGCTGTTGTTCAAATAGGAAGCCTTTTTTCTATTTGAAAGCTCTAATGACAGACCTTGGGAAGCCTCTGGGAGGAGGCACCTGAGTCCTGGGTCAGATACATCTGAACCGGGATTTGATGCTTCAGCAGGGCAGCCCTGCCTGCCCTGGAAATCAGCTGATGGATGTCCCCGTGGGCTGGGCGGGTCCCACAGAGTGTGGACTGTGAGACTGTCGAGAGCACAGATCTGCTGCAGCTCTGAGAGGAAGCCGGGCCCCCCGGCGGGGGATGCGTCCTGAGAGGCTGGCTCAGATGAACAGGTGGAGAGTCACGCATCTCTCAAGGGTAGAACCGCCCTGGAAAGTGACCAGGTAGGGCAGGGGGAGGTGGGCTGCAGAAACCTCCGGTGGGGTGGGAGGATGGTGAAGGGCTGCATGTCAGCTGGATGTCTTCTCTGGGGACAAGGAGGCCGAACCATGCCTTTTGGGGGAAGCTTTGGGACGCAACCTCAAGGCGCGCCTCAGGAAATAGGATCCGGGGCCACCTGCCCGGGGAGAAGAGTCGAGATGGAGTTCAGAAAGAGGAGATTCCCCCTCACGTAGAGCGAATCAGCCAGCAGTGGAATCTTAGCTTGTGAAGGGCCTGAACGCATCCATGAGGCTTAGCAGCCAGAAGTGAAATGACTGCCCGGGTAACGCGGGGCGGGGCTGGACTGGAGTGGTTCGTCTGTGGACACGTTTAGTCGCCAGCACCTGCTGAGCACCCAGTGGGGCTGGGCGGCTCCAGAGCCTGGCCCAAGGCTCCAGACTCGCCCTGCGGTGCTCCACCAGCCACCGGACCTCCTGCCATGTCTGGCCTCAGACTCGGACAAGGTTGGGCCCAGGTTTCCAGGATAAAAAATGAGCAAGCTCATGCCCAGGTCTAAAGGGAGGTGACAGATCAGGAAAAGGTAGCAGAGCTAGCTCCGCTGATTAAGCTGCATGTGTGAAGCTCATGGCTCTGCATTTGTGTTGACCTTCACCCAAGACAGTTTCAGACTTCAGACAGTGGGTATGGGTTATTGAGGAGCCTTCCCTGGTGGCTCAGATGGTAAAGAATCCACCTGCAATGCAGGAGATGCAGGTTCGATCCCTGGGTCGGGAAGACCCCCTGGAGAAGGGAATGGCAACCCACTCCAGTATTCTTGCCTGGAGAATCCCACGGACAGAGGAGCCTGGCAGGCTACAGTCCACGGGGTCGCAAGAGTTGGACATGATTTAGTGACTCAACCATCACCACATGGGTTTTTGAACCTCTTTTGAGGCAACGAGATTAGAGAGAACTTGGGGGGTGGGATAGGCTGGGTTGGGGGAGGGTTCAGAGCCAGGAGCAAGGAAGCCATCAGGCAGGAGAGGTACATGCAGCCAGCAGGAGGGGGTGCTGGCTGGATGCAAGGCCTGTACAGGTGGACTTGGGCGCTCCAGTAGGACCAGAGTGGGTGTCTGGTTCTCTCTGGGAGAAGCAGCCCCATCCCACTCGGTACTGGATGAATTCCTGGAATTTTGTTCAAGCCATGCCCCATTTCAGAAGGTTCTGGGCAGGAACAGCCAAGTGAAGAAACACCTGGACTCCCTTACCCAGCCCTGTGCTGGTAACAGACTGGCTGATACTTACCCAGTGCTTTATGCTCTTGGCAATGCTTGCCTCACTGGTAACTCTGAGCAGTTAAGGAAGGTGTCGTTATTTCCGTTTTGCAGGTGAGGCAACCGAGGCTCCAGGAGATTTATGGGCTTACTTAGATCACAGCCTTAATGCACAGGAGAGCCAGGCCCCAGATGCCCCAACCTTCTGAATCCCAGTGGTGTGTCCTTGGCATGTTTGGCCGCTTCACCTATGGGTGGGAAAGGGGGTCCAGGTGTAAGTGTCTGGGGATAGACCCAGACCGTCCTGCTGGCCGCCTGGACTTCAGCGCTGACGAGGAGCTGCTTGGTGGGGCCGTGGCAGCGTGGCTATGTTTCTTTGGCCAGCGGTTTCAGTTTCATTGGCTCCAGGGCCATGGGGTTGTCCCAGGTTCTGTTGCCTGGTCTTCTGTGGCTCGTGTTCTCTCCCTCACATTAGCCTTGACAGTTGTTTTCAATATGGGAAGAAACAAGAAATAAATTGGTACTTATACTGGCTCAGACAGTAAAGAATCTGCCTGCAACTCAGGAGACCTACGTTTCATCCCTGGGTTGCAAACATCCCCTGGAAAAGGGACAAGCTACCCACTCCAGTATTCTTGCCTGGAGAATTCCATGGACAGAGGAGCCTGGCAGGCTACAGTCCAGGGGGTCACAAGGAGTTGGACATGACTGAGCGTCAAAACACGTCCAGACTTCACTAGATATTTTCATGTCCTTAATCCCAGCGCCCTCAGGTCGCAGAGGACACGTGGCGGGATGCCGTGGGCCTTGGCTGTGCGTTTTCCAGGGAGTTCTGTCCTGCGAGCCTGGGCCCCTGAGTGACCGTGTCTGGTCTCCCTTTCAGAGCCGCCAACTTCAGGAACTTCACCTTCATCCAGCTGAGCGGAGAATTCTCTCGGGGGAAGGGGCTGGACGTGGGCGCCCGCTCCTGGAAGGGCAGCAACGTGCTGCTCTTCTTCTGCGACGTGGACATCTACTTCACCTCCGAGTTCCTCAACACCTGCAGGCTGAACGCGCAGCCAGGTGGGCTCCCCTCCCGGGCACCCTTCTCGGCACAGCTCGCTCTGATCACCAGCTCCACATCAGCCTTCGGCCCCCCAGTGACGGAGACAGGGGAGCTGTCTCATTGATTCCTCCTTTGGTGTCGCGCTGGGGGCCTGTTGGCTACCGTAGCTCCAGGCTCTCAGTCCCAAAGGCGTGTCCATAACCCCTTTTCTGTTCTCTCCTGGGAGGTCAGCTTCAGGGGATAACCAGGAGCAAGTATGGTGGGGAGGACGTGGGCTGAAACCACAGGGAGGGCGTGTCTGTGCGCAGCCCCCAGGGCAGGAGGGGCCCCGAGCAGAAAGAACCCACGACCCAAAAACTGTTCTCAAAGCCTGGGACTCAGTGGCAAGGCTGACACTCAACTGCTAGCCACTGGAATGGCTGTGTTGGTTGTTAAAAAACCTGAAATGCTTCTGTGTCAGTGGATAAAGAGCAGCCACCCTGGGCTCCCTGAGTCTGTTCCTGCTGCCTGAGGTCACCCTGGCCAGCTGCCCTGAGAGCCAGTAGTTAAAGGGTTAAGATCTGGCTGGGCAGGGGGCATTGAGACCCTTGTTCACACCCATTCCCACTGGTGGTGTCCAATGCTGGAGCCACTGGCCATCAGCCCTTGGAGCATCACCCCCATTCTGGGAAGTCAGGAATCCAAGTCTGTCCATCTGGTCTACCTGCTGCGGTTCTAAGATCTGTCAGGGTCTAGTGAAGAGAAACAGGGACGTGCATGCAGACGCCAGGGGTGTGTCCGAGGGTTGAATATAAGTGAATAAGCCTAATAGCTTTATCTGTCCCTTTAAGCGAATGTTTGTTTTCTGATGTGCAGGGAAGAAGGTGTTTTATCCCGTCCTTTTCAGTCAGTACAATCCAGGCATAATATACGGCCATCACGATGCAATCCCTGCTTTGGAGCAGCAGCTGGTGAGTGCTCCCCTTGGGGCCTGGGTGGGGGGTGCTCTGTTTCATGGCTGTCGTTCCCAGGGGCACCTGGCCACGAGTGGAGGTGAGTGGAAATCTGAGGGTTGCTTCCTTAAGTAATTTGTAAGTTTGGCAGATTTTCTGGCCTTTGCTCCAGCACCTCATCCATTAAAAAGTACTTGCAGTGTTTAAAAGTGGGAAGTAAACAGGAGCAATACCTTAAGAAAGGTAGTTTCACACCTTCATAGCTTTCTTCTGGCATTTTGGAAACCAATATCATTGTATTATGGACGAAGCACGTTTTCCCTTTATTATTGCAAAGCGCTACGAGGTAAGAAAGCTGAGATTCAGGCTCCGATTGGACAGGCAGAAGATGAAAGTTAGAAAGAGGTGGCTGACCCCCCGAGCACACAGTGAGTTAGGGACACGGGGCCAGATCACTGCTCCCACTTACCGTTCCATTAGCATTGGAAGTGTTACCAGCCAGGTGGCTTTCACAGGAGTGTGGGAGGGACTCTGTGCTGAGATCCTGGTGCACAGGTGATGGTAGACACAGCACCCAGGCACTCCTTAAGCTGAGATGTCTTCGTTGGTCCTTTAAGCAGAGAAACAGTGTAGGTTTCAGAAAGATGGGTGAAGGCAGCAGAGAGTCCCCGTGTCGCTGGAAGGCACGCCCCCCAGGGTTGTTGTCACCCAGCTGCCATCGTCTGCAGAGACCAGGGGGCTTGTCTAAAGCCGATGCGGGCTCAGGCTGCGGGCGGGGGCCACTGCCTTGAGAGCCCTGTCTCTTGTGGAGGTAAAGCCGCGTCCTGTCTCCTCTCACGCTGGAGAACAGAAGCTTCCCTGTGACCCTGAGGAGTGCTGGACTCCCCAGTGCTTTCCTGCAGTGGGAAGGGAAGCTGATTTCATTGAACACGTGTTCTAAGAAGTTCTTTAGGAGGGCCAATTCTGTGTTGAAGCTTCCAGATGTAGGAAAACCTGTTCTCTCCCATCCCCGCCACCCCCACCCGCCCCCCCGCCCCGCATCCTGGGTCCCCTTCCTGTTCTTCTCTGGCAGCTGATATATAATGACCTTTTCCAGAAAGTTCCAGCTTGGGCTGCTGCAGGCTGGACAAGGGTGATTCTGCACCCCGCCCCAGTTGGAGCCTGACCATCATCCTCTCTCCCCCAGGGAAGTTTGAATATCGCAGCTTCTTTGTCCGACTCTGCATGCTGTGTATATACTCAGGTGCTCTGCACATCAACACTGTGAGAGCTCTTCACTCCCCAAGAACCAAGTTTACCTACTTAGGGGTGATAACCGCCCCTGTTGAGACAGAGAAATTTCACATTTCCTTTCCATAGAGTTCTTAGCTTCTCATAGGGCTCCAGTGGGAATCGAATTCCAGGTTTATTTCCTTTCAGCCATTCAGTATTAGTTCCTCTGATTTTAAACAAAGTACTGCTTTGCATTTGACGTTGAATGGGCTTCGTGGTTCAGCTTCAAATCAAGGCCTTACTTCTTGCAGGGATGTCATTTCATTGAACAGTTTAAAAGTTTCATCCTTTTGTTGCTGTTCCTGTAGGGAAGCTGGAGAATCTGGTCAAACCAGTTTCTCAGATCCTCAGGATAAGTGGTCAGGTCAGAAGCAGAACTCAGATTGCTGTGTCCACAGCTCCGAGGCCTCTGAGCTCTCCTGCAACCTTGACCACTCACATCCAAGTCCACCTGAGACCTTCACTCTTTCTCCTAGACTCAGCCTGGGTCACACAGCCAGCTAGAGCTCAGGTCAATACCGGGATTCACTTACCTAGTGTGATGGAAACAGTTTTGCTTGGGATTTAGGTGAGAACCGAAACAGAAGGGAAATGTCAGAGGAGAACATCCAACCCCAGAAGTTAATACGGTGGAGAGAGGACGTGTGGGTGCAGAGAGGGGGTAAAATAAAAGGTGGTGATTGGAGGTGGGCGAATTAGGAAAGACTTCCTGCCAGGGGTTCATTTTGGCTCAGTCTTGAAACATCCGACACATACTTATTAATAAATTCTCGAGAGCCTTCGCTGGAACACGTCTGTATCAAGGGGAAGGCAAAGCTCAAATGCAGAACTCGGCTGTGACAGGTGACGGCCACGTCCAGACAAGAGGCAGGCTTTGCCGGCAGCCCTGCTGATGACTTGGGTACCACTTATCACTTCTGGCTGTTGCCTCTGACATTGGATGACATCTGATAACATTTGCCTGCAGACAAAGGCAAGAAACCAAACTTAAGGGATCTTCTTTTGTGTTCGGGTTACTTCTTTCTGTACATTTGAGTACAGTTGGTAATCAGCATTAAGTGAAATCATGGGATTTCATACTATTGTTTGACCTATTGAGTTTTAAACCTGAGATGAGCCTTGCTGATGCTTTAGTGTAGAAACAGCCTTCCAAGAAAGGAATAACCCTAATTTAAATAATTGCTAATTTCAGACATCCCCTTTCCCGGTTTGAGCCTTGTCAGTTCCTGCTGAGGCCCCAGGCAAGAAGCTGTCAGAAATCCTCTCTCCTTACGCTCCAGTCTCTCTGTCACCTTAGGCCAGAGATGAAATTCCAAAACACAGATTAATTCTATTAAAAAAAAGAAATCTTTGAGGACTTTGCTGATGGTCCGGTGGTTAAGATTCTGCGCTTCCAATGCAGGGGACACAGGTTCGATCCCTGGTCAGGGAACTAAAATCCCACAAACCATGTGGTATGCTCCAAATGAAGTGTTCAAAGCCCCATCTGTGAAGGGAGAAGGAGCTGCCTGTCTTCCAGACGTCAGTCCTCCCACGGGGCCTGGTTTGGGCGCCCTCTGACGTCTCGAAACAGAGCTGAGGAGAGAGTTCCTTGCTGGTCCTGGCCATACCAGCACAGCCCTGACCCCTGATTCCTTTGGGGGTGAACTGCCCTCCACAATCTGACCCTCAGACTGATCACAGAGGAGTTGTCTGCAGACCCTGGCACCCGGGTGTGACCCGCTGCTCTGCCAGGCGGGCAGCCCTGCCCGGGGTCTCCCAAGCTGCCCGCCCCGCCCCCCCGCCCAGGGCCATCTCCTCTCCAGCACTGAGGCCACGATGCCTGGCTGCTCCCTCTGCCACGTGGCCCTGCCCCCCACTGTCTGACGAGTGGTCAGCATGCACCTAGTGTGCAGGCCCGGCCTCAGCTCTCTCTGCTTAGGCCCTTCTCTCTCCTTTTGTCCAAAGAAGAGTTTGCCACTGGCCCACTGCTCTGCCAGCGGGCAGCCCTGTCCGGGGTCTCCCGAGCTGCCTGCCCCCGCCCCCCAGGGCCATCTCTCCAGCACTGAGGCCACGATGCCTGGTGTGCAGGCCCGGCCTCAGCTCTCTCTGCTTAGACCCTTCTCTCTCCTTTCGTCCAAAGAGGACGTTGTCACTGGCCCAACTTTCAGTTTAAACTTCTAAGAACTGGTAACTGGGCCTGGGTCATCCTTTGGTCTGTTTTTCTTTGTTCCACTAGCAGACTCTCCCTGAGAACCGAGAGTCCCACTAACGCATGCTGTGTCCATGGCCTTGGGGCAGCTGGCATTCTCTGCCTGCGTGGTCCTGTGAAAAGGACTGTCCCGCTCACATCACAGGGAGAACCTTGCAGCTCAGGGCTGGGTGCCACTTGTTCAGAACTCTCCATGCTGGGGCACAGGTTGGGGACTCCCTCCTACTGCAGGATGAGGGGCAGCCTGGCCCCGGGACCCGCAGACCAGGGTGTCCGCTGCTCACTGCGTGATGCCTGGCCCGGGGCAGGCCCTTCCCGGAAGGTGTTTATGGAGCATCCCAGGACGTCAGCGGAGCACTGGCCAGGCGAGAGGCAGGCCTGCAGACCCCGGGCCTGTGGGGTTTCCGGTGACGTGAGGCCGGCCAGATGCAGCAGCCTTGGTTCTGGGGAGCCTGTCTCTGACGTAGAGGAAATATTCTGCCTGAGTATTTGTAGTTGTTTACCTTCTGACCGAGCATGCTTCCTGCGTGACTGTGGGGAGCCGCCTTCCTGCATCTGTGGGGAGAGGCTGATCTGTGCTTGGCATTCGGTCCTGATCAGAAGTCATCACTCCCGTCGCGTGACCACCATCCTGCGGGGTGTGGCCGGCACGGGCGGTGCCTGCTGGGCTCGGAGCGTGGAGACGGGGCTGGCGGAGGGGCAGGCGGCCTTGTGACGAGCAGGGCGCCAGAAACGGGTGCCATCCCGGCCGGGCGATGCTCCCCTTACGGCATCACCATCGTCTGCAGTCTCCTCCTCCTCTGACGTGGTGGACATCGCCCGTGTGTGTCGCTCTGCCCCGTCCGGAAGCCGGGGGCAGAGGTTCTAAGAAGTCGAGCCATCTGTTCTGAGCCTAGGAAGGCGGAAGCCTTTCTATCTGTGGGTCCAGATCTCACAGTTCTGGGGATCTCCTCGGTGGATGCCTAGGCCTTGGGCTGAACTCCTCGCGGCTAAGCATTCCCTACCGGAGCTGTGCCTGTCTCCGGCGGCCGGGCGCTCTCCTTCTCTGGCGGAGGGGTGACTGAGGGCCGGCGCCTGTGCACTGTGTTCGGGGGGCTGCAGGTCTAGCCGTGAAGGAGACCCGGAGCCTGTGTTTGCCAGTGGTGGTGGGTGGGTGTGGACCGCAGACCGAAACAGCCCATCAGCAGGAGAGCTTCCGGGAGCCATGGTGTTTCAGGGAAAATGTAAACCGGCCCATGGGACTCCAGGTGGGAGCTGATGCTGGCGGGGGGGTCAGCGTGACCACTCTCAGCAGAGTCCCCGTGGTGGGCGACCCTGGCTGGATGGTGTCCAGCGGGTGTCCAGCCTTTGGAGGCCTGTGAACCTGGCACATTCACGGGGACCCAAGACGGGCAGGGCAGGCAGGAGCAGATCACCCGGGGCCTCTGTGGGCCCTGGAGTTCCCCACAGGTTTTATTCTGATGGCCTCGGGGCGGCGGGAGCTAACCCACTACAGGGCTTGGATGGGGCCGGGCTGTGGTCTGACGCACACTCGAGGCCCCTCAGGCTCCAGTTGAAGGGTGTGGACTCGGCCAGCGTGCCCGTCTGTACGGGCATGTCTGTACACCCTCAGCGTGCCCGTCTGTACGGGCCCATCTGTACGCCCTCAGCGTACCCCGACGGTACCTGCTGAGGGCACCACCAGGTCCGTCCCCACGAAGGGCTGAATGTCCACATGCGCTTCCGATACCAGCTTTCCGTGGCCTGTGGGCTTCAGAGCCCGTGTTGAGAAGTGTGTGTGTCCTCATTCCCCGCCCACAGGTCACCTTCCTCTGTCCCACTGTCCCCAGGTGAGGGTCACACCTTGCCGGGCTCTGCATCCACTCAGTGGGTCCTGGCTGGCCACCTCCGTAATCCCACTTTCTTCCCCAGCACTGGCCCTTGTTTTCCCCACTTGGGGCTTTCTCTCAAATTCCAGGGAGGCCTCCGCCACAAGTTTGAAGTTGGGGTGCTGGGGCTACTCTCTCACTGCATTTTTACCCAGGTCTTGTCCCCACCGCCAGAAAGGACAGGAGCCATCAGCTTCGGGAGAAACAGTGTCCCTGCCACTGCCGGAGGGGAGCAGAAGCCATTTCTAAAAAGGGACGCGGTGGAGATTTTCCTAGGCTTTCCTGCCCTGTGAACTCTCTCCAGCTGATACTAATAAATTATTATTGTTGCTGGGGGCTTATTCTGCAGCGGGCCTTTGTTCTGGAGTTGAGCTGGGAGGACACAGGCCCCCTCCTGGCCCTCCTTCTCCTTGGTCTGGTTCATGCCAGGTGGAGTGCCGATGACCTCTGTGTGTTTAAGTTGCAGTGGAATAAGGTGGTCTCGTTGGTTACAGAGTAAAGGGAATGTTAGGTCCATCACAGCTTCTGCAGGCCATTTGTTGAGTGTAGTCTAGCCTGTGCAGTGGATAGAGTGAAGCTTCCCTGGTGGCTCAACAGTGCAGAATCTGCCTGCAATGCAGGAGTCCCAGGACAAGTGTGTTTGATCCTGGGTTTGGAAGGTCCCCTGGAGGGGCATCACAACCCACTCCAGTATTCTTCTGGAGAATCCCATGGACAGAGGAGCCTGGTGGGCTACAGTCCATGGGGTCACAAAGAGTGGCACACGACTGAAGCAAGGATGCTCACCCACGAATAGAGTGAGCCCTCAGGAATGTGGGCGCAGTAGGGAGTGAGTGTTTAGGTGCTGGGCTGGACGAGCCCTCGGGGCGACTTGGCTCAACCTCCTGATTAAAGAAGAGGAAACAGAGGGACGGGGGGCCTGCCTGAGGCAGATGTGCTGGCCGGCGGGCTTGTGGGTCAGGACGTGTTGTTTCCAGTTAGCGGGGACCCAGGCCTGGCGTCCCAGGTGGAGACTGCAGACAGGAGGGGACCCTGCTGGGGGGCCTCCTTTCCTCCCAGCACCTACGTGAGTTTCCAGAATGAATCTGGGAAAATAACCAATACGGTCACAAATCTGTTTGCAGGTTTACTGCAGCCGCACATATATAAATAACAAAAAACACCTTTGAAGTCTTGCTGCTCCAACAAGTATGTTGGAAATGGACTTTTGAAGTGAGACATGCACAGGTCCTGGCCCGGCTTTTTACAGTTGCATCCTCACCCAGAGGGGACCACCCCCAACTATTCAGACTGGGAGAGCAGATGGTACTAAAGCAGTCCATGGATGAGTGGACAGAGCGTGTCCCCAGGACCTGGCTTCACCACGTCCTCATCCTGGGCCAGCACTGCTGACTCGGGCTTTCTTTTCATCCCCTGAGGGGTCCTGTTCGCGCCCTGGGCCAGGATGGCTGAGTTCCAGGTCCTTCTCTCTCCTTCTTTCAAACGTCCCCAGCCCGGTGTTGGGCTGGACACACAAATGGCTTTTCCATGGTGCTGCCCCAAACCGGCCTTCCCCACTGGTCTCTGTGTGTATGTGTGTGTGTGTGGAAGCCTACATCTAGAAACACCCCAGCTAGAGGTGCCATAAGTCACCGGGCATGTTGAGGACAGAGGGGGATGTTGCTGTGCCTGGTCATCCACGCCCCGACCAGAGGGTGACTGTGTCAGCGGCTCCCCCTGCCCCCATGTCCACTCCATCTCCCTCCGTCCAGTGATGGCACTCTCCCTGCAGGTCATAAAGAAGGAGACTGGATTCTGGAGAGATTTCGGGTTCGGGATGACGTGCCAGTACCAGTCCGACTTCATCAACATAGGTGAGCCCAGAGCCCGTTCCCTGATGGAGACCGTGCGGGTCCCTAAGAAGGCCACCCCCCGGGAGGTCGCTGCATAAACGTGGCTCCAGACCAAGTCTCTCAGGGCTTGGCCCTGCACCCTCTGCACAGAGCATCCTCCACGGGGAGGGGATCCCCTGGATGGAAGGGCTGGGAGGGTCCCAGTTTCTCTGTGCTGAACCTGTGAAAATCCTAGACATCACTTCAGGTCCCCAGTGTGCAGGCACTGTCAACATGCACACGGGCACACGTATGTACACCGATGCCTACATGCATGTGCATGCACGCACACACACACATCTAGAACCCAGAGGGGAAAGGTTGTAGATTGGAGGCCAAGTCTCAGAGAGGCAGAGGGACCTCACAGCTAGAGAGCCCTGAGGGTCTCCTGTCCCCTGGGAGACAGCACATCACTCCCCAGGGCAGCACCCACTCTCCAGCCTCTAGAGGGAATGGCGTGGATTGTACACGACCAGGGGATGAGTGAACAGGCCAGAGCCGTGATCTTGGGCCCAGGACCTTGGGTGGTCCCCTGGAGGCCTGTCCTCACGTGGAGACACCCACCTTTGCGTCTCCTGGGGGTCCCCAGTCTTGTTCTCTCTTCACCGCCTCCCCTCTCGCCCAAGGCCTTGGGCTTCTCCTTGTAAGGTCAGTGAGTTGATCTGAGGAGTTCCAGGAAGTTTGGTAGACAGCAGGGACTATAGGACCCTCAAAGAAATCACCTAACTAAATAAAAGCCCAAAGGACTTCCTGGAGGTCTAGTGTTTAAGATGCTGAGCTTCCACTGCAGGGGGCACAGGTTCTGTCCCTGGTCAGGGAACTAAGATCCTGCATGCCGTGTGGCACAGCCAGAAAACAGAAAGAGAAAAAAAAAACCACCTAATGTCTTGAAGTTAAGCCCTGTAAGAAAGAATAGAACACACAAGTCAAGGGTCTCTGGCGAGTGTGCTCAGATTCCCAGCAGGTCACCACGGGTGTGCTTCGATTTCTCTCTAAATGGCCTAAATTATTATGTGTAAATCTAATTTTCAAAAATGACCTATTTTAAAACTTTTCTGAAGGAAATTTCCATTTTGAGAAACTCTTGTTTCCTTGTTCTGTGTGCAAGGAAAAGTGACTCTGCGATGATGTACGTTTATCGAATTTGGACTTAAGAGAGGCACGGCGGCCGCTGGTGTGACAACCAAGGCTTGACTTTGGGCCCCGACCCAGAATCCTGCGTGTTTCCTCAACTGCCCAGCGGCCCTGCTCACAGGCAGGGGTGTGTCGAGCCCCGCCCCCAACCTCTGGCTCCATCAGAGCAGCGTGGCCTGGGGGCTGCAGGGAATCCGGCTAAATGACACAGCCACTGAGTGTTGAGTCACTGTTTCTTATGCGAGGCCAGGAAGTCTCTGGAAGCAATGAACAGTGACAAGCAAGTGGCCCCTGCTTCCCGGTTCTGTCTGGGACGTGGTGGCTTTAAGTTAATAGACAGGGGGATGTCACCATTCACAAAGGTGTGAAGGAGCCACTGTGATGTGAAGTAAGATGTCTGAAGTAAAACTTCAGAACTGTGAGGCCAGTCCTCTTAAAGTGACTCCTCTCACCGGCTTGCGGGGGCCCCTCACAGCTTTGGGGACTCCAGTCCGCAGGAGCGAGGGCAATTTTGTAGGACATGAATTTTTCACACCTCCGGGCCCTCCCTGGTCTTTTCTCTGCAGGGGCAGGAGGGGGCCACGTTCGACAGAGCCCCACGAATTTCCGTTCAGAGGTTTGGGTTGGGACGTCGGGGGCGCTGCGGGCATAGCTGACCCCCACGTTGCTATGACGACAGCCCAGCTGCAGCTGCCCAGGCTTCCGGGATTCGGCTAGGCCGGGGGTGCGGTCTCGCCAGGGGGGTTCCTGAGTTCTCTGACCCCGGCAGACACGCACCACCTGGGCTTGGGGGGTCAGGGCGGGGAGACCTCCCCAAGCTGCTTCTACTGAGCGCGCTGGTACTGGGTGGGGGCCCAGCCAGGGCCCTCCGGCGCGCGTTCAGCCGTGTCTTCTGCCCCGCAGGCGGCTTCGACCTGGACATCAGAGGCTGGGGCGGCGAGGACGTGCACCTCTACCGCAAGTACCTGCACAGCAATCTGGTGGTGGTGCGCGCACCGGCGCGGGGCCTCTTCCACCTGTGGCACGAGAAACGCTGCGAGGATGAGCTGGCGCCCGAGCAGTACCGGATGTGCATGCAGTCCAAGGCCATGAACGAGGCGTCCCACGGGCAGCTGGGGATGCTGGTGTTCCGGCACGAGATCGAGGCCCACCTCCGCAGACAGAGACACAAGACGGGCAGCAAGAAGTCATGAACGGCCCCTGCAGGGAAGCAGGGGTGCGGAGACTCTTTATTTTTTTTTTCTTTCCTTTTTGCCGTTGCAACAAGGAAAAATATTGCCCCAAAAGGGCAAGGAAAGCATTCGACTGGTTAGTAAAACGGACGAGGGGGGTTTCTTTCTGCCTGTATAGCTTATGCAACAAGCATCAAATGCCCCCCTACTTGGCTGCAGAAGCAGCCCAAACACACCAAACCATGGCGACCAACAGAGACGGTCTCATTGTGAGCTTGAAGGCGTGGAGGTTGTGATTGTGTTTACAGCAAAGTGAGTGCTGTTGTTCTGCGCTTATTGAAATATTCATGAAGGAAGGGAAGCTTTGTAAAAAGTTCATTAGGATGGAAGGCCAGCACATGCCTCCCGGTCTGAGGGGTGATCAGCCCTTCTCTGGGGTCTGGGAGCTGAGAGATCAGGATGCCGGCAAGGAGACCGTGTGAAATTCAAAGATACACTCATGGTGATCTTTGTGAATATAGTAAACAAAACCAAATGGACTAAAAATGAGAAAACAAAGAAACTCGTAGCTATTGTATCATCTCCCCCAATATTAACCAGAAGTAATCTACTCATCTTTTTGGTTGTAGTTTTAACCATCTCTGTTAATTTTATTTAAAAATGCACTTTTTTTGGCTTATGAGTTATATTCTGCTTATTTAATTACCCATTTGCAAGCCTTATGAAGAGACCACAAGTTAGCTACATTTTGGTATTTTCTAAGAAGATACTTTTTGCTGCCTTGGTTCAGTTCAGAGCATCAGATTGTGACCCACAGCCGGGGATATGGCAGACGCTGATCCTGTGGGGAGTGGCCAGCAGACGGTCATCAAGGGGATGGCGTGGCTTGGGGCTGCTGACCACATGGGCACACGGATACTTTATCTGAAGAGTATTTCCAAAGTGGAGCAACTGAACACTGGTGGGAATAGAAAATGTACTTTTTACCTTAACAGAGAAGGAAACAAACTCATTCAGACTGGTGATAAAAGTCAGAAAACACGTTTTCTCCTCAGGGGAACTGGGGACCACTTTCTTACCTGTTGAAATAAACCAAAGCAGACTGTATGAACCAAACGCTCTCTTTTCTAAGCAGGGTGCTCTTCCTGGCTTCTGGCTTCCACGAGAAGAAACACAAGGAAACGTCTTTAATGAAAGGTCACTCCACCCGCCAGCAGCCGGTGGGACAGACGATTGTGAGGTGGGATCTTCCAACACAGCCGAGCGGCAGTGACTTAATTGTTTTTTAAATTACGCTGTTCTACTCAGTCACCAAGATGCTTCTGAAAATCTCATTTTATTACATTTTACAACTATTAAAAAAAATAAACGCAGTTAACATTTAGTGGTTTCTATGTTTATGTGAAAATTATTTACTTATTAGCCAGCACCAGATACAGAAGCTAATTATCTCTCATGTGCCTTGCCTTCTGTTTGCCCACAATCAACTCATTGTTTAAAAGCTCCAAGAACAGTCAAGCTGTTGGTGTGCTGGGGTCCAGCCCCGGCTGATCCAGGGTATTCGAAGCGGGGATGGCGTCGGCGAGGGTCAGGATACAATAGCTTCAATTAGATATTAATTAAAGATATAAAGAGTAATAGAATAAGGATAGCTCAGTAGGAAAATTCAGTGGAGAAAAGAGGCTGAGTAGCTTGGTTTACGCGGGAGACCAATAAAACTTCAAGACAAGAAGCTTGCACCACTTACGTAGGCCGCAGGCGTCCTTCCGTTCTCCCGAAGGAGAGGAGACACTGAGGCCTCCCCGGTCGGATCTTAGAAGCCCAGGCAAAATTAGTAAGCTTGGTGGGTTCCGCGCTCCAGATGGAGACTCAGCCAGAGTGAGAGAGAGAGAGACATGGGGAGACCAGTATTTCGAGAAACTGATCCCCATTCTTTATTTTCCAGAGTCTGTTTTTATACACTGAGATGTTATACAAAAGTCACGTGGGGACAGCAGTCCTGACTTTTATTAAAGTCAGGTGCTTCATACAAATGTATACAGAGGTCTTAGGGGTGTTACATCATCTTCTGGCCAGGGGGGGCCTGCTGACAATTTACGACCCTCTCCTTGTGACAACAGTCAGTCAACCAGAACACTTATTTCTCCAGGGGTGATTATTCTTAAAACAGACACCACCCAAATAAAGTTACATTCCTATAGGGTGAGGGTGTAGTGGGTTTTAGTTAAGGAAAGAATTTACTTAGTCTAAGGTCTAACGTGATTAATATCAAAGGTTAATACTTATTTCTTCTATATATTCATTAATGTGTGTAAGGGCAGGGGATATGGAGACTTAGCAACAAACATTGGCTCAACAAATGAAAAACCCTTCACCAATACATTTCTAATCAGCCCACTATACTTATACTAATAGTTTTCTAACTTTTCTAAGGAACCTGTGTTTAGAAGGTTTAAAGCATCTCATGCCTCTCACGGTTGGGAGGCTGTGAGCAATCACATGTGGCCGGAAAAGCCTGTCAGGCAGGCCAGAGAACCTTCAGAGGAGTTTGTAGGTTAAAACACTCTTATCACGCCCAGGAATTATTATTAACTGGAGCTCTAAGTTAACTCCTTTTCCAAAAGAGGTGGTGGGGGACAGCCCCCCGTAAAGTCAGAGGTGTAGGTGAGAGCACAAAGTAGTAAAGTAGGCAGGCTCTGGTTATGGGGGTAGATGCTCAAGGATTTCCAGGGGGACTCCTGAGGCTCGATCCCGCCTTTGCGTATGTCGAGCCTCCTTCCTCATGACCTTTGCCACGGGCGGAGTACCTCACTCTGGCCCCCAACAGGTGGGTAAAAAAAAACAAAATGCATTGTACTGATTTGTACTGGTAGTTCATAAAATCCAATTAAAACCCAGGACGTGAATGGAAGGCAGCATTGGACAGCTAATAAAATGTGATTTGTGGGTACAATTTCTCCTTGAAGTCAGAACACCAGGTCTCTAGTTTCTGGAGATGGGTTTCCTGAGTGTCGACCAACTCCCCTTGGCTCTGCGGCGTTTCGGGGGAGGTCATTCCCTGACCGGGGATGTCCTGTGTACTCAGCATCCCTGACCCCTCCTCCCACCATCACAGGAGCACCTCTCACTCCAGGGACCCCTTAACATTCTCATGTCACCTCCAGGTGACCCCTTGGGGGCACTGATCTAGCAGGAGGGGAGAACCTTGGTGGAAAACCTGGAAGTTAATACAATCTGCGTGTTCTTTTAAAACATTTTTTTTCTCTGTTTAGTTTTGGCTATGCTGGGTCTTGGTTGCTGCTCGGGCTTCTCTAGTTGTGGTCTGCGGGGTCTCCTCTCTAGGTGCATGGTTTCTCCTTGTGCTGGCGTCTCGTTGCAGAGCACGGGCTCTCGGGTGCTTGGGCTCCAGTAGTTGCAGCTCCCGGGCTCTGGAGCATAGGCTCAGTTGTTGTGGTGCTTGGGCTTAACTGCCCTGTGGCACGTGGGATCTGCCCAGATCAGGAGACGTGTCTCTTGCATTGGCAGGCAGATTCTTTACCGCTGAGCCACCAGGAAGCCCTGCTCGTCATTTTTGATTAGAAGTTGAGGAGTGGTTTCTGAGGGCCCTCTTATTTCCACACACACAGTGCTCCTGGAGGAGACTCAGGCCCAGGTCTGTCTCCCCAGTGGGTCTCGGGCTTGGTGGGGCCGACCCTGCCCCTTCCAGCCTGTCTTCCTCCAGGTCCAGAGGCTGCTCTTCAGGCTGGCAGCGGGAGCGTGTGTGTCTGCCTGTGACCTGAGTATCCCCCAGTGGGGCCTCCAGGCCAGAGTCCATGGGTGACCAGCCATTTGTGCAGATTTGAATGGCACAGCACAGGTGCCTGAGGCAGATGTTGAGAATTGGATTTTGAAAGATGCTGAGGGTGGATGAAGTGTGTTAGTTGCTCAGTTGTGTAGAACTCTTTGCAACCCCATGGACTGTAGCCTGCCAGGCTCCTCTGTCCATAGGATTCTCCATGGGTCTCTCACATTGCTGGCAGATTCATTACCATCTGAGCCACCAGGCAAGCCCTAAGAGAAGAGACAGCAAAGTCAAATATATATATATATATATATCCCTCTTTTTAAAGCTTCTCTTGTGGCTCAGCTGGTAAAGAATCCGCCTGCAATGCAGGAGACCTGGGTTCGATGCCTGGGTTGGGCAGATCCCCTGGAGAAGGGAAAGGCTACCCACTCCAGTATTCTGGCCTGGAAAATTCCATGGACTCTGTAGTTCATGGGGTCGTAAAGAGTCGGACACGACTGAGTGGCTCTCATTTTCTTTTTAAAGCTTAGTTAGGTAAAGGGTGTTATCAAGAGGCAAGAAGCCTCGTTAAGCACATGCAGAACGGGTCTGTCTTAGCTGGGGCTGTAACACACACCACAGGCAGGGTGGCTTCGTCACCCAACGTTGATGTCCCAAGGTTCTGGAGGCTGAAAAGTCCACGGTCAAAGCACCGGCAGACCACGTGACCAATGAGGACTTTTCATGTGTCTTCATGTGTTCGAGGGCAGACAGAGGGCTGGCTTCCCTTCCTGTTCTTAAAAGGACACTAATCCCGTTGGGGGGCTCCACCCTTATGACCTAGCACCTCCCAAAGGCTCCACCTCCAAATACCATCTCATCAGGGCTTCAACCTGGGAATCTCGTGGGCACGTTCAGTCTGTAGCAGGACCCTCCCCAGCTCCCTGCCCAAGACACTTATTTATAAAAGCAGGGTTGTTGATGCCCCCACTGGAGCACGATGCTCAGGGACTCAGCACTCAGCCTCAGACAGCAGAGGCTGGCAGTGATGACCAGTGTCTTCTAAGGAGGAAGAAGGCTGCCAGGGAAGCACTGAGGCTTGGGCTCGTCTGGAGTCCCTTCCAACGCTGCCTCCTTGCCCCCTCCCCCTGTCCTGACTCTATGTAAATTTCTCAGGAACAGGCCTTGGTCCCCTTGCTGGAGCAGGGTCCCTGGTAGAACCTGAGGTCCCGTGCATCAGCCACGTGTGGACCATCCTCGTGAGAACCATCACCAACACAGCCCCTCCCTCTTCTCGTAAGCGAAAGACACAGCAGCCAGGGACGGTCCTCTGCTGGTCTCCACAGGAGCTGCTTTTGTGCAAGCTGCTTAGGTAGGATGCGCCATACTTGCTGTTTCAGTTCAGCATGGCGATCAGTATCCAGGCTTTCCCAGCCACGCACCTGGATTCAAATTCAGGCCTTTCACTTCCAGCCCGTATGATCTTAAAGCTGACACTCTCCACCCCAGTTTCCTCGTTCAGGGTCATGGATGAAATCACATTTGTATCATAGGACTGCCTGGGGAATTAGGACACGTCATGAAATGGCACTCCACTCCAGTATTCTTGCCTGGAGAATCCCATGGATGGAGGAGCTGGACAGGCTACAGTCCTTGAGGTTGAAAAGTGTGGGACACGACTGAGCAACTTTCACAGTCACACACGTAGCAGGCTTTCGTGTCCTATACCAGTTCCACATTCACAACTGTGTCTGCTGTTCTTCCCAGCACACCCCGCCCTCTTGGGTGTAAGCAGACAGTGGGTCTCACAGGAGACGTCATGAGACCATCATGCATGCAGTGTTGCCTTTTATTTTTGTCGTTCTGAAAACCATTTCGGTCCATCTGAAGATGGGTTACTAGGAGTGTAAAATACAATGAATAGTTTCTTCCTAAAATTCTGTGCTCAGGAATTTGGAGTTGGTGACCCGCTCGGCAGAGGCATAGAGGTTTTTGAAGCATAGCTGGGCACCTGTCTAAAGGACAACTGTCTAAAGCAGCTCGTTTCATTACTTCCGTTTTCCAGGTACAGAAAACCGAGGCCCAGAATTGGCTGGGAGCTGACCCGGAGGCCCTACCAGAGAGTGGCCCCATGTTTCCTCCCAGGACCAGCTCCTGGCCTCCAGCCCCACCTGAGGATTCCCCTGGAAGTGGATGGAGACTGGTCACTGGTGTCCCAGGGATACTGAGCAGGCGGCCACTGCCCCCTCCAGCTCTGGGCCATCACTGGATGGGTTGGAGGCCTCGGAAACTGGTTGTCCAGTAGGCCCGCAAGGTGTTAAAGCTGGCCTTGAGTTGGAGGGGAGGCGGGGTGGGAATTCTTGCTTTTTGGAAAAGATTTGACATTGTTTCTGAGGATGGCTGATCAGAGAGAGTGCCCTTGTGTGCTAAGTTGCTTCAGTCGTGTCTGACTCTTTGTGACCCCATGGACTGTGGCCCGCCAGGCTCCTGTGTCCCTGGCATTCTCCAGGCAAGAATACCAGGGTGGGTGGCCATCTCCTCCGCCAGGGGATCTTCCTGATGCAGGGATCGAGCCCAGGTCTGTCTCCGGCATTGGCAGGCGGATTCTTTACCACTAGTGCCACCTGGGAAGCCCCTGGGCGGTTCCTAAAAGAGTGGGTGTGTTTTACTCCTAACATCATCAAATAGCTGGCAGGATGCGTCATATGTGTGGTCCTTATTTTGATTAGCTTTATACTTGAATTCAAAGCTGTTTCTCCTGCCAGGACTTGGTGCTTTGCTGTTGCTGCCAAAAGCTCAGGCCTGTGCCAGTTGGTTGGGGGGTTTGGACAGTGGTTTTTTCAACACAGAAAATTTTCTCTCAGTCAGCTGAGGTGCCTTCGAACATCTCGGCATTACTGATCCTCTGCACATGCCCTCTGAAGTAGCCAGCCGTGTGCCCAGCTGTGTCTGCCTCGCTGCTCTTCCGAGGGGAGGGGCTGGGGGGATGACTTGATGCTGTGATGCCTCGGGCTGTCTCAGCCTCTGTCGTCACCCAGACGTTCAGAGAGGGCCGGGCCACCTTCATGACCTCTGCCTAAGACGCAGCGGGTGCCTTTTTAGCTGGTGGTTGTCTGTGCGGATGTCCTGCAGGTGCTGCACGCAGACAGAACCTGAGTGGGGGCAGGGACGCTGGATGAACTGGGCTTACTCTGCACCTACCTGAGGGTCAGACACATTGGCCTGAAACCAGCGGAGTACAGCGCTGCCAGCACCTCCCTGCCTCCGTCGTGAATCCCACAGCCTCTAACCTCACGACTGACCCCCTGCCTAAACCACCTCCAGCTCCAGGGATTACGGATCTACGACAGCTGACCTCACCTCTCCGGCTGGGATGGCTAACCTCATTTGAAAAGAATGAGAAAAATGAATGGAAATTAAAGACAAACCCCACTAAACCTGTTTCTTGATACATTTATGAGGGTTGAAATCATATAAAGGATCTTTTCTGATGACAAAAGTATGAAACTAGAAATCAATTAAATGAAGAGAACTGGAAAATCACAAATATGTGGCAATTAAGCAGCATACTACTGAGTAACTGCTGGGCCAAAGAAGAAATCGAAAGAGAGATTTAAAAAATATTTTGAGACAAAAGCAGAGGTGTAAGATACTAAAATTTATGGGGTGTGGTAAAGGCGGTTCAAAGAAAGAAGTTCATAGCAATAAATGCTCACCTCAAGAAACAAGAAAAGCTTCAAAATAGCAGCCACACTTTACACCTCAAGGAACTAGAAAAAGAAGGATGAAGTTTAAGGTTAGTAAAAAGAAGGAAATAACAAAGATCAGAATGGAAATAAATGAAAGAGACCAAAAGAAAAAAAGACAATAGAAAAGGTCAGTCACATTAAGAGCTGGCTTATGGAAAAATCAACAAAATAGACCAACCATAGCTAGCCTCTCCAGGAAGAGAGAGGACTCAGATAAAATCAGAAATGAAAGAGGAGAAATTACAACTGATAGGTTAAAATACAGAGGATCACAAGAGACTACTGTGAATAATTATGTGCCAACAAACTGGGCAATATAGAAGAAATAAATAGATTCCTAGAAACATATAACCTACCAAAACGGATTCATGATGAAACAGAACATTTGAACAGGGTGATTAACAGAGATTGAGTCAGTAATCAAAACCTCCCAACAAACAAAAATCCAGGACCAAACGGATTCACCAGTGAATTCTACCAAATATCCAAAGAAGAATTAATACCAATCCTTTTTGAACTTTGAAAAAACAGAAGAAAGGGGAGCTCTTCCGAACACATTTTACAAGGTCAGCATTACCTGATACCAACATGAGACAAGAATGCCACAAAAAAAAGTTACAGGTCAGTATGGTTTCCCCAGTGATAGAGAGTCCACCTGCACAGCAGGAGAGGTGTTCAACCCCTGGGTCGGGAAGACCCCCTGAAGGAGGGCACGGCAACCCACTCCAGCATTCTTGCCTGGAGAATCTCATGGACAGAGGAGTCTGGTGGGCTACAGTCCATAGGGTCACAAAGAGGTGTTCACGACTGAAGCAACTGAACACACACACACACACACACACACACACACAGGCCAATATGTCCGATGAACATTAGATGCAAAAATCCTCAACAAAATATTAGTAAATCAAATTCAACAGTACATTAAAAAGATCATACACTGTGACCGAATGGAACTTATTCCAGGGATGCAAAGATGCTTCAATATCTGCAAATCATTCAAAGTGATACACCATATTAACAAAAAGGAGGATAAAAATCATATAGTCAACTCAATAGCTATAAAAAAAGCATCTGACAAAATTCAACCTCCCATTTATGATAAAAACTATTGGCAAAGTGGATATAGAGGGACTATACCTCAATATAATAAAGGCCATATATGATAAGCCCATAGCTAATATCATACTCAGTGATGAAAAGCTGAAAGCATTTCCTCTGAGATCAGGAAAAAGACAATGATGCCCACTTTTGCCACTTTTACACAGCATAGTATTGGAAGTCTTAAAACAATAAGGAAAGGAACCCAAATGTGAAAGGAAAAAGCAAAACTGCCATTTTCGGATGACATAGTACTATATATAAACCCTAGATATTCCACCAAAATAACTGTTAGAACTCATAAACGGATTTAGTAAAGTTGCAGGGTGCAAAGTTAGCATGCAGAAGTCAGTTGTGTTTTATACGCTAATAACTATCTTAAGAGAGATTAAGAAACTACCAGAAAACTATCAGAGAAATTAAGAAAACAATCCTATTTACAATTGTATCAAAAAGAGTAAAACACCTAGGAATAAATTTAACCAAGGACGTGAAACACCTGTATATTGGAAACTATAAGACATTAATGAAAGACATTGAAGAGGACATAAATAAATGTAAATACAGTCTGTGTCCATGGACTGAAGAATTAATGTTGCTAAAATGTCCCTATTACCCAAGGCAATCTACAGAGTCAGTGTAATCCCTATCAAAATCCCAATGGTATTTTTCAAAAGGCAAACAAACAAACAAAAAAACACCAAATAACCAAAGCAATCTTGAAACCGAGGAACAAAGCTAGAGGCATACACTCCCTGATATCAAACTATATTACAGCTGAATCCGCTTGTCAAGGGCCAGCTTTGGGGTAAAAGCTAGGTGATTGCTCACTTGGGGGATGTAAAAAATGAGGCAGCAGAGAATTCCCTTTCAAACCCAAACTAACCAAGCCATTTCTCTGCAAGTCAACTGGCTGGTACATTCTGTGATTCCTCATCAGATCCCTCTCCTTAAGATCCCCTTTCCCCCTCAATTCATCCCAGAAATTGGATGGGCCATTAGGGTACACAGCCTGCTGGTTGTCTGAGCTGAGCTGATAAAGGGGGAGGTGGATTCTGGATGCAGGACCCACCGGATGACTGCCATTGTGGAGGGCTTCACACATTATACGTGGTCCATGCACTTTACACATTTCTTTTCTAAGCCTCAGAACCCTGCAGTGTGACTTTAGAAACTCCTGTTTCAGACACGAAGCTGAAGATTCCACACTGTTGGTTAAAGAAGTAGCCAGGATCCAAACCCAGACCTGCTGGGCTTTCTGCTGTATCAGGCTGCCTCCTTACCAAATAATGTGTTTTCACCACCCACAAACAAGAGGGCAGCTTTACCATTGAGGCCTTCTGGTGGCTTTCAGTCTGGGGCAGCAGCAGGGCGTCTAAAGCTCCCTGAACAGGGGGATGAAAAGGCAGAGCCAGTGGAGTGGGAACGGAAGTACTAACATCCATGCTAAAGGCTGCCCACGAGCAGAATTCACACTGCAGAGCATGTAGTCTGTGAGTGAGAGGGAAAGAGTGGGCAGTTCTCCTGAAATACAAGGAAGGGGTTAGAGATGGGCGAACAGTGAGGAGGAGATTATAACCGTAGAAGCAAGGGATGGACATCAAAAGCGAGATGCACAGCTCCTCCTCAGGGTGGGGACACGCAATTCAAACAGAAGGGTTTAAAGATACAATTGTAGAAAACTTAGGTTCCTGGCATGCTGTGGTCCACGGGGTCACAAAGAGTCCGACACGACTGAGTGACTGAACTGGACTGAATTAGGTTCTGAAACAAAATCCTTGTGCAGTGCAGTCTGGAAGGAAAACCTTTACCAAGTTCTTGACAGAATGAAAGCGAGAGGCCCCTTGAAGACGCCTCTGAGCACGCCCTGCACGTCACTGCTTGTCCTCCCTGTGCGCCAGGGGCAGGAGTCCTGGGTGCGTGTGTGAGGCTGTAAGCTGTGTTAGGATGCGTGTGCGTGAAGGAAGCTGCCTCTGCAGAGGCCGCAATTGCAAAAAAATAGACAAAAATTGTTTTCAATCTAAAAACAGCCCTGGTGCCACAGCAGCCATGACCCTCTACTAACAGGATGGTCAATTCCAAAGCGTTAGCTCAGAAGGGCAGTTTGGGGTACAAATGCTCCTGAGTGACCAGGCCGGGCCCTGGTTTCTCTGGATTCTTCTGTGTCCCTGTGTTTTCCTCTTCTTGATGTGAGGTTTGAGCCTACTGAACTTACTTCTTCATGTCGCTTGGCCTCCTGGCAATGCTGATGGGCAGACAGACTCTGGTGCAGCCTCCTCGGCTTGCTGGAAGTTCGCTGAGGGTGCCGGGGCTGGCAGGGGGAGGGGCAGGGGGAGCGGCAGAGGAGGGTCTGGGGTGGCAGGAGACCCAGGATCTCCCAGGGGGAGGGCTGAGTGACGCGTCAGCGAGCGGTATTTGGCACGGTCCCTCCGAGGTGGGTGGTTGCAGGGCCTGGGGAGGCTCCCAGACCAGGAAGCCTTGGCAGGCAGGTGTGGGCACTGGCTGGACCGAGGCCGCGGGAGGGCGAGACGAGGCCGGCGTGGACATCCTGGCCTTCAGCCACAACCAGGCTCAGACACTGGGAGACGGAGTCTAACTGCAGAGCTGAGATGAGAATTCAGGCTTCTCCAACCCCACCGAGTTGTAAACAGTGGCCGAATTATGTAAAACATTCCCCCTTAGAATAACAAGCGTTACTCTTGACCGTATTATCCTCAAACACTGGACAGTTTCTTGTTCTGAGTATCAGTAGCCAACAGGGTAAGATTATGAACTCAAATCCGCCCCCCTGCTGATAGCAGGTTCGCTCAGTCAGTCATCCTCTATTTTCCAAGTCTTCCTCCAGCGGGATGTGGGGTGAGAAGAGGGTGGGGTACATGTATGTGTGTGTAGTGGGATGCCACTCAGTGTGGTAGCTTCTGGATACGACTTCCTTCCTCCAAAATAACTGTCAGCAGAGGGTGATGCCAACATCTTATCTGTCTTCATAATTAGAATATAGGATATTTTTCTCTTCATTTCAGAACTCCGAGATTTCAGAGCTGGGTAAAAATAAATAATGACCTGGTTATCCTACCTTGTTTTATTAGAAGTGAAAAACTGAGGTTCAGATAGATAGAGGGACCTGTCTGAGGTCACATAGCTAATGGTGGAAAGAGATGGGAACGGGAGTTTCTGACCCCTGGCCTTTGTGTGTCTCTGCAGTTCTGTGATGTCATGACTGCAAAACTACCATTAGACATGAAAGCTGAGAGACACGACCTCTCAGACAACAGAATCCACATGGGACATTTTAAGCAACACTTAACAATAATCTGTTTAAAAACTGTCTCATTACAGCACACATACACCCGTGCATACTCACACACACACATGTACCCCACCCCCTTCTCTGACTATACACAGTCAAGGTGTGTTTTGCATGACCAACACCCTCACAGACAGACTACTGCAGCCCTACGCTTCCTTTAGAACAGCTGCCCCAGGAGTCAGGCCCAGAGTACAAGTCAGGGCCCCCTCTCCCAGGACGATCTTGCTAGGGCTCATCCAGAAGCCGCTGGAGGCTCGGGTAGGCTCAGTGGGGCAGGAGACGCCTGACCCAGTACATCTGCCAGAATTGCCAGGGGAGGTTATCTCCTGCTTTCCCTTCGTTAGGAGATGGGCAGGCTGAACAGTGAGAACAGCTGCCCCAAGAGTCAGGCCCGGAGTTATCAGTCAGGGCCCCCTCTCCCGGGACGATCTCTCTGGGGCTCATCCAGGAGCTGCTGGAGGCTGGGATGGGCTCAGTGGGGCAGGAGGCGCCTGACCCAGTACATCTGCCATAATTGCCAGGGGAGGTTATCCCCTGGGTTATCCCGCTCTCCCTTTGTTAGGAGGCGGGCATGCTGAATAGTGACCACGGGTACACAGTGCGTGTCAGCGTCTGTGACGACGTAAACGTCTGTATTCGTTTCCTGGGGCTCTCCCGTAATAAATTACCATAAACTCAGTGGCTTATGAAAAGGGACATTTATTGCATCATAGTTCTGGAGGCTAGGAGTCTGAAGCTGAGGTGCTCCCCAGGCCCTGGGGAGGGGGGCTCCAGCCGCCCTGCAGGCCCCCGTGTCCCCGGGTTTGCAGCTCCTCACTCACGACTCCGCCTCGTGTGCCTCCGCTTCCAGAGCCCCCCTCCTTGTCAGAACACCAGCCGTCGGCCCTGGGCCCACCCTCATCTGGTCTGACCTCAGCCCCAGAGACCCTGTTTTCAAATAAGGTCAGGTTCAGGTGCAGGGTGCGGGGGGTCTCATCTCAGGACACGCGGTGCCATGGCGCTTCCTCAAATGCCCTGCTCCGTCTGCCAACACCAGTCACGCGTGGGGCTTCCCCCTTCTCTGTCCTGGGTGGAGCCCTGCCTGCTCCCCAAGAGCTGGGAAACAACCTCACACACGGTCCGTTGCCTCCTGCCCTCGCCCAGAGTATTTCTGTCCACGTGAAGCCCCTCTTCTGACACCTTCAAATGCTGCATTCAGTTCACCCCATCTCCAGCTCGTGCTCCCTGTGTGTCCCTCACCCTGGCTGCCACACGCCCAGTGAGGTGGGTGGGAGTGGTCGGCTCAGCCCCCAATGCCACCTGAACCTCACCTGAACAGGAGCCTGAGACCTTCCCGTGAGGCCGTGGGAGAGTCTGGTTTTGAGGTGTCCCTTTATTCCGACCAGCTTCCCAGGTGGCGCTAGTGGTAAAGAACACACTTGCTGATGCCGAAGATGTAAGAGATGCGGGTTTGATCCCCGGATCGGGAAGATCCCCTGGAGGAGAGCATGGCAACCCACTCCAGTATCCTCACCTGGAGAACCCCATGGACAGAGGAGCCTGATGGGCTACAGTCCATGGGGTCGCACAGAGTCGGACACAACCAAAGCGATTTCACTCGCGCTTAAGTCCTACGAGGTACCGGTTTCTTGGTCTGTTTTACATGTCGTCAGTGTCGTGGCCTTCGTGTTAGGAGCTGTGGAATTGCGGGTTCGTCTCCCTTTACTGCTGGAGCATGTATGGCATGGAGGAGGTGATTCCCTCTTGGCGTGAAACTCCAGCACACGTGCAGAGATCTTCATGGGACCTCAAGGGTCCTTTCACTTGGTCGGGGTCTGCTCGCCGAGGCTTCTCATGTGTGTGCCGCGGGGTCTGCTGGCTGCAGGGCTGTCACTCAAACAGCTCCAGGTAGTCAGGTGGCTCTCGCTGCTGACCGCAGGGGTACAGAAGGAGCTCCTTCCCCAGGGAGGTGATGGGCTCCTCCTGTGAGGGAGACAGTACAGGTCAGGCTGCAGCCCCCCGAGAGCAGCAGGGGCATCAGCCCAGGCTCCCACGTCTTATTTACAGGACACTTTCATAAGAAGCCCTTCATGCCTTGCCGGAGCACACAGCTTCTGGTCTCCCCTCGCTTTACACTAAGCTTTCTTGGCTTAGGCAACCCCGAAAGAGAGATTTTTTGTCCACAAGCTGCCCCGTGGTCTCCCTCCTTCCCAGGCTTGTGCTCTCACTTAAGGGTGTTCTCATATGGAAAAGAATGTATTTTTAAAAAAGAATGTGTCTGTGTGTACATATATAATGGGATTACTCTGCTGTACAGCAGTAATTAGCACAACACTGTAAATCAGCTATACTTAAGAAAAAGTGTTCTCAGATGTAATCGGACTGCACAGATTTTGCATCATCTCGTGCATTCTCTGCCCCACTGGGTTCTCCCTGAGTATATGAGGAGGGACCAGGTTCAGTGATAAAGGAAATGCAATTAACAATCCTTGTTATTGGGAAGGTTACCCACATGGCTCAGCGGTTAAAAGAATGCGCCTGCTAATGCAGGAGGTGGAGGAGATGTGGGTTCATTCCCTGGGTCGGGAAGATCCCCTGGAAGAAGAAATGTCAACCCACTCCAGTATTCTTGCCCGGAGAATCCCACGGACAGAGGAGCCTGGCGGGCTACAGTCCATAGTGTCACAGAGAGTAGGACACGATTGAGCATGAGCACCATTATCGGGAGGAATTATCGAAGCGGGGGGCTGATCTCCCACTGCTCGTCTCCGTTCTTTTCCGAGCAGCTGCCTTTCACCGTCAGGGCAGCTGCAGGACACCCGTCGCCAAGCGAATGAAGCGTGCGCAGGCCCTCACCTTGTGGTACTCCACCAGCTCGGCCAGGCTGGCGTGCTGCAGCTGGTCCACGCCCAGGAAGCTGTATGAGTCTGAGGAGGCATCTATGAGGAAGTGTTTGCAGCCGTCCTCGGACTGGTAGGACAAGGTGTAGCCCTTGACCTTCTCGTTGACCCGGATCAGAAAGCTGCCCGGCACGCAGGTGCTCAGAAGCTCATTCGCTCTATTTACGGTGAGGATTCCTGCAGGAAAGAAGGGCAGGGGTTTCAGCCACATCATTTCCAAAGCTTCCCCCTGCTAAACACAGCCGTGTGGATAAAGCCAGTAACGACCTGAGCTGCCCTAAATCCACATTGGGTTTTCTTGGAGCAGTAGTGTGGTTTGTCTTCTGGTATTTGGTACCTGGGATGGGGTAGGTTCCATAAGCAAATGTGTGGTACAAATTTGGGCTTCCCAGGGCAGTGCGGAGGTAAAGAACCCGCCTGCCAATGCAGGAGGCATAAGAGACCTGGGTTTGATCCCTGGGTGGGGAAGATTCCCTGGAGGAGGGCATGGCAACCCACTCCAGTATTCTTGCCTGGAGAATCCCCATGGACAGAGGAGCCTGGTGGGCTACAGTCTATAGGGTCGCAAAGAGTTGGGCCCTGCTGAAGCGACTTGGCACGTATGCAGTACGAATGGAGCGCTCGCTCCTCAGAACACGTTTCCACGTGCACACCCAGTGACAAGCATGGTCGTCATGTGGCTTCTGAGTGGTATGACCTCCTAGATGGTCATCCTGGGAGGGTCAGATCTCCCAAGTTGACTGATGGGGACCCTGGGGCCTGGGAATGATCCTACGAGATCTGGAGCAGGAGTTCTCGCCGGAGAAATGTCTGGAAACGTCTCAGACACTGGGGCTGGGGGGTGAGGTGGCTCCAGTCTCCTCCAGTGCATGGAGGCGGGGATGCTGCCAAACCTCCCCCCACGCACAGAACAGCCTCACTACAGACAGTGATCCAGTGCCAAAGGCTGGCAGTGCCAAAGGCGGGCACCCTGACCAGGTGTCAGCGAGTTAGTGACAGTGTCCTCTGCTGCGACTACTCCTAAATGAGGCTTCATTTAAAGGAATGAAGCAAGAGATGGCAGGCATACACACGTATGTGTGTTTTTGTGCTGTGCTTAGTTGCTCAGTTGTGTCCGACTCTTTGTGACCCTGTGGACTGTAGCCCACAGGCTCCTCTGTCCATGGGATTCTCCAGGCAAGAATACTGGAGTGGGTTGCCACGCCCTCCTCCAGGGGATCTTCCCAACCCAGCGATCGAACCCAGATCTCCTGCATTGCGGGTGGATTCTTTACTGTCTGTGCCACCAGGGAAGCCCAAGAATACTGGAGTGGGTAGCCTGTCCCTTCTCCAGCGGATCTTCCCAACCCAGAAGTTGAACCGAGGCCTCCTGCATTGCAGGCGGATTCTTTACCAGCTGAACTACCAGGGAAGCCCCACGTGTATATATGCATACTATCTATTTGTGTCTTCATGGATATTCAAAAGGACGCCACTCTTCATACACACACACACACACACACACACACACACGTGTTATGCTCCATATGCATAGTTTGGATGTCTCATGCTGCTGCTGCTGCTGCTGCTAAGTCGCTTCAGTCATGTCCGACTCTGTGCGACCCCATAGATGGCAGCCCACCAGGTTCCCCCATCCATGGGATTCTCCAGGCAAGAACACTGGAGTGGGTTGCCATTTCATTCTCCAAAGCATGAAAGTGAAAAGTGAAAGTGAAGTCGCTCAGTCGTGTCCGACTCTTTGCAACCCCATGGACTGCAGCCCACCAGGCTCCTACGTCCATGGGATTTTCCAGACAAGAGTACTGGAGTGGGGTGCCATTGTCTTCTCCAGGATGCCTCATGAATTCACAGTAATTCAAGACCAGCCTTTCCCCCCAATTAGTCCACACTCCTGAGGTCTGACCCGTGCTCCCGGTTTCCCTTCTTGCTCCTCCTCATCTGTAATTCTTCAGGTGAGCCCACGACATGATAAGACAGAGAGGAAGTGTGCAGACACGTGCTGGCAGGATGGTGAGCTGCTCTGAGCTCTGGGCAGAGAGCAGCATTTCCCGCGTCAGCAGATGGAACCTCCCTCCTCTTCCATGCTGACACTCAGTATTACGATTAGGGAGAAATCCAAAAGGCCTCCTGGTGAAAAGGCAATGGATTATCACAGCTCCTTAGTTCGATAAGACTAAAGTTAGTAAAGTTAATAGAGAATTAAACCTAAGGATCCAAAGTAAAACGTCAAATGAAACCACTTCTGTTCTTTTCTGTAAGTAAACCTTTGAGAAGGGAGAATTAGAGATCACACAGTCCCCAGGCCCCGTCCAGCCCCGTCTACCCTGCAGGGCCCAAACCCGCACGTCTGGGTGTGGGGGCTCAGCGCTAGGGTGACGCGGGGTGATGGCAGGGCCTGCAGCCATCCCCTCATGGACAGGAAACGCGTCTATGAGGGAAGAAGCAGGCGGCCTCTCCTCTGGGGTCCCGGCTCTGCCAGGACCCTGCCCCGCAGGCCGCTGAGTCCAGTCCAGTCGCCTTCCTGCCCTTTCCCGATGAGACTAAGGTGCTGGACACAGCAGGCATTGCGACTCTGAGGAGCCCCTGGGGTTGCTGCCGGGTGTCTGCGTCAGGCGCCCAACTAATGCCCAGGTGAGCATCCCCACGGCGACTGCTCCTTCCTGCCTGTTTCACCTTCTACACACCCAGTCCCACTGTGGGCATTGGAGGCTGAACCCAGGCCACTGGTGACCAGCCTGCCCAGGGCCTGCAGGGGCTGCAGTGTGAAGACTCTGGGTCTTACGCTGTCTAAAACCAGGGGGATTGCTCAGTGACTTCATCCTGGAAAGATTTCTCTCCCCTCCCTGACAGGCTGACTCTGAAATTCCAAGTGACTTCAACAGACGGTACAGATGTCATCATTTATAATATCTGGATTTCAGCATGATGGAGTCCGATTCCTAGAACAAAAGCCATTCTGGAAGATTATTATAACCAGAATGAGACAAATTCCTCCTCAAGTCAGGTCATAGAGTAGCTGCAAATCAGACCGTCCGCGAGCCCCTGTAGCTGTTCTCAGTGTGCACAAACTCCGGCTCGGCCTCGGCTCCAGCAGCGCGGGGCCCCTCTCCCCTCGGTGGCGCCCACGGCAGGTGCAGAAGGTGAGCGCCGCGGGGACCAGGCTTTGCTCATTCGCTTCACCGCAGGGTTGGCGTTCCTGAAGGTCACGAGCTCTCGGGGCATCTGATGACACAGGTCGACATGCAGTTTCTTCCGATGTCATCGAGGGCAGCGGGGGCCTCCAGGGAGGTCTGGCTGAGGTCACGGCCAAGCAGCGAGCTTGGTCTGCCTGCAAAGGGGGCTGTTGCACGCAAAACTGAAGTCCAGCATCAGACGCTAATCACCGGGGGACCCCTGCCCAGGGCGTGACGCTAAGAAATTGGTTCTAGTACAGACAGTGGTCTTCCTCCAGTCCCCGCTGAGGCCGTGACCCCCCAGGCTGCCTCCCTCCGGCCTCTCCAATGGCTCACTCAGCCCCACCTCCACCCAGCCAGCACGGTCCACAGCTCTGGAAAGGACCCTGGCATGCCCTGCAGTCTCTCCCCGCCCCGCCTCCTCGTGAGCAACAACTGCTCCTAGTTTATCTTCACACCCTCGGGAACTGCTACCCGGAAGACGCCCGGGAAAGGTCTAGCACATACCTCGCTCACAGTCAAGTGAGAAACGTCCCTCTCCAGGACAACCCTAGCACCCACTGCCACTAGGCTGAGAGCTGATAACAGGGACCAGGGGTGCCCTCGTGTTTCTCCGAGGTACCCCCAGGCCTGAGTCACACGCACACCTGTGTGCCCTGCTTCCAGCACCTGGCCAAGCCGTGTTTAATAACCAAACGAATGAGAACTCAGTAACAACAGCACTGAGAGCTCTTCACGTCTGCCTGGCCCTCCCCCAGATGGGCATTCCCTTATCTGATCCTCACTGAGGCCTGGAGAAGAGGTGCTGTCACGGTCCACCAAGCACAGAGGGGAAGGCCCGCATCTCAGAGGTCCCAAGGTGGGTCTGGAGCGCAGGCCGGAACCAAATGCCAGACCAGAGAAGCCAAGCTCGCACCCACCCTCCAGAACACCTGCCCCTGGCAGGCGTGTCGGGCTCCAGAGACTCCTACTCATTGTGTTTCTTCCCCAAACAGGTTTAGAATAAGCAGCAGCATGGCCATTTGGGGGTCTTCCCTGGTGGCTCAGATGGTAAAGAATCTGCCTGCAACACAGGAGACCTGGGTTCGATCCCTGAGTTGGGAAGATCCCCTGGAGAAGGAGATGGCTGCCCCCTGCAGTATTCTTGCCTGGAGAATCCCACGGACAGAGGAGCCTGGCGGGCTACAGTGCATAGGGTCGCAAAGAGTCAGACATGACTGAGCGACTAAGCGAGCGAGCAAGCGATGGCCGTTTTACACATGGGAAAGCTGAGAAAGAAGGGTAGGCACCCGAAGCTACAGGACAAGTTAGTGGTGGTTTCAGGCTCCTGCTCAGGGCTTGGCTGAGCCCAACCCACCGGGCTCATGAAACTTTCCTGGAGTTGGCTGAGAATTTAAAATGAGATTGATTTCACAAAGAGGTGTCGTTTCCTACTTGGGCAGCCTAAAGAAGATGTGTTTCTCAGTGATTACCGGCTGCAGTCCCTATGTGTGGAGACGATGCACCGTGACCCCTATGACCCCCTCAGCTCAGAGTTCGGCGGTCGTGGATAAAGAAGCCCCAGCCGGCGCCTTCGGGGCTCCCTGATCTCATGGGGTCTGCTGGGGTGGTGGAGATCCCGGTGCTGTCTCAACCTCTCCTCTTGTCATCTTTCCCATGTTCTCTGCCCCAGATGGTGGTGCAGAGGGCATGGCACCAGGTCGACGTTCTGGATGGAACACAGCTCTGCTTCAGGGTGACCTCAGAGCCCCGCACTGCCACCTGCCCAGGGCCGGGTGGACGAGAGAAAAGCCGGAGGTGTTTCCAAGCAGAACCCTGCAGACTGAGAGCGTACACGTCAACCCTGGCGAGTCACAGTCGGGAGAGAGCTCTCCCTACCTCACCCTCTGATCCTTCAGCACGTACGGGACACAGGTTCAGAGAGGCTCTGGGTCCTGCCCTGGTCCTCTGCCTAGAAGGAGACCCACACGATGCTGACATGTACCCTTGAGCACTCAGGCACCTTGGAAGTTCAAGTGTTAGTCTCTTAGTCGTGTCCGACTCTCTGAGACCCCATGGACTGTAGCCCGCCAGGCTCCTCTGTCCGTGGGATTCTCCAGGCAAGAAGACTGGAGTGGGTTGCCGTGCCCTCCTGCAGGGGATTCCTGGCCCAGGAATCGAACTGGGATCTCCTGCACTCAGGCAGATTCTTTATACCAGCTGAGCTGCCAGGGCTCAGGTACCTTAGGGATGAGGAAAAGTGGTCAGAGCTCTTAAAATATTATTCATAATGTTTCCCTAGGAATTCAAAGATTAAAATGACATCATGTGTTCTCACTTCATCACCTTAATGGCCAACACTTACTGAAGGTGCCTGAGCGTGCATCACACACGGTTCTGAGTACGTTGCGTTACACCTCACCGAGTTTTCCGACCAGCCCTGGGAGGCAGGTAATGGATTATCCGGACAGATGACAGGCAAGTGCAGGAGTCGTGCGACTTGCTGAGGCCACGCAGCCGGCTGGTGGGGGACGGGGAGCTGGGTGCAGGCAGCATGGCCCCGGGGACGCACTTGTCACCAGCAAGCTGGCGCCTCTCCCCACTCTCCCCGCCACCAGCGTCAAGGAGCAGTGTCCAGCCTGCTCTGACGGTGACAGCAGAAATCCAGGACACGGGCATGTGACAACGAAGAAAGTGTGACAGCAAAAGCGTGGATTTAATATCCATGTAAAATATCCCAAGTAAAACCCTCCAGCAGAGCCGCTCTCCTTAGCAGGACCCACCCGCTCCCCTCTGTCTCGCCTCTCAGGCCCCTCCAAGAACACAGCGGGAACCACAAGCCTGGAGCCCCCGGGCATCAGTAATGAGAAGTGCAGGGCTCCCGGCACAGGCAGGCAGTGATGGCCGGCAGCATCAGGGCAAGGACCCCACAGCAGCATCTGAAAAACCCAAGGGAGGGCTTTGAGGTTCATGAACTCCTCTCAACATAGTGGAAAAAGATGCTAAGAGTTTTGCAGCAAGTTTGCTGCACGGGGTAATGTCTGAAAAAAGTCAGGGTCTCCCAGGCAATTGTGTAGTATTCGCTGCAGAGAAGCCAGCGCTTCTCAAATCTGTAGGAGTACTCTGGCTTTCACGCCTTTATCTTCATCTTTGGTTAGTTCAGAACTAGCTAAGGCTAGGCAGGCACAGCGGAGCGCTGCGGAGAGTAACGTGGACAAAGTGCTCTGAGGCCGCAGTGCAGATGAAGCTTCAGTGCTGAGCGGAGGGGAGTCCTCGGGCTCGCGGCTCAGGCTCTGCTGGGGCCTCCCAAGGTCAAGGCCTCCAGTGCCCTTCCCTATCACACACAGGCACCCAGATCCTCCTGCTGCCAGCCACAGCCTCTCCCACTCCATGAGAGAGATGAATCACAGGTGTAGGTGAGGCAGGGTGGATACATTAGGGTGATTTTGGAAAGTCACACCCATCAGTCTTTGTGTGTAAGTCAAGACAAAGCTTGAAAATCCCTTTGTGAGAGATGGGCAGAATTTTGATGGCCCCACAAGTAAGAAATCTCCAAGCCTCAGGAAAATGGCTGGAAGACAGATCATCACTTAAGGGTGCCAGGGTCCAGGTTCATTAAGGTTTTAGCCTGAAAGAAATCTTGGGAGGCTTCTGTGAGACTTTCTCAATGCAACCCCTCCAGGTATACACAGTCTGCCCTGGAGGACTGTGCTGACGGAGCCTGGGTGGCGCAGTGAAGAGTAACTGGGAAGAGCAAGACTGACTCCATGTTGCATCCATTTCTTTTTTCTATCTAACTTTTGTGCCCTGTGGCCTGTGCTGAGTCATGCTGGGTTCTGCACCTTTTCTAGAAAGAATGTTACCCATAGCCTGAAATATACAGGAAGCCCATTCTCAAGCCTCTGACCTTTTAAGGGTATAACTCTTTTACATTCACACAGAGATAAAAAGTTGCAAAACAGAGAATAACATTTGTCTCTTTGGAGGTTTACAGGAACATTATGACCTGACCTACGGAGACAGCTGCAAGAACAAAGGATTCCAATACCAAGAAGTTTGCATCAGCCAACCATACCTCCCTCCCCTTTTAGTATAAAAGAAGCCTGAATTTTTACTTGGGGAAGATGCTTCTATGGAACATTTGTCCACCATCTTCTTGATCTTCTGGCTTTCCAAATAAAGTTACTATTCCATGTCCCAACACTTTATCTAATAATGTGCTGGCCTATCACGTGGCGAGCAGCCAGCTTGGACTCAGTAACACTGGGAGGACAAAGACACAGGACTCTTCCTGGACACTTCTCTCCAGGGAACCTAGGTTTGAGAGAGTAACTGCCTCCAGAGAAATGGATACGATTTAACCCCCTTGGAGAATGAAGATTTGAAGGGTGTATCAAAAATGGAGGGGCTTCCCGGGTAACTCAGCTGGTAAAGAATCCACCTTCAAGGCAGGAGACCTTGGTTCAATTCCTCGGTCAGGAGGTTCCCCTGGAGAAGGGATAGGCTACCCACTCTAGTATTCTTGGGCTTTCCTTGGTGGCTCAGATGGTAAAGAATCTGCCTGCAATGTGGGAGACCTGGGTTCGATCTCTGGGTGAGGAAGATCCCCTGGAGGAGGGCATGGCTATCTGCTCCAGTATTCTTGCCTGGAGAATCCCCATGGACAGAGGAGCCTGGCGGACTACAGTCCACAGGATCACAAAGAGTCGGACATGACTGAGCTATGCAGGAAAAATGGAAGCAATCAAAATAGCTGTGGTATGAACTGTGTTGGTATCCTGTAGATGTTAAAGGGATTTACTTTTTAAGTAGCTTAAAATACAAAGGTTTTTAAAAATGTAAAGCATTTGGAGAGCAGGTTTGATCATATGCCACAAAAGCAAAGACGTTTAAAAGAAATAAATCAGGTGGAAATATTTAATCAACCGTCTAATCACTTCCATATTTGGATAAGGAAGTGTGAATTACCTTTCAGAGGAATAATGATCAACTATTGATGCATGAAGCAAGCATGTGAATTCTCTAACAACAACAGAAGCAATTAGAGATCTCCCAAATCAGAAATCTGTTTGTGCATTTCCTTCCATCTTTTTCCCGTCTTCCCACTCACAGCCTCTGCTGGCTCCTAAGCTCCTGACACTGCTGAATGTTTCACAGAAGTAGGAAAATGCTGATGGACAGAGTGAAGAAATGGGTCTGTGGGGTGATGGATGGACCTTCCAACTTCAGTTTTACTTGTTCCCCAGCCCTTTTCTTCAAAAAGTGAGTACAGTTAATTATATACCTACCTACTTTGGGGACCCATAGCAAGAGACAGGATGAGTGAAATGGCCATGTTCAGCGGGGTGTCAAGTTAGCCAAGAGGGCTTCTCAACACTTATCGCCAACTGCACCAACAGCCCAGACCAGAAGGTGCTGTAACAGGGTGGCTACTCGGGAGAATGAGATGGATAAAAACACGGATCGTACTTGATGATCAAGACAGTCCTGAACACTCATGCGTGAGAGGAGGTAAGTGGTGAGGACAGAGAGAGAAGAAGACAATCCTTCTTGAGGAAACAAAACCAAACGGACTACAATACTCAGATTATAAACCTAAGAAAGCGACAGCACTGTTCAGCAACCGCAGCACACACTGCCGTCTCTCCACACCCTCCCTGCTGACCCCACACGCAACCGTAACTGCCTGGGATGATTGCAAGCAACTTCATTCCCTGTTTGCAGGGTGGCTCTCCTTTGGTCCTTCCAGATTATTGCTGCCTTCTGGGGTGACCTCCTGGGCTCTAGACTTAGCAAGGACAAGTGAAGTCGCTCAGTCGTGTCCAACTCTTTGCGACCCCATGGACAGTAGCTTACCAGGCTCCTCCGTCCATGGGATTTTCCAGGCAAGGGTACTGGAGTGGGCTGCCATTTCCTTCTCCAGAGGATCTTCCTGACCCAGGGATCGAACCCGAGTCTCCCACATTGCAGGCAGATGCTTTACCGTCTGAGCCACCAGGGAAGCTATTGTCAAGGACAGGCCCTAAGTAAATAATTGAGGAAAATAATTAAGATCTATGTTATTGAAGTGCTGCCTCATCCTTGTACGTGATGCTGTTACTGAAGACAACACTTTTTGGCGGGGTGAGGCTGATGAGGAGGAGAAGGGCAGAGGGAACCAGAGGGGTAAACTTTCTCTTAGGCTGATCAGTTACAACAGAGACGCTGCACCAGGGCCTAAGCCTTCTCAGATGTCAGCTGACTTAGAAACAATGCTGTGGTGTAGATTCTATTATTACCTCCATTCACAGAGGAGAAAACACAACTCAAACCCAGTGATCCATCTCGGGAGTCTGGTACTAAGCCTGCATCACACTACATTTCCAAGCTGTGTGTATTAGTTGCTCTGCTGCTGCTAAGTCGCTTCAGTCGTGTCCGACTCTGTGAGACCCCATAGACGGCAGCCCACCAGGCTCCCCCGTCCCTGGGATTCTCCAGGCAAGAACATTGGAGTGGGTTGCCATTTCCTTCTCCAATGCATGAAAGTAAAAAATGAAAGTGAAGTCGCTCAGTCGTGTCCAACTCTTAGCAACCCCATGGACCGCAGCCCACCAGGCTCCTCTGTCCATGGGATTTTCCAGGCAAGAGTACTGGAGTGGGGTGCCATTGCCTTCTCCAGTCACGTCCAACTCTTTGTGACCCCAAAGACGGTAGCCCGCCAAGCTCCTCTGTCCATGGGATTCTCCAGGCGAGAATACTGGAGTGGGTTGCCATTCCCTTCTCCCGGGGATCTTCCTGACTCAGGGATCAAACCCTGGTCTCCTGCATTGCAGGCAGATTCTTTACCGTCTGAGCCACCAGGGAAGCCACCTTTCCAAGCTAGGAGCTAAGAAAACTCTGTGCTGCCTTGGGGCATTGAATTGACCAGAAAGAATGGTCAAATGATTACAAGGAATAACAGAAGAAGACACCCACCTATCTAGGAACCCTGAAAAGCTAAACTGAGGACAAATCAATGCAAATTAAAACAAGGTGGTTCCACTGGTAAGATTAAGCTGGTGGGAGTTTAACTTTGTTTAATGACTTTGGAAGACATCCGGCAACACTTAAAGAGGTTCGTATCCTACCTCCCAGCAATTTCACTTCTAAATACACACCCTGAAGAAATGATCACAAATGTGTTCAAGGAGGCAAGTTCAGGGTGAATACCACATCATTTTCCATAACAGCAAAAAAATTGTACCAAATATAGAAGAGATGAATGAGTAATGACACACGTGTGTATGTGTGTGTGATAAAATATATATCATCAAACACAAAAGATTATGTGTTTTATAGAATGTGTATTATAAATATATAAATAACATATATCATAAAATACTGCACTACAAATACCACTAATGATTAGTCCACCTTTATAAACAAGGGAAAACCCACTTAACATAATATTGACAGAAAATGTATGTTTCAGAAGAATGTCTACACATGATACCATGTTATATGTTAAATGTTAAACACATTGTTCTGTTTTGTAGAAACATATGCATACCTGTGTTTTATATTTTTAAAATATATTTTACTGAAGTACCCACACATGTATACATGTAATAAAATGCAAATATGGATGGGAAAGTCAGCTTCAGAAGAGTGGTTCATCCCTTGGGAAGAGGAAACAGCATCAAAACAGAGTGAAAAAGGAGCCTTAATTCTGTCTTTCAGGGTTTATTTCCTAGTAAAAATAGATATAAAGTAAATATGGCTTTTAACACTCCCCCTATCTGGAGAGCAGCTAAAATACTTGTTACATCACTGGCACTGGATTATTTTCCCCTGTACTGTTTTTGTGTAAAATGTTTCATAATTAGAAAAACCATGTTCAAAGGAGGAGAGAAAAACCCTCCCTGGTATGGGCAGCCCCGTCTCAACAGTCGAAGGCCTTCAGAGCCTGATCTTCCCTGAGCAAGAAGGAAGCTGGACCTGCTGTCCACCTGCTCCTCCCTGCCACCGTGCTGGGTGCTGCCTGGCGCTCCCTCAGCTCCTCTCTCACACCTTCCCAGCTCACCCCTGGAAAACCCCACGCCCTCCATGCTTCCAATTATGTGCTGATGATCTATTATCTCCAGCTCTGACCCATTAGTCTCGCTGCCCCAGGGACCGTTTCACACAACGGCCCCAAAGAACCTTCAAAGTCATCACACCCCAAACGAGTGCCCTGCCCCCTCCCCTAAGTTCTCGCATCCTCTGGGGTGCTCCGGGGTCCTGCCGCATCCTCTGGGGTCCTGCTTCACCAACATCCTCTGGGGTCCAGCCTCATCCTCTGGGGTCCTGCCGCATCCTCTGGGGTCATGCCTCATCAACATCCTCTGGGGTCCTGACGCATCCTCTGGGGTCCTGCCTCACCAACATCCTCTGGGGTCCTGCCACATCCTCTGGGGTCCTGCCGCATCCTCTGGGGTCCTGCCTCACCAACATCCTCTGGGGTCCTGCCACATCCTCTGGGGTCCAGCCTCATCCTTTGGGGTCCTGCCGCATCCTCTGGGGTCCTGCCTCACCAATGGTGTGCAGCCCCTGCCCTCCCCACAAGCCAGAGGCCCAGCTGCCCTCACTTCCCTGGTCCCTGCTTTCTCACCCCCATTCTTACTCAAAGCTAATTTAGAAAAAGGGGTGAAATACAGACTCCATCAGGGGAAAATTAGGTGGCCAAAACAGTAACTTACGAAGGGTGATTTAGGGGTGTGAGTCAATGAAAGGAAGACGGCAAACCAACAGCAAACTGCCATCCTGTTATTTCAAAACACGTTTCCTAGTAAACAGTTATGTTTCAAAAAGATGAGCTGTGGTCCCTCTTCTCTTTATCATAGAAATGCAAAATTTTTTCTTCTTAAAAGTAAAGATAATAATTTACACTCATTACATGGCTGTGTATTTACTATTACATCACTGCTACTGCTAAGTCACTTCAGTTGTGTCCGACATTGTGTGACCCCATAGACGGCAGCCCACCAGGCTCCCCGTCCCTGGGATTCTCCAGGCAAGAACACTGGAGTGGGTTGCCATTTCCTTCTCCAATTACATCACTATATCATATCATATTATTTACTTTGCTTACAACGGGCTTCCTAGGCAGAGCTAGTGGTGAAGAATCCACCTGCCAATGAAGGAAATGTAAGAGACGCAGTTCAATCCCTGGGTCGAGAAGATCCCCTGGAGGAGGGCATGGCCACCCACTCCAGTATTCTTGCCTGGAGAATCCCATGGACAGAGGAGCCTGGTGGGCTACAGTCCACAGGATCACAAAGAGTCAGACACGACTGATACAGCTATGATAAATATTTGTATAAATGTAAATAAATCATCAACAATAGCAATTAATAAATGACAGGTAAAATCCAAGAGTCTTATATTTCAACCAAAGCTTCAACTAAATTTTTAGTCCAACTGTGTCTTCCTAGCTCATAGCAACTCTTTCAAGTAGAACTGCCTATTAAAGTATCAGGATTTTTAACAACATCAGCACTTTGAATGTCTCACTCCCTGCAGTTAAAAAGCTAGCACCCTTGGGACCAGGAAGAGCAGCATCTTCTGCCCAGCAACACAGAGACTACAGAGAGGCCGGTTTCCTCACTGCTAATCTTAAAAAAAGAAGACAGGCAAGGCGAGATGGTGGAGAAAGACAGGCAACGCGAGATGGTGGAGGTGCTGACATGTTCTTTCTGCTCACCGTTGTCAGTCCCTCCCCCAGTATCTTCAGAGGAGAGCAGAAGGGGGAAGGAGGCTTAAGACCTCCTCCTGGGAGACAGAGGGGGCTCCTCTGGGCATGGACAGTTACAAAACCTCAGTCCCCAGAGAACCTGCATTTTCAGGGAAAACGAGATGGTTCTGCTGCACCTGTAAAAGCAGTCCCTTCGCAGAGAGCCTGCCACAGACGACTTGGTTCTTTCTCAGAGGAGTTTGCCATCCTATGGGTTTGGTAGCTGATTTTTGTTGCTCTATTTCTACGTGAGATGATCCTACTGAAAAGAGAGTAGTCTTAAACACAACTCAAACCAAGACACCCGTTAGGACAAGCGTTCTCTGTGAGAGGACGTGATTTCTGTCTTAAAGCTTTTGTTGTCCACAGAGCCAGTGATAATCCAACCCAACCACAGAACTCGCAGAAGCAGCAGACAGAACGTCACTGCCTGTTTTTGAAATCCAAGAAGCTGAGAGGTCAGTGAGGTGGGTGCAGGGTAAATAGACGGTTTGAATGAGTCCAGTTTCAAGCATCAAATGAAGACATGCTTTATGAGCTGACCTCTGCTTAGCCTCCAACAAGCCCATCTCGCAGCCTTAACTGCAGGGATCAAAACCACAGAACTTTTAATTGAAGGTCACAGTGCTCAACCCCTTCATTTAATGCATGAGGAAAATGAGGCTCGGATAAACGGATTCACTACAGAGAACCAAATCCTAAAGGAAATCAACCCTAAATATTCATTGGAAGCACTGAGGCTGAAGCTGAAGCTCCAGTACTTTGGCCACCTGATGAGAACTGACTCATTGGAAAAGACCCTGATGCTGGGAAAGATTGAAGGCAGGAGGGGAAGGGGACAACAGAGAATGAGATGGTTGGATGGCATCACCGACTCGACGGACATGGGTTCGAGCAAACTCTGCGAGATCGTGGACAGGGAGGCCTGGCATGCTGCAGTCCGTGGGGTCACAAAGAGTGGGACACAACTTAGCAACTAAACAACAAGAACAAGAGAGAACGTGATCTGCTCAAGGTCACGTGGCCTGTGCCCTTCCGACCACATCTGGTGGCCCCTCCCTGCTTGGGGGTGGGGGGCGGACTGACGGTGCTGCCATCCGTGGGGGGCACAACCGAGTGCCCTGTGCAGGGGCCCAGGGGGCAATGCCTTGCCAGTCGCCCCACGGTGTCCATCTGGAGTGATCAACCAACCTCTGCTGGCAGCCACCAAGGCTGCGGCCCACTTGGCAGGTGCCAGCCGCTCCCTGAGAAAGCTGGGAAAATCCACCTTCTGAGAACAGTATCAGAGCCTCTCTGGGGTGGCTCAAGCGGAAGGGAGCCTTTGTCCTGCCCTCCTGCTGGCTCACCCGCCGCCAGGGTCAGCGCCGCACACTCACCGTGGAACCAGGGGGCGATGCTGTCTGAGTCCGCCAGGTAGCCCGCCCGCAGAGGAAGCTGCTCCTCCTGGAACCAGCGCCTGATGTCCTCCTGGGCTGGGCTGGACGCCGGCCTCCTCACTCTCTGATTCCTGACATTCATAAAAGGTTTGCAAGTTAGAGTCACTGGATTTGAAAATAATGCTTTCAAAACTCATGTGCGCACGCACACACACACACAAATACAACACACATCTGAAGATCACACAGCTGAGCTTCTGAGGTGGGGCCCTGCACACAGCTGTCACAGGGCTCCTCCAAGGCAGGGAACAGGGTGGGGAATGGATCTGCCCTGCCGGTCCTGTAGACTACTCATGGGTTTGAGTTAACACTACAGTGTTTAACTCATTTTTGATATGAGTGAGAAGCTCCATTAACTCCCAATTAAAAATTGAGAAAACAGCACTAAAAAGTGAAATATTCTGCCCCCCACCCCATATTTTCCTGGAGAGCAAGTGCTTGCAAGCAGAAGAACCCAAAGGCCATAGAATAAACTTCCCCAACACTTTCATCATTCAATTTCCTCTTCTTCCTGTTTCCACTAACCTCCCTGACTTGCTTCCTTCTCTGACACACTTTCAAAAGTTCTGCTAAAAGGCAGTCTCAGAAATGGAAGGTAAAAGAAAGAAGAGTGTTTGAAGGTTGGTTAAGAGAAAGATACAGGCAGCAGCATGGTTTTGAAATAAAAATCAGTAGCAGAACTTAAGTTCTGGGGCCTAAGTCAATTTCCATTGTAAAAAGCAACACTGCAGTGTTTTAATAATAAATGTATTTCCAAGTCCCAGGCCCACTAATTCTGAGCAGAATTCAGTGTAAAAACAATGAGTCTAAATGAGCTACTGGATATCATGTAAATTAATTTATGTTCTTTATATGTCTTAATGGTAACACATGCTACAAGGAGTTACATGTGACATACATGTCAGCGTGTACATATACACACGTGATGTACATGCAAGTACATAGGAAGATAGCAGTTTGGAGAAAACAGCCTGTAATACTTGACCTTCTGGGGGAGCGGACACTGCACACACGAGATTACATGCTGATTTCTCCTCCCAGCCTTCAGATTAGGCCCTTTTCTTCAGGAAATCTTCGGTGATCAAGCGGAAACTCCACGGACAGTCCGTGTCTGCCCTTCTCCGGGCCGGCTCCTAGCTGACCTCGGTCATCACTGTTTGAAATCTCAGCCCTGACACCATCCAGTCTGGCCACCTCACAAAAAGCACTTCATGCAAGTGGCTTAAGTTGGAAAAAATGAGCTAACCGAGCTTAAAACATCATCTTAAAACCCTCGTGAAAGGGCACCTTTGTTGCCGTCAGTCGCACGGGCTGAGCTCTAAAAACGCCCTGGGTGCAGACATATGGCGGCACGTTCCCACCCTCGGGGGAGCCTGGAGGAGCACCCAGCCCACGGGGACCCGGCCCAACACAGAGACAGGCTCGGGCGCGGGAGGGGCTGGGCAGGAGTTCACGCTCTGCGCCTGGTCACAGCACTGTGGGGTCTTCCTTGTTTTGTTATCCATAAGGAAAAACTCGCTCCCCAAACAGCCACTCTGTAGAGTGGTCATTTCGTGCTGGCTCGCAAGTCCCCAGATGGAACCTTTCTTCTGAGTAAAGAAATAATCACAGAAGAGGAAACGCCCACCCCTGCTTCCTCTGAGGTCATAATTCCTGTTAGGAAAAAACCCTGAAGATAACCACTGACCTCATACAAAGGGAGAGCTTTGTTCTTTATTTTTCCATACTCCTAACAGAGAAGGGTTTTTAGTGTTTATGTCAGAGAGGACAAGGCTTTAGACAGTTGTATTTCATTAAATCGATATGTGATTTCTCTCAGTTATTTTAAATATCATCTGTCTACATACCAAATCATATAATAGCAATAACCGGGAGAAAATAATTTTATAATCAGTTAACATAAGGTCATGTGAATGTATGGCAAAAACCACCACAATACTGTAAAGTAATTAGCCTCTGTTAAAATAAATAAATTAAAACAAAACAAAACAATATAAGGTATGGGAGTTTCTGCTGTGGTACCACTGTTCTAGCCTTGACTAGACAGACATTTGCTGGCAAACTGATGTCTCTGCTTTTGAATATGCTATCTAGGTTGGTCATAGCTTTCCTTCCAAGGAGTAAGCGTCTTTTAATTCCATGGCTGCAGTCACCATCTGCAGTGATTTTGGAACCCAGAAAAATAAACTCTGACACTGTTTCCACTGTTTCCCCATCTATTTCCCATGAAGAGATGGAACCGATGCCATGATCTTCATTTTCTGAATGTTGAGCTTTAAGCCAACTTTTTCACTCTCCACTTTCACCTTCATCAAGAGGCTTTTTAGTTCCTCTTCACTTTCTTAACTTTTCGTTAAGGAGCTTCCAAAACAAATTGTTCTGCCTAATACCCCCAAAGCTAAGGTAATCGTCATCATCAAATAAAGTCTGCATTTAAAAAAAGAAACATTTCCAAATTCTCAACCTATGAGCTTAGCTGTATATCCCAGAATGAGTGTGTGTGTTCAGTCGTGTCCGACTCTTTGGGACCCAATGGACTGTAGCCCTCCAGGCTCCTCTGTCCATGGAATGTTCCAGACAAGAACACTGGAGTGGGTTGCCATTTCCTACTCCAGGGGATCTTCCTGACCCAGGGATTGAACCTGCGTCTCTTGCATCTCCTGCACTGGCAGGTAGGTTCTTTACCCACAGAGCCACCAGGAAAGGCTGCCCCAGAATGAGAACCGTCATCAAATCTTTCATCCTGATCTGTGGAAAATGGAGTTCTGCTGGTGACGTGAAGGCCAGCAAGCCCGGGGTTCCCACTGGGACGACTCCTCAACCGTCCCCCTCCCCTTACTGGCTGTCACCAGAGAGGGGCTGGGCTGGGGGCATGCGAAGTCACTAACCTGTCTAGGTATCTTCACGAAGTTACTGGGCATGTTAGTGGTACCCACAGTGGGGATTTTACAGGTGAGGAGGGATGAAGGCCTGCCCAGGTGTCTTAGCATCGTAGGCTGGGAGGTGGGGCTGGACTGAATGGCACGGGCAGCCTCTGTCCCCGAAGCGGCCACGCAACTTACCCTCAATTACTTACACTTAGAGCCGCCCGCCCGGCTTCTCACCTGAGAGGTGTGTGTGGCTGTCCTGCTGGGCTCAGGAAATGAGGCTTGGGGGGGAGCGGGGGCCTCTTGGGTTTCTGGGGGCCGCCGGGGGGCCCTGCTGCCCCTTGCCGCTCCTCCCCCGCTGCGACAGCCGCTTGTAGTCCTCCCGGGCCTGCTTGGCCAGGGAGCGCCGCTTCTCATCAGCGGCTTTGGATTTTCGCACTAGGAGAGACAGCGGGGTTCGAGTCAGCCCACGGAGACGGTGAGCAGAGTCAGCGCGGCAGACGGGGAGCAGAGTGGGGGGGGCAGGGACAGGGGAGGGAAGGGGAGCCCCGTGCCTGAAAACTTCCTACAGCAGCCAAGGCGGAGAGGAATCTCAGCCCGAGCGAGGGTCCCGTCAGCAGGGTCTCAGGATAATACGAGGTGAAGCCGCAGTCTCATCCTTGAACCCAGAGACCGCCCTTCCCCAGACCATCAGGGGCTCTTCAGTGGCTTGTGGCCGAGGACGGGCTGGGTGGGCAGAGAGGCCACGCTCAGAGTCTGCGTGGCTGAACCACGAGTGATTCGGCCTCCCAGACCGAAGAAGGAAATGATTCTTACACGGCCAGTCACAGCCTCGGTGGGTGCATGAAAGTGACCCCAAACAGCCTTTTACGATTGCATTGTAACACAGAAGGGCTTTGGCAGTTTTTATTTCAGCAACTGAGCATCATGGACTTGACGCAGGATGTAAGAATAAGCCTTATGGGTATTTATCTGCATTTCAGGCATTATTGGTCAGAATCTGTTATGTCTGACTTCAAAGAAATGAACTCAAAATCTTCCATTACACTAAGATTTCACTGCATAGAAGTGATGGGATCTGGTGAACATTTTCATTTCACAAAAACTGTCATTTTAATGGTGTTCGTTGTAAAGGAATTCCCAACATTCTGCGGACATGCCCGTCCCTGGCTCCTCCCACTGCCTCAAGGGATGACCGGGCAGTTAGGGCTTCCTAGTCCAGGTCAGATGGAAGCCCTAACCCTGCTTCACACCCGAATCCTCCCAGCATCAGCCTCGCTCACCCTCTGCTCTGCTTCATCGGCACTGGCCTCTCCCTAGGAGGACCCTCTCTGGGCAATGCTAACTCAGAATGAAGCAGGGTTCAGCCACAGGTGTGGCAAGGATGTGACAAGCCTGCCTGTCATCCCTGTGTCTTCTGATTACAAAGTTTAGATGTGCTCACTGTTGAAAGCTGAGAAAAATACACAAAAACAAGAAGTCCAACAAGTAACTTTGAATCCTGCCTCTCCAAGAAAACTAATGTTAATATGTTAACCTTCCACGCCTTTTCCCTCATACACTTAGACATTTTAAAACAGGGGTGCTTTTCATACTATTTTTATAATCATTTTTCTTCTTCAAGTTAAACAGATATAAATATATTCCAAGGACATTAAACGCTCTTCCAAAACATTTTTCATAGCTAAATACCATTCCATCATTTAGATACATCATAATGTTGCTGGTGCAAAGATGAGCTGAGAACCTTGCTGCAATTCAAAAGGTGGCCCGTAGCCTTTGAGTAATAATTTAGTGTTAAAAATATCTCTGGACAACCATTCTAAGTGTTTCCCAGGTCGTCATATTATTAAGTGAACAAGCTGCTTTCGTGTCACTGTTACAGAGGCCTCTGGGTACTTACAAGAAGCCTGCCACTCCGAATCTTCTTTCCAGTTTTTATAAATCTCCTTGGTTCTCTCTTCATCTATTTGTTTTATTTCTTCATCTTGTGTTTTCTTCACTGACACTTTCTTCTGTTTAAAAAACAAAACCAAACACTAGTGAGGAACTCCGGCAGTTTCCGGCAATGAGGCAGGTGCTACGTACGGAGTGGGCACAGAAACGAGCATATGGACGAACGGAAGAGAACGGAAAGCCCAAAATGAAAGCACACGCTTACATGATTGACGGAATGCAGGAAAAGCAGTTCTAAGAGGGAAGTTCATAGAAATACAGGCCTTCCTCAAGAAACGAGAAAAAAATCTCAAACAGCCCAACTTACCACCTAAAGAATTAGAAAAAGGACAAACAAAATCCAAAGTCAACAAAAAGAAGGAAATAATAAAGATCAGAGAGAAGATAAATAGAGTTCAAAAACAATAGAACAGATCAATAAAACAACTTTTTTTTTAAAGATACACAAATTTAACGAACCTCTAGCCAGGCTCAAAAGAAGACAGAGAGACAGAACTCAAGTAAACAAAATTAGAAATGAGAAGATAACAACTGATACCACAGAAATATAAAAAATCATAAGAGAACACAATGAACAATTTGCCAACCAGGTGGACAACCAGAGGAAATGGACACATTTCTGGAAGAATACAGTCCACTAAAGCTGAGTCAGGAAGAAATAGTGGATTTGAATAGACCAGTTACTAGAAGTGAAATAGAATTTCTAATAATAATAAAAAAAAAAACCTGCTTGCAAACAAAAGTCCAGGACCAGATGGCTTCACTGGGGAATCCTACCACAAACACAAAGAAGATTTCATACCAATCCTTCTCAAACTCTTCCGAAAGACTGAAGAGAAGGAGACACTCCCAAAGTCATTCTATGAAGCCAACATCACCCTGACACCAAACCAGGCAAAGACACTACAAAAAAAAAAGAAAGAAATTTACAGGCCAATATGTCTGAATAATACAGATGCGAAACTCCTCAACAAAATATTTGTAAACTGAATCCAAAAACACATAACAAGGATCCTATACCGTGATCAAGTTGGATTCATTCCACGGTCACAAGAATGACTCTACACACCCAAATCAGTCAATGAGGTGCACGACATCAGCAAAAGACAAGACAAAAACCACAAGGTTATCTCCATAGATGCAGAGAAAGAATGTGAAACAGACAGACTCTCATCAGTATGTGTTTAGAGGGAACATATCTCAACATAATGAAGGCCATTTACAACAAACCCGCAGCCAAACATCATCGTCAATGGTGCAAAGCTGAAAACTTCCCACAGGAACAAGGCAAAGATGCCCACTCTTGCCACTTCTATTCAACGCAGTATTGGAATTCATAACTATAACAATCAGACAAGAAAAAGAAGTAAAAGACAAAGAAAAAATTGGAAGGGAAGAGGTGAAACTGCCACTATTTGCAGATGACAGGAAACTCTATATAGAGAACCCAAAAGTCTCCAGCAGTGGCCACAGGACTGGAAAAGGTCAGTTTTCATTCCAATCCCAAAGAAAGGCAATGCCAAAGAATGCTCAAACTACTGCACAACTGCACTCATCTCACACGCTAGTAAAGTAATGCTCCAAATTCTTCAAGCCAGGCTTCAGCAATACGTGAACCGTGATGTCCAGATGTTCAAGCTGGTTTTATAAAAGGCAGAGGAACCAGAGATCAAATTGACAACATCTACTGGATCATCGAAAAAGCAAGGGAGTTCCAGAAAAACATCTATTTCTGCTTTATTGACTATGCCAAAGCCTTTGACTGTGTGCATCACAATAAACTGTGGAAAATTCTGAAAGAGATGGGAATACCAGACCACCTGACCTGCCTCTTCAGAAACCTATATGCAGGTCAGGAAGCAACAGTTAGAACTGGACATGGAACAACAGACTGGTTCCAAACAGGAAAAGGAGTGCGTCAAGGTTGTATATTGTCACCCTGCTTATTTAACTTCTATGCAGAGTACATCATGAGAAACGCTGGGCTGGAAGAAGCACAAGCTGGAATCAAGACTGCAGGGAGAAATATCAATAACCTCAGATATGCAGATGACACCACCCTTAGGGCAGAAAGTGAAGAGGAACTAAAAAGCCTCTTGAGGAAAGTGAAAGAGGAGAGTGAAAAAGTTGGCTTAAAGCTCAACATTCAGAAAACTAAGATCATGGCATCTGGTCCCATAACTTCATGGGAAATAGATGCAGAAACAGTGGAAACAGTGTCAGACTTTATTTTTGGGGGGCTCCAAAATCACTGCAGCCTCTTGAGGAAAGTGAAAGAGGAGAGTGAAAAAGTTGGCTTAAAGCTCAACATTCAGAAAACGAAGATCATGGCATCTGGTCCCATAACTTCATGGGAAATAGATGCAGAAACAGTGGAAACAGTGTCAGACTTTATTTTTTGGGGGCTCCAAAATCACTGCAGATGGTGACTGCAGCCATGGAATTAAAAGACGCTTACTCCTTGGAAGGAAAGTTATGACCAACCTGGACAGCATATTGAAAAGCAGAGACATTACTTTGCCAACAAAGGTCCATCTAGTCAAGGCTATGGTTTTTCCAATGGTCATGTATGGATGTGAGAGTTGGACTGTGAAGAAAGCTGAGTGCTGAAGAATTGATGCTTTTGAACTGTGGTGTTGGAGAAGACTCTTGAGAGTCCCTTGGACTGCAAGGAGATCCAACCAGTCCATCCTGAAGGAGATCAGCCCTGGGATTTCTTTGGAAGGAATGATGCTGAAGCTGAAACTCCAATACCTTGGCCACCTCATGAGACGAGTTGACTCATTGGAAAAGACTCTGATGCTGGGAGGGATTGACGGCAGGAGGAGAAGGGGACGACAGAGGATGAGATGGCTGGATGGCATAACCGACTCGATGGACGTGAGTTTGGGTGAACTCCGGGAGTTGGTGATGGACAGGGAGGCCTGGTGTGTTGCGATTCATGGGGTTGCAAAGAGTTGGACACAAAAGAGTGACTGAACTGACTGACTGACCACCATGACATTTTAAAAATTGTGGTAAAATGTACATAATATTAAGTTTACCATCACCATTTTAACGTTTACCATTCTGAAGCATTAAGTGCATTCAAGGGAATTTGTTTTTAACCAGAGAGAAATCTAACACACCAAATCACTTAAAAATCCCTTTGTTTATTTGAGGACAGCCTTCTGAGTGCTCATGAGAAAACTGAACTTACAACTCGGTGCACACAGCAAGACACAGCCTGTTAGCTGAGTCATGAGAGAAACTGAGCATCAGGGAGGACTGGCCGTGCTCTGCTCTGCACCACAAAAATGATGGCTTTTCTCTTTTGTGTTTTCCTATAGAAAAATAGACTCTCTTGTGGTTAAATGATTTCACCACAAGTAAAATACACGCTATGAAATTGGTTTCAATCACCATTAAATCTCGGTTAACACAGAAGATGGTGATAATTCAGAAATTGCACTTCACCTCAGATGTAGCGAAACTTTTGTGGTTTGCTTGTTTTCGCTTTTTTCTTCTTATACTCTTTTCCTGCCTAGAGCTAAGCCCCTTTCTTTAGTCAATATTACAAAAACCAAAGAAGAGCTTTTGGTGTTTGGAATGACTATTAAAATTTGCCATCGCCTTAATGAAGCTGTTGGCAAGCCTGAAATCAGTCCCAAGTGCAGGTCCCAATTTCTAAGCTCAAACAGGAAAAACTTCCAAGTCGAGCTTTGTTTGTCTGACATCTGCCTTTTAAAAACTGATTTTAAATAACTGGAAAAAAATATAACTACAATACTAAACTACGGTATGATGCATATTGTTGCTTAGGAAAAGCAAGAAGTTTGCAAAGTGGGTCTCCTTAAGGAAATATATTAAGTAAATAGTAACTTGGGCAGTGCTCAGTTGCTGGGGGCTACCCCAGTGTCTGAGAGCGCTGTGTTTAGTAAATCGCATTCCTTTTTTATCCGCAGCATCAATGCGTATGGGCACAGGGAGGAAGGAGACAGAATCAGCGAGTTTCACAGAGCGACAGCAGGTGAGACCTGACCTCAGCCGCTGTGTTCATTCAACCCAGCTACAACACTCAAGAGCTTGTCCTGAGTTTCCCTAAGGATTCCTCCAGAAAAATATACTTTTAGAAAAGGCTTTACGAGTTGATCTTTACTTTCTCTATTTAGAAAACCCTCATTTCCTCTTTAGAAGCGGAAACGTCTGTCTGTCCACTGAAGACAAGGAACCTTCTATCTGCCGAAGCCCACAGGTCCAGGATGAAGGCCGGGAAGTGGAGGGGCAGCGGGGCTGAGGCTGGACACTGGTCCAGACGTCCAGGGGCCACGGCACAGAGCTGGAGACGGGCAGGGGGGCTGTCAAAGGTCCCCAACACAAAGCCGCTCATTGCAGGCTGACGCAGACAGTCCCACCGGCTCCCTCCCCGGCACTTCACTCGAGCTCATCCACCCATTTCTCTGTCTTTCCTCCACCGCGTTGTCCGACAGTTCTCGCCTCTGTGCTTGCCTACGTGTGGTTCCCTCTGCCTGGAATGGGCTTCCCCAGCCAGCCCCATGGCCCCAGCCTCAGTCTCCAGGCCTCTGCTCCAATACCCACTTCGCAGAACAGCCTTCTCTGGCCTGTCCTCAGGTCCCTTATCCTGCGTTATTTTCCTCCAGAGCTCCTAGGACCTGACTTCACATGTCAGCTTTATCATCTGTCTCCTTTATCATCTGTCTCCTTGTCAGAAACAGCTGCTTTCCGAGGGCAGGACGTGAGCTGTTTTGTTCAGCAGAGGCCAGCACTCAGGAGGACCTCAACACAGGGGTCTGAATGAACAGGGCAGACCTTCTGACCTTTCTTTCCCGCCTGCCCGCGTGTAAAATGACATCATACTCAGGGCAGCGTCCCTGGAAAGTTCCTTTAGCGACTGTGGCTGCTGTTTTTGGAAAGAGGCATCTATTAAGCAGCAGCTGCACAGCAGGCCCACAGCTCCAAGGGTGCCCGTGACTCCAGTCTGCGACATGCGTGCTCGTGGGTCATGCTCGGCCCCGCAGAGGAGAACGGGCCTGGGTCACACTGTTCATGGGAACCGGGCCGGGCCACCCTCACCACAGCCTCCATTCCCGCCACCCCACCATGGCCAGATCCTTCTTTTCACAGCCTCATCTCTTACTCCACTTTTTCCAATCTTCTGTGGGTTCCCAGTCTCTGCCTCAGTTATCCTGAGAGCATCTCTGGGACCAAGACAGCAGAACAAGGGGGCCAGGAGACCCCCGTCCACACAGACCCAGACAGCGGAGCGCCTGGAGGTCCCGTGAGCACTGTGGACACAGTGACACAAGAGGTCACTCGGCGCAAACGGACTGGCTTGAGAGGGGGTGGACGATGGGGAACCTGATCTGAATCCACCATTCGGCCAAGTTTCATGCTTCCTTTATCTCTGAAATCAGCCTCCCCAGCACTGGCCACCACCCACTCCCACTGCGTCAGGTCTTCAGGGAGGGGTCCAGCTGATACGCCCTGGCACCTGCTCTTTCCGTGACACTCAAGACTCTCCCACTCCGGATCAGCAGGCAAAGATGAACAGCTGTGTTCACGAGCTTCTCAAGACTTAATTTCACTTCTGCATGAGGCTAATAAACCAATTTGTGAAACGTCAGCAGAACTGGCTCTGCCCTTCGCCCCTGAGATGGAAGGGGAGTCTGTTACCTGGTGAAATCCGAATTCCTTTATTCGACTGACAGAATCTGCCAACATTTGGTGAATATTTCTTGAGGAGCTGGAGGACAGCTAAAAATCAAACGAAACACATTTTTATGCCATTTAGAGCCGCAATGCAATTTCAGAAGATCATCTGCTAATGCTTCCCTTGTGTCAATGTTCCCAAACACTGTGCCCCCGCCCCACCGCTGGACCCACGCATTTCCCAGCAACAGGTGAGCTCCTGACTCCATGAAACTCCATAGGAAACCCCGGCGTCTGCACTCAGTAGGGTTAGCGGTGAGTTACTGCTCAGAAGCTGAGGGCTGGTGGTTTGCTCGTGTCTTGCTCCCGGCTGGCCCCAGGACCCCTGGGATTACTGTAATAAGACATCAACACTACTCCTTAATCTCAATTCTTTCTCTCAGTCCCTGATCAGCCTCCCCGTGTGTTTTAGGTCAGACCAGAGAAACACCTTAGTCGTGACCACCACACTGCGCTCGCCTCTCTCCCCATCTAGGGCTGGGACACGCCTGGAGCACTTGGTGCCTGGAGCCCTTCCCCCTCTCCCCGGCGCCCACTGCCGCCCAGGCTCCCCAGTGCCACCATGCCCCAGCTCAGAATTTGGGCTACTGCCACTCTATGCAGTCTTCCCAGGAGCCGGCTCCTGCCCATGAGGTTCCCAGTTCCACTGTGGGGATCCCTGGGGCCACCCCTGTGGGCCCCATGCCACCCCCCCCAGGCTCTGTGACTGAGTTGGCATAGTACCCCGGGTGCCTCCTAAGACCAGGTCAGTCACACTGGCCACGTCGACTACTCCCTGGCCCAAGCACAGAGTCTGGGCAGTGGCCAGCCTGCAGCCACGTAACCTGTGTGGCTGAGACAGTCACCCTCAACCCACGGGACCGCCACTTCTGAGCCTTATACCTGAGGACTCCTTCCTGGGTCCTGGCATAAGTCAGAAATTGCCTGCAAACATTTCAGCCAGAGGTCAGCATTGGTGCTAAGACTCAGCGCAGAGCACGGGGGGACTTGGGGTCACTTCTATGTCATAAAGCAAACCTGCAGGGCCATCTCAACCCCGCCCCTCCCCACCACAGCTGGCACGTGGCTACCTGCGACGCTGTACTTCCCAGTTGGCCGACCCGTTCGGTACCCATGTGAATAATTATCTCCAAAATAACGCAGGTGATAACTGGCATCGGCCACCTCTATGTGTGTGTGTGTGTGCTAAGTTACTTCAGTCGTGTGCGACTCTTCGCGACCCCATGGACTGTAGCCTGCCAGGCTCCTCTGTCCATGGGATTTTCCAGGCAACAATAGTGGAGTGGTTGCCATTTCCTACTCCGGGGATCTTCCCAACCCAGGGATCAAACCCGCGTCTCTTACATTTGCTGCATTGGCAGTGGGTTCTTTACCACCTGGGAAGCCCCTTATGCCTATTACTTGGCAAATGGATGAATCCTATAGGTTTCACAGTCGCTACCTGCCACATTCTTTTTTCCTCTTATTTTGATATTATGTTAACAAAAGGATGCAGCTCCCTGCACCTAGAGCACAACAGGACAATAACCAGTCCCCCTCCTGATGAGCAGATGAGAAGGTGCCCAGCAGGCTTTGGGGAAGTTGGTCTGTTCAGAAGCCTGAGATGGCTTTGAAGGGCTCAGGCTTGCGGTCTTTGAATGCATTTCCACTAAAGGGAGTGTGAACCTTAAAAACAGGTTCATTCTCCCTTCCCTCAGTGATATGAGATCTGTGGGGCATCATTTTGCAAAAAAGGATCAGTTTCTTCTACACTGAAAAAGAGGCGGCAGCTAATCGCACTCCCTTGATACCTTCACAGCTGCTGTGGGCAGTCCCGCAGCCCCGACCCTCCACTCGTGGCTTTCGGAGAGACTCGGGCCTTTGTCACGCACAGAGCTTTGGACCAGGGTTTCATCGGCAGCACCTCCACCATGATCAGCTCCTCAACAAGCCTGCAGTTGTTTCCTGAATAAGCATCAGGCTAATTCCCAGGTGGCTGAGCTGGTAAAGAATCTGCCTGCAGTGCAGGAGACCCCAGTTCGATTCCTGGGTCAGGAAGATCCCCTGGAGGAGGGCATGGCTACCCACTCCAGTATTCTTGCCTGGAGAATCCCATGGACAGAGGAGCCTGGCGGGCTACAGTCCAAGGGGTCACAAAGAGTCGGACATGACTGAGTGACTTTCACTTCGCTTCACTCCACATGTCTGATGCTGCTCTTCCAAGTCATGCGTTACAGGGTGTGCTCTACCTTGTCAAGGATTTCCCCCAAGCACCTGCCAATGACTGTCGTCTGCTTGGACACAGCACCTTCAACACGCGGCAGGCATTATTCTTTGTCCCTTAGAAGTGCTCCTTCAACGGCGCTAACTGCCTCGCATACACACACAACTGTGTGTTCTCACCACTTGCTTTTTAAAAAACCACCATCTGAATTTCGTCTGTCATCATCATGTTCCCCTTATCACTAGCAACATGCTCATGGCTTCTGCACTTGTCAGATATTACAGCGTTATCAGGATTCTTAAAATAACTCAAATCTAAGCATAGAGGCAGGAACCAGTTTCCAGGACTCTGTGCTGGACCTCTGGTGACCGTCAGTGCCACCTACTGGTGCCGCTCAGAACTGACAGTTCTTTCCTTGTCTGAAGGGTTCAGTTCAGTTCAGTTCAGTTCAGTCGCTCAGTTGTGTCCGACTCTTTGTGACCCCATGAATTGCAGCACGCCCGGCCTCCCTGTCCATCACCAACTCCCGGAGTTCACTGAGACTCACGTCCATCGAGTCAGTGATGCCATCCAGCCATCTCATCCTCTGTCGTCCCCTTCTCCTCCTGCCCTCAATCCCTCCCAGCATCAGGGTCTTTTCCAATGAGTCAACTCGTCTCATGAGGTGACCAAAGTACTGGAGTTTCAGCTTTAGCATCATTCCTTCCAACTGGTTGGATCTCCTTGCTGTCCAAGGGACTCTCAAGAGTCTGAAGGGTTAGGTTTTCTTTTTAGTACCTCAGAGCTCACAAGTTGGTTCTTGAGTAGACAGGATTTAGCATAAATAATTGATGAATTTAGCAACCACTCCAGCGATCGGCTGCTGCTGCTAAGTCACTTCAGTCCTGTCTGACTCTCTGCGACCCCAGAGACGGCAGCCCACCAGGCTCCCCGTCCCTGGGATTCTCCAGGCAAGAGCACTGGAGTGGGTTGCCATTTCCTTCTCCAGTGCATGAAAGTGAAAAGTGAAAGTGAAGTCGCTCAGTCATGTCCGACTCCTAGCAACCCCATGGACTGCAGCCTACCAGGCTCCTCTGTCCACGGGATTTTCCAGGCAAGAGTACTGGAGTGGGGTGCCATCGCCTTCGGCACTTCTGTTTAAATCCTTCCACGTGTCTAGAACATACTGTCAACTCTAAAACTGTTCACACGTGCTAAGAACCACGTTTATAAAAATCCTCATTGTAAAGGTGAGCCAAGATTTGCTCTTATTCCAAAGCGTTAAAATAATGTAAAGAAGTTACTCCAGTCTTGCGTAGAGCGCGTTCATTCAGATACACGTCTGTGCTTCCAGATTCACGAAACACATCGTGTAGAACGGAATAGACTGGAGGGAGTGTGAGGCAGGAGATCTCCTTTACTGAAAAACAGCCAGATTCAGAGCTCAAAAGCAATGATTCACGGCGCTGGTAGCAGAGGGAGGCAAGCTAAGGACGGCACTCTGAGCACCCCCAACCTGAGGATGAAGCGGCGTCCTGGAGAGGAGCGAAGCCTCTCCGAAGGTTCCACGTGATGCTGTGTTCCAGGGAGCAGACTGTTGTCAGTCCAGTTTGTGGGGCTTCCCAGGTGGTGCTAGTGATAAAGAACCTGCCTACCAATGCGGGAGATGTAAGAGACCCGGGTTCGATCCCTGGGTTGGGAAGACCCCCTGCTGGAGGGCATGGCAACCCACTCCAGTGTTCTGGCCCCAAGAATCCCATGGACAGCGGAGCCTGGCAGGCTGTAGTGCCTGGGTTCACAGAGAGTCAGACACGACTGAAGCGACTTAACACGCATGCACACACACATTCCAATTTGTAACACAAGAAAGGCTGGGAAACCAGCTACCTCCCAACATAGATTTTGCTTACAAAGAACTTTCAAATCAATACATCCTTTGACCTTCTTAACACCATAAGGGTGTCAAAGCAAGTGTCATCCCTTTACCACAAAGGTAAGGCCACCTGATCACAGATAGGAAAGCAGGTACTGACACCCACATCCTCTCAGCCTGCTTCTTCCATGGGGCATCCCAGAGAACACCCGTCTGCTCTCACACACAGAAGCCTGGACTGTCCCCTCCCATCCTCGGCATCGCAGAGACTTCCGCAGCTGCTGAAACTCTACCAGCAGAATGAAAGCAATTGTGTCTGCTTCTTATTTGCTTTATTTAAAACCAAAAACTGTCACGCAATATTTATGCAAAAGTTCCAGAAAATAAGGAGAAAGCTTGGGAGCCAATGACCTCAGGAGACAGCTGACTTTCTGCAGACACCAAGTCAGAATGGTCCACTCCAATCAGTGTGGACCAAGGCCTGGGAGTAGAGCCCCTCCACATTGACCAACGGGCTTTATAAATACATATAAATTCATTAAAATCGGAAGTATGGCCACTCAAATCTACATAAGCAATGTGGTAACAAAAGACTCTGCCAGCAACATCACTATTACATGGTTACAAACTGTATCTCCTCCAGAGACTGTATGTCACACGAAGATTATTCTAATTATATTCCCTTTTTAAACTGGTTTGAAAAGTGGTTCCTTCCGGCTTCTAACCAAATATTTACTCTGTTTGAAAGTAGGATTATGCAATCAAACAAATGTCAAGAGACTTCCATTCCCAATAAACCAAAAAGCTCTAAAAGACAGAACATTTTCAGCACTGGCTTTTTTATGGTGAAGAAGGAAATGATGAATCCAGGAGTTAAAATCAAGAGTTTACGTTTGAAAACAAACCGCTGGGTTAAGTATTCGCTCCACCTGTCCGTACACCTCTTAAATCCACGGTGTTCCTTCATAGACTGATGGTTAGCATAATAACCTCTGTGAGGGCAAAGACCACGTCGGCTTAATTAACTCACTGATGTCTGGAGCCTCAGCAAAGGGAACAGTGACTGGGCACATAGTAGGGCCTCAATAAATACCTGGTGAATGAGTGGACACACTATAAACTCACCAGCACTTTCTCAATCATGAGGAGATACTCTGTGTAGTTTCTTCTTAGTCTTACTTGCTGAGGCTGTGCTGGGTCTCTCTTGCCAAGTCCAGCTTTCCTAGTTGCAGTGAGCAGGGGCCCCTCTCGAGTTTCGGTGTGTAGGCTTCTCATTGCAGAGATTTCTCTTGGGCTTCCCTCATAGCTCAGCTGGTAAAGAATCTACCTGCAGTGCAGGAGACCTGGCTTCAATCCCTGGGTCAGGAAGATCCCCTGGAGAAGGACATGGCAACCCACTCCAGTTTTCTTGCCTGGAGAATCCCATGGACAGACGGCACGTGGAATCTTCCCAGACCTGGGATCGAACCCCTGGTCCTCTGCACTGGCAGGCAGATTCTCAACCACTGGACCACCAGGGAAGTCCCAGTCTAGTTTTAATAAGAAAGACTGAATGCAAATCCTCCAAAAAAAACCGATGGCTTGTCTCCCCACTTTGCTAACCAGGTCACTGGAATAATCAGATTCCTATTTCTATGTCCAGCCATTTTAAGTAAAAAGAGAATTTCCCAGTGATGACTCTAACAGGAAGCTTTTGAGCGCACTGCGGGTTTAACTTCTTTTTTTTTCTTTCTAAAACAGTGAGAGAGGCAGAATAATAAAACTGCGCTTTGACAAAGGATAATAATACAGAGAAAGTGGAGGTACATTCATAACGCCAACTAGACTAAGAAGAGGAAAAAGGGACAGTCAATTTTACTGCTGAAAATACAGTGTGGTCCCCATGGAGAGATTTCACTGAGACATGAATTAGGACAACGGAGACCCTAGAGAATCTTTTCCCCATTCCTCTAACATTGTTTCTAGCAAAATCTATACATGGAGACTCCTGGAGAGCCTGATTTGAAAATACAGTGGTTTTGATGTGTAATTTTATGGCACCTCTTTAAATAATGCATTGTCTTTTCGGGCCAAGTCGCTTCAGTCATGTCCGACTGTGTGTGACCCTACGGACTGTGGCTGGCCAGGCTCCTCGGTCCGTGGGGATTCTCCAGGCAAGAATACTGGAGTGGGTTGTCATGCCTTCCTCCAGAGGATCTTCCCGACCCAGGGACTGAACCCGAGTCTCTTGCGTCTCCTGCATTGACAGGCAGATTCTCTACCACGAGCGCCACTTGGGAAGCCCACCGTCTTTAGTGTCTGAGTTTATTTTGAGCAGAGCTAAGCATGGTACAGTCATGCCGCATGAAGGGCTGCCCACCAGCATCACATCTCACCCACAACTCCTCCAAGCAACGTGCAGACAGCAGGACTGGAAAGTAATATCCTTGGAAACATAATTGTCAGAGATAGTCAGGGTTGTAGGGCAACGAGCTTCAGCTATGAAAGCATCTCAGAGGCCCCTTTTACATTTAAATATATTACCATGAATATTTATGTATTTACTATATATAATATAAACATAACATACATAAGGATAGTAACAAAGAATTGTTAAGAAAGTAGTCAGAGCCTTCAAAACATGGTTCATTTGGGAAGTCTTGACATAAAATAGGAACGCACCAATAAACAATAATAGAAACTTGGGGCTTTCCTGGTGGCTAGTGGTAAAGAATCTGCCTGCCAACGCAGGAGACACGGGTTTGATCCCTGATCCAGGAAGATCCCATGTGCCCCGGAGCAACTAAGTCCATGAGCCATAATTATTGAGCTTGTGCTTAGAGCCTGGGAGCCACAACTCCTGAGCCCGAGCACAGCAAGCAGAGAAAAGCTCGAGCAGCGATCAGGACTCAGCACAGCCAAAAATAAACAAGTAAAATGATTTTTTAAAAATAATAATAATAAACAATATCAGTTCTGTCATGTATCATACTTTACGAATCACCTCTCTATGTTATTTCATCTGATTCTCACATCCAACCCAGTGATTTGTAGCTACTTCACCTCCACTTTTCAGAACAGGACACTGAGCCCCAGAAAGGTCCTCTGACTCGGGGTCTGCATCTTTCTCCCCAATACACGCTCTCCCACTGAGGCGGATAAACGAATTGATGCCGGCATCACCGGCACAGCCCAGCGTGAAGCTGTGTCACCAGTTTCATAATGTACAACTCTCAACACCAGAACTGTTCTCGTTTGTAACTCACTTTATATTAAGTTCTTTATGTAACATACTTCTTCTAAAACTCCAACAGCTTAAATGAGCTTTTGGGGCTTCTCTGATGGCTCAGATGGTAAAGAATTTGCCTGCAAAGCAAGAGATCTGGGTTCGATCCCTGGGTCAGGAAGATCCCCTGGAGAAGGGAATTACCATTCCCCACCTACTCCAGTATTCTTGCCTGGAAAATCCCAAGGATAAAGAGCTTGGCTGGCTACAGTCCAGGGGTTGCAAAGAGTTGGACATGACTTGGCAACTAACATTTTCACTTTCTACTTTGAAGGGCTTAGGATTCTGTGAGTATAGCTTATACAAAATTTTATTCTACAAACTACCACGAAATTCTATTACACTTACACGAAATCAGCTTGGGAAACTGTGTAACTGATTATGGCTCCACTCTTGAGTTAATAAAATGGTCCCAGTTAATTCCTCAACTGTTTTTACTTGGAATACTCAATACTTTCTCACAAAAAAATAATACTGAAATGCTTCCTTCATGTAGACTAGGAGGGAACAGACATCAGGGACATAGTTAGTGGTTTGGAATTTTATCTGTTTTGTTCACATTCAACTCAACCCTCAAAATTCCATGTGCATTTCAGGAATACATGTCCCCTCCTGTTTGCAGTGGTTTCCTCATTATTAGTCCCTCTGGGGGACTGGGAACACATCTGTCTGCAGACAAGAGCCAGCTGTCCCGCAAGGGCTCCACCAAGCCCTGGCACAGGGCACCTACCCCTCGGTGGAGGCGGGCTCTCCACCTGCATACTACCTGCCAAGGTTAAGCCACCAAGGGACCTACACTAATACTACTTTTCATTCTTCTTTTATAATTTTATTTATTTCTGGCTGTGCTGGGTCTTCGTGGCTGCACAAGCTTTTCTCTAGTTGCGGTGAGTGGGGGCTACTCTCCAGGTGCAGTATATGGGCTTCTCACCGTGGAGGCTTCTCATTTCAGAGTCCAGGCTCTAGGGCACGCGGGATTCAGCAGCTGTGGCCCCCGGGCACTAGGGCACCGGCTCAGTAGGTGTGGTGCGTGGGCTTAGTTGCTCCTCCATAGGTGGTATCTTCCCAGGTCAGGGATTGAACCCATGTCTCCTGCTTGGCAGGGGCACTCTTTCCCACTGGGCCAGGGAAGTCCTACTTTTCACTCTCAACAGAAAGCCTGTGCCACAGAGAACCCCAAACTTTGGGTGCCAGACAACAGCGCCTCAAGATGGATAAGAGTCCAAAAGTGAAAACCAAGCATTTTCTTTTCCATCCTGTCCAAGTGGTATGATTGCAACACCTTGTTTCTGAGTCTCTCCTTTATGAAGACAAGCAACCGAAATCCAGCTTCAGAGAATTACTGGTGAGCGAGCAGACAGCAAGCTTAACAACTTTGCTCTGGGAGGGACGAGGGAGGTAAGGAAGAAGGGAAACCTGAGAGGAAGCCTTTCATCGCGTCTGAACATCATCTTACAGGAACTGCTTCACTGCGCCCTACGGAAGGGAACATCACCTACGAGCCAGAGTAACACCTCAAAACACAACTGGACGCCACACCTTTCAAGGCCAACTTTACAATCAAAGCGCACATTTTAGAGGCATGTTTTTTTCATCGGTTGCTTTACTGAAATGACAGGTGCAAAAGCAGGTACCAGAACCTTGGGCAGTGTGGGAGGGGTGTGTGTGTGTGTGTGTGTGCGTGTGCGTGCGTGCGTGCGCATACTAGGAGTGGAAAGGCAAGCAGTCTCATCTCCAGCTCCATGTGGTTAAAGAAGATACAACATATGACAGGGAAGAGTCCTGCTCAAGGATTTTTATAATATGCTAGCTTCAAGATCTTTTTCTGTTTTTTTGGAATGCTTTGAATTCCAGATGTTTGTTTTAATTTTTTTACAATCTCCTGTTTTGCAATATAGTCCACTTTGAAGGCCATTTCTGTAAAAACAAGTAATTCTCTGGAAATAAAATCTATAAGTGAGCAGATAGCTTTATTCGAGGTCCTCTCTGGGGCAAGGACAGTCAGTCTACTGATGGAGAGTCAGTCCCCAGCCTACAAATCACCCGACGCAGACACACACAAGGGCTTATCTTTGAATTAGCGCCCCAGCCACCCCTCTCCCGACCACATTCAGACCTGTCCTGCTCCCTCCCATATTCTCCCGCAGGAAGGGGTTACACATTGACTGCTTCGGGGGGATGGGAGGCTGTCAACACAGGGGGTCCCTAAGGGTCTCTCTGCTCAGCAGAGGGGTGCTCCTGGTTCTACCTAAACTCCCCCGGGGAGGGTACCTGTTCACACAGTACTTCTCCTGCCATTTTCTCGGGCTCCAATTAAGTCCCCATCAGACTTGTCTCTGCCTGAGAACGGCCTCTGCTTCCCAACCTGCCTGTCTCAGAACCTGGCTGGGTGACAGCTAAGTTCTGATATTTATCATCACCTCCCGCTCAGCGACAGACTCTGAGCAATGCTGGAGCGTTTGCTGTCCTCCACCGAGAACCACAACACTCTCACTAAATGTTAAGCAGACCATCAGTCTGAGTCTCCCAAGTGCTGTCACCACTGCCAAGAACAAGGGGAGGGCAGGTATTCTGCCGAAGGCAACAGCTTTCGAATACATGCCAGGCAGTCAGCCCTGATCTAGGCATCCTTTCTGCCTCCTCCTCAACTGCGCAAGCCACACAGCCTCTGCCTGCCTCCACCCTCTCCTCTGAAAAATGACAAGGACCACAGCTGTGCTTGTGGTGAGAGCAGCATCTTATAACTGAAGGACTTCAGGGGACAATTCTTGCTGCTTCCATGAGATAAGACTAGGAAAGCATCTGCATACATTTTTTTCAGCTTCTTTTGTAAAGAAACAATATTGCTAATTTAATCCCTATTTTATGGCGGGAACTGATTCCGCTAGAGGGACAGAGCTGCTTCAAAGGGGGCCCATTCCCAGACCAGCAATCTTCTATTGTGTTAGCTCTACAGTTTCAAGAAATCTGGTACTTAATCAGCCAGTCCATCCATTTATTAAAATGAAAAATTTAAGTTTACATAAATATATTCTTAAAAAACGTTTTTAAAAAGATTATCTTGAGTGATAGAGATACTGGACTCCAAGTTTTTTAAATCCTGAAGCAGAGATTAAACAACTCTTCTCAAATCCCCCACATATGCTTCTTGCTTCCCTGGTGGCTCAGTTGGTAAAGGATCTGCTTGCAAAGTAGGAGACCCAGGTTCGATTCCTGGGTCGGGAAGATCCCCTGGAGAAGGAAATGGCAACCCACTCCAGTACTCTTGCCGGGAGAATCCTATGGACTGTAGCCTGCCAGGCTCCTCTGTCCATGGGGTCCCAAGAGTCGGACACGACTCAGCGAGTAAACCACCACCACCAAATATAAGGGTGAAGCAGACAGTCTCCACCCTCAGAACTGAGGCAAACCTTTCATTGTTCTAGAAGACACCTCCTTGGATAAAGCCGTTTGCGGATGAAGATATAAAATAAAGCACTGTTTCATTGGTACAGAACAGTCCAGTTGTAGACCTAAAGATTGGGCTGTTCACTGCTCTGGTTCCATGAAAGGAAGGGTACAGGTCTCTACATTTTTTATATGTAAGGAGATTAACTAGGCCCAGGTAGGCCAAGAGATACGGGTTTGAGTCTGGGGGTGGAGGGCTGTGGGGAAAAGCTCAGAATACGACAGCCAGTTGACTAGGGAGCACGTAATTTGTACTTTATTTCCAGACAGGAGGCCGGGTTAACCTCACCCTCTACTGCTGGGTCTGGACCTCACATCCCTGCCCAATTCCCACTCAGATGTGAACATCCAGTCCCGGTGACATGACTTACCCAGTGAAACTGCATAGAAACCCTCTGTAACAGCTGCAGAGACCTGAGAAGATATTCACATTCAGGCCACAGAGGCACGAGAATTGTTTAGGATCATGAGTATTTAGAGCTAGAAGGAAACTCTCGAGGACTCCTCTCCGCAAACAGAGCATCTGCGGACAGGGCACAAGGATGAAGGGGCCCTGGCTGCCGGAAGGAGAGCTGCGATCCATTAGTGATGTCTGTGCAGACAGGGCACAAAAGAGGAAGGGGCCCTGGCTGCGGGAAAGACGGCTGCGATCCATTAGTGATGTCTGTGTGGACAGGGCACAAAAGAGGAAGGGGCCGTGGCTCCGGGAAGGAGAGCTGTGATCCATTAGTGATGCCTGTGCGGATAGGGCACAAAAGAGGAAGGAGCCCTGGCTCTGGGGAGGAGAGCTGTGATCCATTAGTGATGTCTATGCAGACAGGGCACAAAAGAGGAAGGGGCCCTGGCTCTGGGGAGGAGAGCTGTGATCCATTAGTGATGTCTGTGCGGATAGGGCACAAAAGAGGAAGGGGCCCTGACTGCGGGGAGGAGAGCTGTGATCCATTAGTGATGTCTGTGCAGGTGCAGGCGTAGGAGCTGTCTTGTGCTCCGTGGCGGCAGACCATTTAAACGCCTCTCAATTGGATCTGCATATTTTTCCCTCAGAGTGTGCCCAGACAGTCACTCGTGTCCAACTCTTTGCCACCCCATGGACTGTAGCCCGCCAGGCTCCTCTGTCCATGGGATTCTCTGGGCAAGAATACTGGAGTGGGGTGCCAGCTCCTCCTCCAGAGGATCCCTCAGAGGGTAAACATTTCAAAAATATCTCATGTTCTAATCCATTCTTGTGCATTTAAAAAAAATTTTCAGGGTCTTAATTTTTAAATTTACTTGTAATCTTTAAATTTGTAAATTTGTATCAATGAGGTAATTTTCTAAAAGGAAATTTGTTATGGGTGAACTTGATTTCATAAAAATCAAACGTAAACATTTATATTTACACCCAAAATATCCGAAGTAGGCTAGTCAGTCATTATAAAATGTACTATGTGATGCTATTAAATAACTGGTCAATACAAATGTATATTAGTTTATATAGATTAATGGGTGAATAGGTAGGGAGGCAGGTCAGATGGATGGATAAATGGATAGATAGCTTTTGGATGATTAACACATGCTCCTATAGTTAAAAAAAATCATTGCTAACAAAGATCAATATTACATGTCTGACTTTGTGACCCCGTGGACTGTAGCCTACCAGGCTCCTCTGTCCATGGAATTTACCAGGCAAGAACACAGGACTGGGTTGCCATTTCCTTCTCCAGGGGATCCTCCCGACCCAGGGATCGAACCCGGATCTCCCGCATTGCAAGCAGACACTTTACCATCTGAGCCACCAGTGATTTGGATACATTTTCATTAAAAAGTTATATTTTTCAAATACTGGGGGGAAGAAGCCTCTCACTTTACAGATAAGGAAAAACAGAATCCTGCAGACACAGAGTGAGGATGAAAGCCCCGGTCTTCTGGGTCATTTACCATGTTTGCTCTCATTATGCTTCCACAGCACAAAAGTCTCCTCCAAGTCCACAACCCCTTATGAACAATAATGAAATCCAACCAGTTCTGAATGTACACAGCTTATCCTCAGGAGAAAACGTGACTTGGACTACCATGAGGCCATTTACAGTATTTACCGTCACTGATCAGAGTGTAACTAAGCCCTGCTGGCGGAGAAGGCGATGGCACCCCACTCCAGTACTCTTGCCTGGAAAATCCCATGGATGGAGGAGCCTGGTGGGCTGCAGTCCATGGGGTCACTAAGAGTCGGACACAACTGAGCGACTTTACTTTCACTTTTTACTTTCATGTACTGGAGAAGGAAATGGCAACCCACTCCAGTGTTCTTGCCTGGAGAATTCCAGGGACAGGGGAGCCTGGTGGGCTGCCGTCTCTGGGGTCGCACAGGGTCAGACACGACTGAAGCGACTTAGCAGCAGCAGCAGCAAGCCCTACTGGGGCTACTACACATTACACTGTATAGACACAGCATTTCTTTTATAAAGTCTGAAAAAATCTGAAATCTAAAATGCATCTGGCCCAGGGGTTTGGATAACGGAGGGCAGGCCGGTACTGCTGAGCCCTCCACCTTCAGGGTGTGGTGGGCAGTGAAAGTCAAAGACGCTCAGTTGTGTCCGACTCTTTGCAACCCCATGGACTATACAGCCCATGGAATTCTCCAGGCCAGAATACTGGAGTGGGTAGCCTTTCCATCCTCCAGGGGATCTTCCCAACTCAGGGATCGAACCCAGGTCTCCCACACTGAAGGTGGATTCTTTACCAGCTGAGCCACCAGGGAAGGAAAGGTATGCTTTTAATTTCTGGGGCACAAAAAAAGGCAGGTGTTTTTAATTCCTGGGGCTTCCCTGGTGGCTCAGTGGTAAAGAATCTGCCTGCCAATGCAGGAGACTTGAGTTCGATCCCTGGGTTGGGAAGATCCCCTGGAGGAAGAAATGGCAACCCAGCCCAGTATTCTTGCCTGGAGAATCCCATGGACGGAGGAGCCCGGCGGGCTACAGTCCACAGAGTCGCCAAAGAGTTGGTCACAACTTAGCAACTGAACAACAACAATTTTTAATCTCCAGTTTTTACAGAGGAGAAGACAGAGGCTCCAAGAGGTTCTGAGATTTGTCTGCCGGCCCTGGGGAGAAGCCGGGTCACACAGACTCAGCGCTGCCAGGCGCAGGGCAGATATCAAGCGGTCTGGCTGAGGCAGCAGCAGGGCTGGGATGTAAGCTGTGGGGATGCTGCCTCGATTCCCTCTCCACTCCCTGCTCACTCCCTCCCCTCTCTCTTTCTCCCTGTTTTCTTACAGAAGAAAGTCTACTGTTTAATTTGAAAGCCAGCAACATCTGGATCTAAAGCATTCCTGCTTTAGGAGGGAAAAAAGCAAAATCTTGAATCCCCAGGGTGTGATGGTGAGGGTGCAGCTGGTTCCTCCCCAGCAGAAGAGAGGGCCTGGCCCCGCCTCTAACACAGGCCCCACCCAGCCACGGGCCAGCCCCTTCCACTCCAAGAACACACCTGGTTTTACATCCCAGACGGCAGCTCTGAGGATGGAGTGGGATCCTGAAACCAAGTCCTCCGGCAGCTGTCCAGGGACACCTGCACGTAAAGGGTCAAATTCCTGGCCCCAGCCACGACTGCCCCAGCTACCAGCACAAAAGCAAACCTGTCTTTTCACCGAAGAATATCCCGGGCTCCTGGCTACACCCTTAGGATGTTCTGCTTTCGCCTCTTGGCATCCTCTTAAGGTGATTTCATCTTATTCAAAATATTAGTGGGTAAAGAGAGCAGATGGGGTTTCTCTGGTGGCTTAGAAGGTAAAGAACCCACCTGCAATGCAGGAGACTCAGGTTCGATCCCTGGATTTCGAAGATTCCTCTGGAGGAGGAAATAGCAATCTACTCCAGTATTCTTGCTGCAAGAATCCCATGGACAGAGGAGCCTGGCGGGCTACAGTCCATGGGGTCGCAAAGAGCTGGACACAACTGAGCAACTAACACTTTCATTTTCAAAGAGAGTGGATAACGAAGGATTAACAGTGGGATTTGCCCTGAGTCCTACACGGGCCCAAAGGGGCCCCAGACTATATGTCTATCACAATGTGTCCCACCTCCATACTTTCATAAGACAATCAGAGCAGAGCTGAAAAGGCACCAGCTGGTACAAATGCAGAAACCCAGTCCACTCCTGTTGTTCAGTCGGTAAGTTGTGTCCGACTCTTTGTGACTTCATGGACTGCAGCACACCAGGCTTCCCTGTCCTCCACTGTCTCCCGGAGTTTGCTCAGATTCTTGTCCATTGAGTCGGTGATGCCATCCAACCATCTCATCCTCTGTGGTCCCTTCTTCTGCTGTCTTCAGTCTTTCCCAGCATCAGGGTCTTTCCCAATGAGTCAGCTCTTCTCACCCAGGTGGCCAAAGATTGGAGCTTTTTATGATTCTGGAAAATCGACTGTTCTTTAAATCCTCCCATGGTTATTCAGATAAGCATTATGATCACAAACTTCAATAAAAATGCTTGATAGTTTTTCTTTTCATAATAAATTTTAGGCCTTGTGTAGACAATGAAAATTTAAAGACATGACCATATCCTTTTATTGATAGATACTATGGTTAAATTTATATATTTTCTTGGGCTCCAAAGTCACTGCAGACAGGGACTGCAGCCATGAAATTAAAAGATGATTGTTCCTTAGAAGAAAAGCTATGAGAAACCTAGACGGTATATTAAAAAGCAGGACATAACTTTGCCAACAAAGGTTCCTGTAGTCAGAGCTATGGTTTTTCCAGAAGTCATGTACAGATGTGAAAGCTGAACCACAAAAAAAGCTGAGCACCAAAGAACTGATGCTTTCAAATTGTGGTGCTGGAGAAGACTCTTCAGAGTCCCTTAGATTGCAAGATCAAATAAGTCAATCCTAAAGGAAATCAACCCCGAATATTCACTGGAAGGACTGAGGCTGAAGCTCCAATAATTTGGCCACCTGATGCAAAGAGCCAACTCATTGGAAAAGACCCTGATTCTGGGAAAGACTGGGGCAAAAGGAGAAGAGAGTGGGAGAGGATGAGATGGTTAAATAGCAACACTCACTCAATGGACATGAATCTGAGAGAACTCTAGGAGACAGTGAAGGACAGGGAAGCCTGGTGTGATGCAGTTCATGGGATCACAAAAAGTCAGACACGACTTAGTGACTGAACAACAATGGTTAAGTTATGGCTGCAACACGGAAATCTTTACAGCGAAAGTCTGGACTGCATTTTGGAAACATGCATTGTCTCAGCTTCTCACCAGAGTTCTTTCCCAAGGAGCAGATCTGGAGAAGACAACGAATCTGTACATTGGAATTATGATGGGAGTGGGAGTTAAGTCAGATATAGGAAAACGAGGACTTTCAGAGATTCAGGGGCAGATTAGTCTCTTCGGGCATTAGTCTGTGGATGTGCACACAGAAATCATACTCATGTCGTAAAATGAAATAATTCCACGAGAAAAAGCTTTGCAAACTCTAAATCAAAATGTGTGTATTTTATTCTTTTATATAAAATCAGCTTCCCTGGCAGCTCAGACGGTAAGGAATCCACCTGCAATGCAGGAGATCGGGGTTCAATCCCTGGGTGGGGAAGATATGCTGGAGAAAGAAATGGCAACCCACTCCAGTATTTCTGCTTGGAGAATCCCATGGACAGAGGAGCCTGATGGGCTTACAGTCCACGGGTTGCAAAGAGTCAGACACGACTTAGCAACTAAGCACACATATAAAATTAACTTACATCTCCACCTCAAGGAGCATGAGAAATCCTTGATGTTTCTAAACCAGACTCAGACTAGTCTTTACGGCTAATGCATTCTGAGTATGGCAGAAACCAGCACAAGATGGTAAAGCAATTATCCTTCATTAAAAAAACAAACAAACAAACCAGCAACTCCTCCAGCATTTGGTTCCTGTTTATGCTGATGACACCCTCATGCCCCTAGGCGTCCAAGCTTGGAAACCTGTGCTAGAGACCTCTATCTGATGCAAGAATGCAAGACCTACTCTGATGCAAGAACGGTCAGTTCCCCTGAAAACAAATCTGCTCAGGTCAGCCCCTTGCTCAGAAATCACTGACAACTGGCAACTCTTCTTGCACAACAGGTCGCCCCCAAGACCCTCCCCATCTGGCCCCACCCGCCCTTCACTCCATCCCTGCCTCTGCACGCCAGCCACCCCAGCCACACAGCCCTGCCCAGCGGTCTCTCTGCTGGAACCTCCAGCCCCAGGCACCCTGTGCGATCACCTCCAGCTCCGAGTCCCCTGTAGAGCCATTCTGCCCTCCCCACCCCACCCCCACCCCTGGTGATGCTCACGTCCCCAGGCTAAGAGCACAGAAACACACCCCGGTCCCTGGACCACTGCTTCCGCTTGAAATGACACTTTATGTGAAGTCTCTCTTGCTTCCTCAGTTATGAAGTCCACAACGGCAGTGATCCCATTTTTACTCCTATGGTGTAATCTCAGTCCTGGTACATAACGGTACTTGTTCATTGAACAAGTAAATCAATCCATCTTGGGGTCTTCTCCTCCATGTACCCCCCAGCCCCGCTCAACATCCTCCAAGAAGTAAAGAGCACACCCAGAACCAGAGGGCCGGAGCCCTCACAGAAGCCAGGCCGCTGCAAATCCCCTGCTAGCTCTCCGGGTAATTAAGTTCTTGGCAGAAGAAATAACTTCATCATCTAGTTTTATTATTCTTCCAAACCACAATCCCAGAAGCAAATTGCGTTTGAGCTCTTGTAAATGACCTGACACCTCAGAGAATTCATTCTAGCTCCGAGGACAGAGCTCTTGTTGTGTGGAGGCCAACGGCTGTTCCACAAACCAGGCAGGCCCTATGAAACCAACGGGCCCTGACGCTTCGTCCTCAAAAGGGGTCAGGTCAGCCCCTTGCTCAAAAATCATTGACAACTGCCAACCATTCTTGCACAACAGGTCACCCACAAGACCCTCCCTGTCTGGCCCCATCCACCCTTCACTCCATCATTGGGGTGAAGCGGGGGGTACTCATGAGGACACAGTCTAGATCTCGGAGGAGCCGGTGTTCCAGCCCAGCAAACCGCAGCCTTAACCGCCAGACCTGGCCCTGCCCGCCCTGGTGAGGGGAGCTGGCTGCGTTGTGCGCACGCCAGTCCCGGAGACCACGGGACTAGGAGCTCTGCCGTCCACCAGCCAGCCCTTCGAGAAAGACCCTGCCGACCCATTACAGAAAAATGTAACAGGAAAATAATAACCCTGGGGATGTCTTAACAATGCACAGTTTTCTATTTAGAGTTCTCTCCTCACAACTTCTCCCATGAAAAAGGGGGCTCTATGTTGTTTGTGAGGAAGCAGGTGAGTCCATCCCCCTAAGGAATAACCGCAGGGCCTTCAAGGCAGGAGGAACCTTTTCCAGAAAAGCCCCTTTAGGATCCCGATGCCCCGGGGCCCCGACACCTCTGTCTCCCTGTCGTGAAGTTCCGCATGGTTTAGAGACATGACTCACGGGCGCTTTCTGCTCTGCGAGGGGTGCAGCCGGCCCACAGCCTCGGCCCGGCATCCCCGCCTCTGCCACCTTGTCGCCCACATTCCCGGTCTCCCCGGCACCGGGCGCCCGCCCCTCGGAGGATGGCAGCTTTGATTTCGAGCTGCTGCTGAGCTCTCCAGGCTGAGCTTTTCTGAGGAGAAACAAACGTGGAATTATCAAAACACATCCTGCAGTAAAGACAGCTTTCCCCCAAGTGGATGTCTACGTTCAAATGACGTGAACGGTGTTGATGCCAGGCTGAGCCCTTGCGAAGTATTTAAAGACATTAACCAAGTCCTCACAGCAGCCCTGGGGGCAGGGTGCGGTTACCCTGGCTTTGCTGTAAGAGGCTCAGGATAACCGTTATCCTGCATCCAAGGCCTGGCAGTGGCCAGGACTGGAATCCAGGCCTGCCCGGCTCCTGCATGAGAAGCTGAACAGCCTTCCTTCTGTTCGGGAATAGAGCAGACAGCCTTCGCGTCCTCAGCAGCACAGAGTCCCTTTTTTTTTTTCCCTGTGTGCCCACCTACGGCTGTGAAGTCACAGCCCTGAGGCACGGGACAGAGGCCCCCTGTCTGCTCCCGTTTCTCCTCTCATGCAGGGCTGCCCACACTCGGGGGCGGGGGGCCCAGAAGCCACCCTAGCACCCGGCAGAGGCGACCCATGCCCTGCCCCGTGTCTGCCACCCGTGACCTCCCTGTGTCTGCAGTGATTATGTCACTTCCTCACTCAGCACCTCCTCACTGTCCACAGAATGAGATCCAGAGTCCTAAATCTGGCCTTCAAGGCATGAGAGAGCACCCCCCCATCACCCACATGCACCCCAAACACGCAGAAGGATTCACCATACACTCTATCGAGGGGTCCTGATGACCTCCTGCCTGCCTTCTCCCACCTGACCTCCTGCAGCTGGAAAACCACTTACCTTTCCAGGTTCTCCCCCTGGGATCAGGATGGGAGCCCCCAGGCTGGCCTGAGTCACAGCACACACAGCCCGCGTGGCCGCCTGTATCTCCTCCTGGACTGCAAGCTCCCGGACCGTCCCTGAGCACCCAACATGGACAGACCCCCTGGGGACTGCTCTCCTCAGCGGCCGCCCGGGAGCCTGCAGCCCGAGGGGGTCGCGGAGCCGCACTCACTCCCACGACTGTGCTGCTCTTGCTCAACGTTAGGGAAGCCCAAGGTCACTGGGGAACCACATCCACGGCGTCCCGGGGGATGCAGAACAGCCAACGTGGTGGCCTCGTGAGTGAAGGGGGTTCCCCGGAATTGGAAGGGAGAACTTTCCAGAAACTGGATGCCACCACGTGCCCTCGAGGCCCACCCGTCCCTCCCGCAGGCTCTATCAGCCAAGAAGCACGGCGGCCCCTCGGCCTGGCTGGGCCCCCCCCGGCCCCGCGGGTCCACACCTGAGCTCCGGCGTCTCCTGCTCGGCCTCCAGCCTCGCCCTCTCCGCGAGGATCTCATCACAGATCACGTCGTAGGGTTTGTCCAGGTGATGTTCACCCATCACCCAGACCCAGACCTCATTGTCGGCTCCCAGCTTCCAGTGAACGGATCTGCCGTTGTCTGCAAGCAAAACAAGGATCTGGTTTGAACAAGTATCTTCAGCCGTGGGTTAGGAGGTTTTCCACTGTTCAAGTATTTAAAGATCAGATGAAGCGAAGCACGTCCAACATGCTCTGAGCAAGCAGCCCCTTCCAGGGCGGTGGCTGGAATGTCGTTTTAAAGCATGATGAGTGTGGGTTCTGCACGTGCCTTTTTTATAAGTCAAGACCCGAGATGGGAAGACCACTGTCTGCGTTATCTCTAGGGTAACAGAGCCAACATCAGACCCCTGAACCTCTGAAGCCTAAGAATCTCCCTGCAACCCAGCTGTTCTAGGGCATGGCACGTCCACCATATTCCTAGGACTCACTGCTGGGTCCAAGGCATGTGTTTTAGAGTCAGACCAGCTTTGCTTTAAACCCTAGCCCTGTTATTTAGCTGTATGACTTGGACAAATCATTTAATCTCCCTAAGCCTCAGTTTCTTGTCCACACAATGGGAACCCTAACGTCTGCTCCAGAGGACAGCCGTGGTGGGAGGCAGCCGCGGGGCAGGTCCCCGGGGTGTCTGACACACGACGTGCTCAGCAGAGGCGGGTACAACCACTCCTCTGTGTTGTTGACGGCCGTGGCAGCTGAGAGACTCACACCAGCTGTGAGAGACGACACGCCCGGAGTGAGACATGGGGAAGCTCCTAGAATAACGCTGTTCCCTGCTGATCGCAGGGGCTGTGTTTACCTTCTAATTCCTGTTCCTCAAACGGGCACATCAGGCTTCCTGACACCCGGGACGGTGGTCATCCCCTGGAGAAGTTGGGGGGCGGGCAGTCCTAAGTCTGAAGGATATTGAGGGGGCAGGGAGGAGGAGTCAGTCTGTGCTCACAGGTGGACGCAGGTATGAGGGAAGGTCAGTCCTGGGTGGGCCCTGGCTGGGGAGGCCAGGTCAGCTGTGGCTCATTGAGGAGATGCACACAGGTTCCTTCACCATGGGACGCTGGCATCCCTCACAAAGTCCCCATACTGCCTGCTCTGGAGCAGCTAAGAATGTTCCCACTGTGTCCACCTCTCCGTCTTCACCTAACAACCCTCTGTCAACAGTTCTGGCAGCAGGAGGAAGGTGGCTGGAGATGGCGCAGCCGAGAACCAGGGGAGGTAGGAGGGGCCCAGGGGTCCCCGCAGCCCCTCTTGGGACAGCAACACACACTGCCCCCAAACCATGTCTGAGAGCATAACGCAGGGCACGCGGGGGCCATAACTCCTGTTGGGGGAGGACATGCTCCAGGGGAGAAGAATCCAGAAACCCTACGAACACAGGAGGGGCTGAGAACAAAGGGGAGGGACAGTGCCCCCGTATGTCTAAGATGGTGGGGGAGGCGTAAAGAGACGGCGGCTCTGGGGCAAGAAGGAAGGGGGTTATTGGGCGTGTCAGATAGCAGCCCTGACAGGAGTCTCTGCTCTGACGGCCCCTCTCCTTCGGGGCAAAGACACTGGGGTCCTCGGGGGTCCATAGAGTTCCCCGAACCCAGCGAGGGGGTCATTCTAGTAAAGGGAGTGTCGGCCTGGCGCCCCTGGCTTCATGCCAAGACAGGGAGGGCTGTCTCCCACGACGTTCCCATGGTGTCCCTAAGGCTGCGGGGTGCAGAGCTGGGTGCTGCGGGGTGCATGGGGTGAGACACTCTCCTGCAGTTCACCAGGGCCTGGGAGAGGAGGACAGGGCAGCTGGTCACCGACTTGATGAACTTCACCACCTGTCTACTTCGTGCCAGGCCCTGAGGTGGACGTGCTGCAGACACTTGCAAACAAGACAGACAGTCCCAGCTCTCAGGGACTCAGGTTTCAGCTAAAGGAGGCAGGCGCTGGACCACTAGTTAATTACGAAAATAGCACGACTGAGACAATGACGATGTTAGTCACTCAGCTGTGTCCGACTCTTGGGACCCCTTGGACCTGCCAGGCTCCTCTGTCCATGGGATTCTCCAGGCAAGAATACTGGAGTGGGTTGCTATGGCCTTCTCCAGGGGATCTTCCCAAGCCAGGGATCAAATCTGGGTCTCCTGCATTGCAGGCAGATGCTTTACCGTCTGAGCCACCTGGCTGAGGGAGGGGTGTTAAAGTGCTAACGATGGGGTCGGGTGGGCAGGGCACATACTCTGTGACCAGGCGAGATTGCGTCCAACGAGGGCGATGGGGTCGGGTGGGCAGGGGACATACTCTGTGACCAGGCGAGATTACGTCCAACGAGGACTCAGAGAAGGCAGGGAGCTTCGAAAGGACAGAGAAGAAATAAGACGTTCCTGGCGTTCAGCTGGGGAGGCTGGGTATGGAATTTAGACAGAGAACAGAGTGGGTTTGGTGCTGGACAGGAGGAACACCGTGACCGAAGCCCAGGGATGGGAACTGGTGAGGGGCCACGCGGAACCGGGGTCTCTGCCAGAGCTGACGAGGCTTGAGAAGCCAACTGGTCGTGGGCTGAGGTCACAAGGGGAGCGGGTGCCCGCCTGGCACAGGCCCCAGATGCCCGGTGAAGAGGTTTACGTGGAGGGCCTGTGTGGCATAACTCCAGAAAGCTGTATGAAAATCCCAGTGTTCACGGCACTTTATTTCTCCAGTCAGAGTTTCCTCTTTGATAAAACAGAGGCGATGAGTCTGAACTCACAGACAAGTGCTCAAAAGGATTAATTCCATGTTTTGGTCTGAGGGACCAACCAAGAGCCCACAACTGTCAGACACGAACCACAAAACTCCCAGCAGAGAGCACAGGCAAAACACCCTCTGACATAAATCCTAACTATTTTCCTAGCTCGGTCTCCCAAGGCAAAAGAAAGAAAAGCAAAAATAAACAAATGGGACCTAATCAAACTTAGAAGCTTTTGCACAGCAAAGGAAAACCATCAACAAAATGAAAAGACAACCTATGGATCGGGAGAAAATATTTGCAAACAATGTGACCAACGAGGTTTAATTTCCAAATTAAACAGCTCATACAGCTCAATACCAAAAACTACACAAAACAAAAAACACCCAATCAAAATGTGAGCAGAGAACCTAAACAGATGTTTTTCTGAAGAAAACATACATGTGGCCAACAGGCACATGAAGAGATGCTCAACATCACCAGTTATTACAGAAATGCAAATCAAAACTACAATAAGGTATCAGCTCACACTGGTCAGAACAGCCATCATCAAAAAGACTACAAATAATAAATGGTGAGAGGGTGTGGAGGAAGGCAAACCCACCGACACTGCTGGTGGGAACCAAAGTTGGTGCAACCACTTTGGAAAACAGTATGGAGGTTCCTTAAAAAACTAAAGCTACCATATGACCCAGAAACCCCACTCCTGGGCATACAGGTGACTTCCACCGACCCTGGGCTGCAGTGTCCACGTGCTGCCTGAACTCGCAATGCCCAAGGAACTGTCCACCACTCTGGCCGCTCCTCGTGGTCACTCACCTCTGACCCAGAAACCAGAGGACAAATGCCTGGCCGGCAGGGCCTCAGGGATTTGGGTGCTACAGCCACATTCCTTCTGATGGGTGGCCACGCCAGGTCTGCCGTGAAATATGTAGAGCATCACCGAGGCTGTTAGTAACCCTACTCAGCCACAAGGAAATTGAGGCTCAGGGAGGGTAAGTTCCTTGTCTGGGATTGTAGAGCTGGTGCAAGGAACCAGAATTCCTTACCTGACTGTGAGGCAGTAAAACCTGTGTTTAGAGTCACCTCTGATGCACTGTCCAAACTGAAATACCTTTGAGAGAAAAAAAAGGAAACCCACCAACAGGAAAGGCAGGAAATGAATGTTTGCAGGGCTCTGCTGAGCAAGCGGGGTACGGGGTCACTGTCTTGGCCCTGCAGAGCAGGAGAGCGCCAGCCCCACGTTTCAGTGAAGACCAAGGCCCAGTCCTGGGCTTCCCTGGTGGCTCAGCAGTAAAGAATCTGCCTGCAATATAGGAGCCAGAGGACATGCGCGTTCGATCCCTTGGTCGGGAAGATCCCCTGGAGGAGGGCATGGCAACGAACTCCAGTATTTGTGCCTGGAGAATCCCCAGGGACAGAGGAGCCTGAGGGCTACAGTCCATAGCGTCACAAAAGAATTGGACACGACTGAAGCAATTTAGCACAATAAGGCCCAGTCCTATGGGGACTTCCCTGAAGGTAGTGCAGGTAATAATTCTGCGAGTCTGTGTTTTAAACCTTTGAAAATATTTATTCTAGAGACAAAAGGGACAGAAAGGGAGCTGGAGAACCCCAGGGCACCACTGTCCCGGGCAGCAGGTGGTGGCACAGACAAGCGAGTAGGTCACTCGGGGGGGAGGCGGGCTGGTCCACGGCTCCAAGGGGTGAGAGGGAACATCCTCGTGGGCATCTGAGTCCAGTGCTCCACACGTGAGACCCAAGGCTGTCACACTATCCAGCCCAGAGTGAGCCCGGAGCGGGCTGGGACCAGCGGCTCAGAGCAGACTCAGATCTGACGTTCCAACTTGGACTCCAACGGTGACCCGCCCACGTCACTTTCTCCAAGTCTGTTTCCTTATGTGTAAGAATCAGGCGGCGGGCGATGTTCACCTCCCTGGATTCTTACAAAGATTAAATGAAGTGACATCAACACAAGGGCCTGGCCCTTGCTAACAGACCCACAGGGTGGTAGGGAGAACCTCCGTGGGAGGGAGCAATGGAGTGTGCTGAGACAGGGAGTAACCAGCGGACTCCCAGGCTTCTGGCTTTGGTGACTCAAAGGAAAGCGGGCTGCAGATCATGGTGGAGACTGAGAGGCAGGAACAGGCCTGGGGGGTGGAGGGGAGACAGCTGGGATGCTGCTGAAGAACATGGTTTTGCATCAAGGGCCCAAGGGTCTTCTGAGCAGAGATGCTTGTTGGGTAACTGGTACGAGACCAATGCTCAGATAAGAGGTCTGGTTTCGAAATACAGGTGTGAGATTCCATAAAGAGAAGAAAAGATGCCCCAGGGAGGGAGTATGGAGATCCTGACCTTAATCTAGTCGGGGAGTCTGTGAATGAGGCTCAGGGAATCTGTCAGCATTGGGCAACTCTGCAGCAAATGTCGTCTGTACGGATTTTCCTGGTCCAAGCTTTCAGTAAGTTTTCCATGGAGTCTAAGGGACCCTCAATCCCACCTGAAGCTTACCAACCACCAGGGCAGAATGAGGCTCCCCTGGGGAACACAGGTATTCAGGGTCAGGCAGAGATGTAAAAGACAACAGTCGTGGAGACAGCAAGGGACCACGACGCGAAGAGACTCCGAGAGGCAACTCACAGGGTGAGACCCGGCTGAGAAATCAACTGAGCTGAGAACTGAACCCAGCAACGGAGGTCACTGTGCTGGGTCAGGAGGGAAGGGAGGGAAGCAGACACGGCAGATGGCTCACACCAGGGCTCTGCCATCATTTCACTGAAAAGGGAAGGCTCTGCATAAAGGAGCTCGTCTGAGACTCCACAAGTGAAATCTCACAAGCCCAAGCCTGTTCCAAGGGTGCACACGGAGCATCTCAGTCACCGCTCATAGTGACCAGAGCCTGGCTTCTTGCGAGAAGTTCCCACCAGCTGGAGAGGTGTCTATTGCTGGGCAGCCTCTACCAAGAAAAGGCCTCCTCTGTGTGCATGACCAGAAAAAAAAAAAAAAAAACTTACGGGATAAAGGCTCCACGGGAGGACACCCACACAAGCACACGTTCAGATGTGTGCAGGGCACCCGCAGACGACGGCACCTGTTACCAAGCTCCAGGTAAGCTCCATGCGTCAGGCTGGCTGAACAAGGGGCAACGTTTGTTAACAGTGCCAGCTATGGGAGAGTCAGACTCAGGGTCACTGGCCAGCTGCTGCCCTGGTCCCTCCGTCTCCCTTTCCTCACCTGTGAAATGTGAAAGTAACTCAGCTCCAGGCCTGGCTGTGATGATTTCATGAGATAATAGACTTAAGCACAGAGTTCAGGGTCTGACACTCCAGCAGCTCAATCGGTTGGGGCCACGTTTACAGTCTAGAGCAGTGCTGTCCAATGGGAGCGCTACCTGTAATTATACATTTTCTAGCCGTCCTATTAAAAAATCAACAGGAGCCTGGGCAAGACGATGGAGCAGAAAGGCTCTGAGCTCACCTCCTCTCATGAGAACACCAAAATCGCAACTATCTACAGAAAAACCATCCATGAAAAAGACCAGAACCTACAAGAAAAGATCTCCTCCAAACAAAAACATAGAAAAGGAACCACGATGAGACAGACACCACAGTGAGACAGACACCCCAAGGTGGACGACCCACAGACTGGCGCTTCTCTGACCAGAGTGAGAGTTCTGAGCCCCAGGCCAGGCTCCCCAGCCCAGGGGTCCTACTTATCTGGGAAGATGAACCCCCAGAACATTGGCTTTTGAAAGCCAGCGGGGCTTAATTTTGGGAATCCCACAGGAGTGGGGGGAATAGAGACTTCACTCTTAAAGGGCGCACACAAAATCTCACACACACCAGGACCCAGGGTGAAAAGCAGTCATTTGATAGGAGTCTGGGCAAGACCTATCTGTCGGTTTTGGAGGGTCTCCCAGGGAGGCGGGGATGGCTACGTGTCACCCTGGGGCCATGAATCCTGGAGGCACACATATTTGGGGACCTTCTGTCATGAGGACACAGCTGCTGGCAGCTTCCATCTTAGCTCATTAGTGCCAAGACCTGGGCTACCCAACAGCTTGCAGGCAACCCGTGCTGAGAGGCCTCAGGCCAAACAACTAACTGGGTAGGAACGAAGCCCCAGCCATGAGCAGGCCCTGAGGACTTCCTGAGCCCACAGCTGACTCTAGACACGCCTCTGGACTTCGCCTTGCCCACCAGAGGGCCAAGACCCAACTCCACACACCAGCGGGCAGACATTGGCCCTTCCCTCCAGGAAGCCAGCACGGGTCTCCAGACCAGCTATTTGTAAAAATACAAATAACTATGTAGAAAAAAAAAAAAAAAAGACAAACGAGGTAGCAGAGGAACATGTTCCAGATGAAGAAAGACGATAAAACCCCAGAAGAACTAAAAGAAGTGGAGATAAGCTTTCTACCCAAGAAGGAGCTCAGGGCAGTGCTTGTAAAGATGATGAAAGAACTCGGGAGGACAGGAGGTATGCACAGAGCAAGAGCTTGGAATTTTTAAACAAAGAGTTAGAAAATATAAAGAACACACAGAGAAGGAGAATACAGTAACTAAAATGAAAAATACACCAGAAGGAATCAACAGTAGACTAAACAATACAGAAGAGTGGATCAGTGAGCTGGAAGATGGAGGAGTGGAAATCACTGCTGCTGAGCAGAAAAAAGGATGGAAAGAAATGAGGACAGGTCAAGAGACCTTGGGGACAACATCAAGGCACTAATATTAGCATTACAGGGGCCCAGAAGGAAAAGAGACAGAAAATGAGCCTGAGAAAATATGTGAAGAATAATAACTGAAAACTCCCCTAGGCTGGGAAAGGAAGCAGTCACTCCAGCCCAGGAAATGCACATACTTCCAGACAGCAGGAGTCGCCAGCCTCCAAGCTGCAATGACTCCCCATCACTCACATTAGCACCCCCCACCATCCCCATCCTCGGAAAAACTGTCTTCCCTACAACCAGTCCCTGCTTCCAAAAAGGTCGGGGACCACTGCCAGATAGGATGAACCCAAAGAGGAACATACCAAGACTCACTGTAATTAAAATCACAAAAATTAGAGAATATTAAAAGCAGCAAAGGAAAAGCTTCCCAGGGGGTGACAGTGTTAAAGAATCCACTTGCCAATGCAGGAGATGCAAGAGAGATGTGAGTTTGCTCCCTGGGTTGGGTAGATCCCCTGGAGAAGGAAATGGCAACCCACTCCAGTAACTCTTCCCTGGAGAATCCCAAGGACAGAGGAGCCTGGTGAGCTACAGTCCACGGGGTCACAAAGAGTCACACACAACCGAAGCGACTGAGCATGCAGCACAGGAGAAGCAACAGATAACATACAAGGGAAGTCCTATAAGGCTAGCAGCTGATTTTTCTGAAGGACAGGAGGGAGTAGCATGATAGATTTAAAGAGACGAAAGGGAAAAATCTACAACCTGCAAAGGAAGAATTTGAGCAAAGAACACCTTACATCACCAGGAGGAGACTAACTCAGCAAAAGTGAGAAACCCAAAGTCTCTCAAAGAGCTCCAGGCCACTGATTCCAGGGGACAGAGCCTTTCTGCGGCCCCAGTCACCCACCACGTCTGCGTGTCACGTTCACACTAATACAGTGCCAGGAGGCCCCGTTATCCTTGGTTAACTCAGACCAAAGGCTGCAAGGAAATGGAGAAGCCAGATCGGAAAGATACAGGCTCACGCTTCAGTTTGGACATGTTACCGCTAGAAGGAAAACCAAGGATGTCCTTGGAGAGTGCAGAGTCCTGTGAAGTCCAGTGGACCTAGGTACCAACTGGGGTGTGACCTTGCATGTATTACTGCACTTCTCCATGTGTAAAACGGGACCACTGATACCTGTTTTGGAGAAATATCGTGAAGATGACATGAAATCTATGTAAAAGTGCTTTGCATGGTGTCTGACAAAACAGGGGTTTAATAAATAGCTGCTATTGGTGATAATAATAATAATAAATGAACTACTCATATTTACTTCCATATCACTATAAAACCTTAATTGGAAAAAGGTTTTAATAAAAGACAGTGCAAGAAAAAGGTCACTAAACTGACTTCCCTTTTGAGTCTGTGCAAATAAGGGAGATTAATTTTCTCAATCTTCGAAACCCTGAACGGTTTTATCAAGTTTATTTTTCCTGGCTTAATGAAAAATGAAGAGAAATTGATCTTTGAATGCCTCTCTGTAAGTGACTTTGAAAACTGTTTTTTTTCCAACAACATAGGTATTTGGCCATAACAAAAAGTGTGTGGACGGGTGTGTGTGCGCTAATGGACGGGTGTGTGTGCGCTAATGCGCGCTTTCCCATGTCTCTGTGTGTATATGCTTTAACCCTGATATACAAAGAATTCCTCCTCATTCATGGCCCCAAAGATGTGGCCAAGCTACCAGGGATTCCTTGGGTCAGGAGGAGGTAGTACATTTGAAAGGTGAACTCACACTAAAAAAATTAGCATTATGACTTTTTTCCTTTTAGTAGTAGTTGCATCTTGAAAGTGAATGTCCCTAAAAACAGAAGACTCAAAGAAACATCTCTCAGAGTCTACAGAATGGAAACTGCATTCTAGAGAGATGCAGCCATAAAGACTTTGTATGCTGGGTATGCACTGGAAAAGGAAATGGCAACCCACTCCAGTGTTCTTGCCTGGAGAATCCTAGGGGCAGCGGAGCCTGGTGGGCTGCCGTCTAAGGGGTGGCACAGAGTCGGACAGGACTGTAGCGACTCAGCAGCAGCAGCAGCAGCAGAGTACCAGGGGCTTCCCTGGTGGCTCAGTTGGTAAACAATCTGCCTGCAATGCAGGAGACCCTGGTTGGATTCCTGGGTCAGGAAGATCCCCTGGAGAAGGGATAGGCTACTCACTCCAGTATTCTTGCCTGGAGAATTCCATGGACAGGGGAACCTGGAGGGCTACAGTCCATGGGGTCACAAATTGTATACGACTGAGCGACTAAGCCCAGCACAGCAGAATACCAGGCATCTGGGATAAGACGAGGTGGACCCTTCCTGCATGTCCCTCGAGTTCATCTCCACGTGACTTTTTACTGCAGCTTAAGGTCAGTCCGGTTTCAAGAAAGATATCTGCTCTCAGCCTCACCACTCCAGAGTATTGCCGCTCGTGTGTGTGCGTGTGCGCGCTTCAGGCTGATCAACTGCACCATGAAAAGCTCGGTAACACTCAGGGTCCGCCTGCCAAACCGGACTTCAAACGCAGCTAGCTGCTGACCAGCATGAAACATGAAAATGAGCAGGGAGGCAGCCCGCCGCGTGGGCTCCCGGGAGAAGCGAGCTCCACTTACCTTTCTTTGGTCTGGGTTTCACTGGCAAGGACTCCTGTTTTTCCATCGATGCTTCTCTTTCTTTCCAGCGGCGGACCTGCTCCTCCCTCATCTTGAAGAACAGGATCTGTTTCTGTTCCTCGTTCAGCTCTGCCAGCAGATCAGGATCTATGTACATCTCCGACAGGATCTGTTTCAGCATCTTTGCAGGGCTGGAGTCTTTTACACCTGGGGCAAAAGTTCTTGAGAACGGCTTCCAGGGCTGCCTCCCCTGGGCTGGCACGGGGCGGGGGAGGGGGGCACCCGCAGACCTTCCCAGATGCTAGTGGGGCTGGGACGACGGCAGTTCAGCAAACTGGCTCTGGGTTCCCACACCAGGCCCCCTGTCCAAAATGCCACTCATGAACCTGCAAAGAGAAACAGCCAAGATGCAACCATGTTAAAAGGTACAAAGGCCAGGACAGGCTTAGGAGTAAGCTTGGCGGAAACACAGATCCGCTTTTATTTCAGGCAAGCTTTGTTAAGAGCTTTGTGTAACCTGTATCCTGTAATTTCCAAAGATACTTTAACAAAAAATAAAAAATAAACCCTAACTTTTCACCGGTCACTCTCAGGGAAACAAAAAATTAACAGAGGCTTGGCCTTCTCCCAACTAAGCAAACATGTGATTACCTCCGAGCTCAACAAACCACCACGTCCACAGCTAAAAACAGTTAGAGACAAAGGCAGGGATGAAATTAAAAGCCTCTCTCCAAACAACGTACTTCAAAAGAAAACACCGTTTTTGAGATTTCAGAGAATTACCCACCCAAACCCAAGCCGGGCTTAAGGAAGAAATAAAGAAGAAATAAAAATTAGACCATAATGCAATTTTCCCTTACAAGTGGCAGTTAATACACACAATTATGTGCTGTCATCCTCACAGAAGGACAGTTCAGTGTTCAGACAACTCACTAGAACCACGGAAGCCGTGCAGAGCAGGAGAGGGCACTCACGTGCATTTTGGAAGGGCACCAGGGTTTAGTGCCTCTTCCAGATACCCTAATTTCACAGGGTCTAAATGTACAGACCAGATAAACGGGGGGAACTGTGAAATTAAAAGACACTTTCTCCTTGGAAGAAACGCTATGACCAAGCTAGACAGCATATTAAAGAGCAGAGACATTACTTTGCCAACAAAGGTCTATCTAGTCAAGGCTACGGTTTTTCCAATGGTCATGTAAGGATCTGAGAGTTGCACTCTAAAGAAAGATGAGCGCAGAAGAATTGATGCTTTTGAACTGTGGTGTTGGAGAAGACTCTTGAGAGTCCCTTGGACTGCAAGGAGATCCAACCAATCCATTATGAAGGAGATCAGTCCTGAATATTCATTGGAAGGACTGATGCTGAAGCTGAAACTCCAATACTTTGGCCACCTGATGCGACAAACTGACTCCTTGGAAAAGACCCTGATGCTGGGAAAGATTGAAGGCAGGAGGAGAAGGGGCCGACAGAGGATGAGATGGTTGGATGGCATCGCCGACACAATGGAATTGAGTTTGAGCAAGCTCCAGGAGTTGGTGATGGACAGGGAGGCCTGGCGTGCTGCAGTCCATGGGGTCGCAAAGAGTCAAACACAACTGAGCAACTGAACTGAACTGAAGAGGTGACCAGGCGCGTGACAAAGGGTCCTTGCTCTGGAAGACAGTTTCTCAGACGGAGGAGCCTTGGGCCTGAGCACACAGGTGACTTCATGGGGGTACCTACTCCTCAGCAGATGTGTTCTACTTCACACATTTCCATTTGGTCTATTTTCAAAAAATATAGCAAACCTTCATATTTTTGTCATTAGAAGAAAATGACGTACACATTTTCATTCTGGGGGGACAAAAGGATGCTTCTTTTGTTCCAATATAACAAGATATGCACAAAAAGCTTATTTCTTTCAACTCTTCAGGATCACCTGTGTTCTAAGAAACGGACTAACAATTCCACCATCTGGCCACGCCCTCTCAAATATCTTCTTTCTCCAAACTAAGTTCAAAGGCTCTTAAGCTTCAGACCAGTCACTCAGCCACACGGCGGCCCTCCCAGGCCCATGGCCGGTCAGCCCCGGCCCGCCTCCCGGTCACCCCCAGGCAGGCTGCCACACTCCTTTCACGTCCGGGAGGCTCCTGCAGCCTCACTCCCACTCCGCCTCCTTGCACAGCTGTTTCTCCATTTACACCAGCTTTTTCAGAGAAGCATGAGCAACAGCCCAACAGCCAGGGTACCCAGGGGGCTCTGAGTACCAACAACATGTAGTTCCATTCACTAACGTGCCCTGATGTAGCAGGGACCTTTACTGAGGCTACCACGACCCCCGCCATCTGCATCCTGCCATCTGTAGCATCCAACTACCCGGGGCTCAAATGGAACACAGTGTTAAGAGAAATTTTTAAAAGAATTAAAGGCACCGTCCGACTCTAACTCAGTCAGCCACGCCCGCCCCAGGCTGCCTGGCTAGCTTTGTATTTTGCTTTGAGGCGACCCTCAAAGGCTCTAACGGCCACACCACTGATGTCCTGTGATGCTTTCCTGACTCTGGAGTCTCCAGGAGAGGGGCTCAACTAAATCTACACTCGAGGGGGGTTTCCAGAGGATGAGCTCTTGTCTGTAGGTGTCAGAACGGCAGGAAGAAGGTAAGTCCTCAGCTTGCTGCACTCGAGTGCTGGAGACCAAGTGCTAAGAAGCCACAGTGAGTGAGTCCTTGACATTCCGAAGGAACGTGCCTCAGCATAATAAAGCTATATATGACATTCCGGTAAAGGTCCTTACGCCGGGACATTTCTTGACCAGGGGTTGACTTTTGCAGAAATAAAACACAGGGGAGAGGAACTGCCCAGGGAAGCTGAAGGCTTCCACTCTATTCCCCAGTCTGGAACTGGGCGACTCCCAGCAATGGGGACAGGCCAGGCAACGCCTAAACCCAGAAAGGGCTGAATCCCCTCTCCCCTCCCCACCCGGCGCGCTCCTGGTCTCGGACGCTGACCCCAGCCGCAGCCACGACCATGAGTGGTGAAGGCAGTAACTAACGAATCTTCATCCCAACCTTGGAGTTCAGCCCCTCATCATCCCCATTTCCTACAAGACGATGGAGGGGGTATGCCCGGCCGTCTGGCTCCAAGTCAGGGGCACGGAGTCTGCTGGGAGCCCAGAATCAGGCTTCCCTGGTAGCTCAATTGGTAAAGACTCCTCCTGCAATGCACTAGACCCCGGTTCGATTCCTGGGTCCAGAAGATCCCCTGAAGAAGGGATAGGCTACCCACTCCAGTATTCTTGGGCTTCTTTTTTGGCTCAGCTGGTAAAGACTCCACCTGCAATGCAGGAGACCTGGATTTGATCCCTGAATTGGGAAGATCCCCTGGAGAACGGAAAGGCTACCCACTCCAGTATTCTGGTCTGGAGAATTTCATGGACTGTATAATCCGTGGGGTCGCAAAGAGTCAGACACGACTGAGCGACTTCAACTTTCACCTTTCAGAGTCAGAGCATCACCGGGATGGGGAACCACAGGTGATGTTTCAGAAGCAAGTTCTGGCAGCAGCAGAAATGCTGAACCCAAAGTGCATGAGGCAGGGCTGACCCTCGCGGGGGGCAGAAGCCTCATCTCTGCAAGTGCAGGTGGCCTTAGGGGAGGGCAGGTACGGAAAAGCCCCCACCCCAGGAAGGACAGTGGGAAATGACCGACACGTGGGGCTCAGGGCGTTCACACAGAGCATTCAGTCTACACAGCATCCACCCGCAGCTCCATCCACAGCCCCTGGGGAACAGACCAGCAGCGGAGACAGACCAGGGGAAAGGGTGGCTCTGTGCCTCGGGGAAGACAGGTCCAAGCTCTCACAGCTTCGATCTTGTACGGTTTCCCCCAAACATGATTTTTTTTTTTTTTTTTGCATTAAAGGTAATTAGTGGACCTTCAGGGAAAGACTCTGGCTTCCCCTTACCCTCAAAGAAAACTTGGGGATCCAGCTGACAAGAATCTTGCGGGGCGAGGCTGCTGAAATACAAACACTGCATGCCAGGCTGAGGCTGCGGCCCTCCAGAAGGAACCTCAAACACAGCGCCGGCGGGCCCGGGAGGCCAGCCCTACCTCTGCCGGGCTGGGTGTCACTTCACTACCCGCATTGGCTTTCCTCACCGTGAAAGGAGCCTGAACTGTGACTCTGTAACCTGAGGTCTGTGCCACACCATCCAGCAGGGACTTACAGAGGCAAGTGGAGCCAGGGTGGAGGAAGCAGAAAGGAGGAAATGAACTGGTCAGGATTTCCCCTATTTCACCCCCTGACAATCAGTGCTGCAACCGAGTTTGGCACACCGAGTGCAGTGGGCTCCCCCCATTCAAGATCCAGTAAAAAGGAAAGCTGGGCTAACTCAGTTTCTTCCTGTGCAATACTTTTCTTAAAAGACAAAAATGACAAGCAACACGTCCGCATCTGCTACTTTTTGCAAAAACAAATTTCTACTGGGTCACAGTTGTCTCCAGGACTCCCATAGGGGTGGCCTGGCTCTCATACTTGATCGTACTTTACTGGGGTTTAGAGCCACTGTCCTCTAAACAATGATATTGGTTTTTTTTAGAGGACTTTTTGTATTTTTCATGACCCTGAGACCTCACCCGAAAGGGTGGTGCAGTGGTAAAGAATCTGCCTGCCAATGCAGGAAATGCAAGAGAACCAGGTACGATCCCTGGGTCTGGAAGATCCCCTAGAGAAGGAAATGGCAAGGCACTCCAATATCCTCGTCCAGAAAAGTCCCTGGATAGAGCCTAGGGGCTACATTCCATGGGGTCACGAAGAGTCTGACACAACTGAGCACCAAAAAAAAAAAAAAAAAAACCAGCTTAATTAATCATAAAAATATTGTGATATGGACATTATAACTTTAATGGTAAGAATATCATTTGAATTATAATTCTTTTCAAACAGCTAGCTGTTTTCAGACTTTCAGTTATCTCATTCAACTTTGCGTTATTAATCTACCTACACAAAGTTTCTCTTTGAGGATAAAATGAATTGGGCGGGCAACATCAATTTGGTAAATTCTGTAAAGATGATGTACCACTCTTCAGAAATTTGAAATCACTGCACAGAGGTTTATCTAGAAATTTCACTCATGCCAGATCTACGCCCGCATTGATTCCACTTACTTCTTCATTGAAAAAAACTAAATAAAAAACTTGTATCCAAGTCGTTGTTTCTCTTAAGCAGGCATCCAACAAAGTTTTAGGGTTGAGCTGACTCTTTAAGTTTATTTAGAAAGAAAGGGACGCTCTGTCGCCTCTTTCCTATAACTCTTGGGGAGAGAAAGACACTCTGAGCGAACCCGCAGTGACTCCCCGGTGCCCCGGGCGCCACCCCAAGGGCGCCCTCGCGAACCCTAGGGCAGGGGAAGGTCACCGCGCGGCCGCCTGCAGCCACCGTCTGCGCCCGCCTTCCGAGGGGTGACGCGCCCACCGCGGCCCCGCGCGGCCCCCCAGTGCACCCCGCGCCCACGGGATCGGGGACCGCGCCTGGCGCGCCGCCTTCCTCGCCCGCGACCCCCAGGCGCTCCCTCCCCGGCAGCCCGGGGCGCTCCCCCGAGGGACGCGTCCCGGAGCTGCCCGCGCGCCCCGCGGCCCCGCGCGCCCCTCACCGCGCCCACCGGCCCGCTCTCTGCGCCGCCGCTCTCCTGCCGGCGCGGCGACACCGGACACCCGACACCGGACACCCGGCCGCTAGCAGCTGAGCCCGCCTGGCGGAGACCCCCGCGCTGGCCGCCCCTCCAGCCTCCCGCCCGCGCGGGGCCGGGCCGCCCTGGCTTCGGGCGCCGAGAGCGCGGCCGGCTGCACAGACGCGCGGCCGAGACGCAGGCCGAGGGCCTTCCCCGCGGCCGGCTGCCAGCCCCCCAGCCCGCCCGCACCTGCGGCCGCCGGCGCGTCCCTCCGTGCTCCCCGCGGGCCGGGCGGGGTCCGGCCGGGCGTCCCAGCAGGTTGGGGCCCGAGGCCGGGAGCCCTTCTCAGCTCCGCCGGAGGAGCCTGTGCTCCAGCGTCTCCGAGCTCACTTTTTTTCTTTTGTTGACCTTAAGTCAATTATCAAACTCCTCCCGGGCGCTGGTCCGCAAGGGTACGGCTTTGTAGGAGGCCAGGACCCGGAGGAGAAAGGCTGGAAAGATGGAGACTGGAGACGGTCAGTCCGGGGGTTTGGGGGGAGAGAAAATGAAAGAAGTGCGGAGAAGGGGAGAAGGCAAGAGAGTTAAGAGGGAGAAGGCGGCGCTGAACTGCGCGCGGGGACAGCACAGGTCAGGGTGGCGCCCGCGAGGGGAGGAGCCGCGGCCAGAGAAGGAAATCTGGGAGGACAGCTCATTGGAGGCAGAGTGGACTCGTCCGATGGCATTTTGCATTCAGAGGACCGTTCAGAATGTGTGGAGCAAGGAGCCTGCTGTCGTAACCACACCCTACCCCAACCTGGTCACAGGAGTCAGGGAGAGATGGGGTAAACAGCGAGTGTAGACCTGTCTACACAGCCTACCTGACTTGCTCCTTTCAAAAATGAAACTTTCCCATTTCTAGCCTCTCTGGACCTCGGAAGATACTGGAGAGGTAGAACCTGGGGGCGGAAGTCAAGCCTCCTGAGTAGCTATTTGAGAGCTATTCTAAGGATCCTATCAGGGCAGAATTTCTGGTTGGGTTTGGTTCCCACTGCTTATTAACTGAATGGCCTGTCGGGTGTTTCTGGCTGGAGTGTCATTTAACCTGGCTGGCTGCTGGCGCCTGCTTAGAGGGAACCCTAACACTCCGTGGTGAAGCAGTTGAAGAACTACAAAGTCAGTTTAACACAGTCCCCAGAGGCATTTAATGAGCGCTTGCTCGGTACCATGATGGTCATGGTGAAGCCAGACGCAGGGAGCAGACAGGTGGCCCCATTGGAGGCAGCACTGCCTTGTACAGTAGCCACATGTATGTTTCTGCCTCCTTGAAATCATGAACTTGTTGCCAGGACTGATCCCACATCAGTGACTCTGTGACTTAACTATGAGGCTCTCATCACTTCTGTCTGCCTTCGGGCCACGCTCCGGGTGGGAAACATCTCCCCACCCAGTGATCCAGGATGTGTTGTGGGAGGGTTGCCCGCCTTCACGTGCCTGTCGAGTGAGGTCTGGGCCACCACGCCTTGCCAGGGTGCTGAGCCTCACCCTGCTGGCCACTGGCAAGTCAGGGACACCTATGAGCTGTATCACCAGCTGTCTTGCTCTTGAAGTTCTGTTAAAAGCCCTTACGAGCATCCCGATATCCTCAGATCTTCCCAGGGAGCTTGGACTAGGTCTCCTAGGACAAAGGAAACCAAAGTCTCATCTCTTGCTTGGACTAGATTCAAAATCAAGTATTTCCTAACTTCTGTCTTTCATGCCATCTTTTCAAAAAGTACACAATTTCATTTTAGTTTTACAAAGGGTTACTGCTGGTGATCCCAGAAGTCGTTCTTAAGCACAGCTTACAATAACCTGAGGGAGGTTTAAAGTTTGCCCCTTTGTTCCCCGCGCCCACCAGGAGTTATTTTGTTGAGATTGAAATGGAGCACAGACCACATTTCCCCAAAGCATGCTAGGAGGTCCTAATGTGGCCAAAGATGGAACCACGAAAATGTGTGGGAAGTTGATAGGGGAGATTTTGAAGAGTTATTCTACAGACCCTGTGTGGTGTGCAAGCTCAGTTGCCAAGTCACGTCTGACTCTGTGACCCCAAGGACTGCAGCCCGCCAGGTTCCTCTGTCCATGGAATTCTCCAGGCAAGAACACTGGAGTGGGTTGCCGTTTCCTCCTCCAGGGGATCTTCCCCACCCAGGGATCCAACGTTCATCTCTTGTGTCTCCTGAACCGGCAGGCAAATTCTTTACCACTGAGCTACTGGGAAGCCCAAGCATAGCCCCTCGACTTGACCGAAATGAACATGAAGCCAATGTTCACCTTCTTGGTTCTGATCCCAAAGTCATGTGTGGGGATGGACAGCCCCTCATGTCATAGATGCAGGGTATGAGACCAGAGCTCTGGCTTATCAACACCTTTCCTTCCATTCACTGCTCCTGTTTGTGAAACCCAGATGTCCCCTCTGGCCTTTTAGTTGAGGCCAGAGCTTTGCTCTTTGAAATCACCGCCCCCTCCACCCCCAACACACACCCAGGCTCCAGGCATTCCCCGTCACTTCCTTGCCTCTCCTGGAGGCAGCCCTTCAGTTCTGCTCTCTAGAGCCATCTCCCTCATTACACTGTGTTTGCCTGAAGACTCTTCTTTAACTGGAAACAGTCTTGACTCTACCCTGGGGTGAAGTAAGACACTTCATCTCTTCCCCTACGTGTATGTTTAAATAAGAGCCAGCTTATGGCCTCAGCATGAGCGCTGTTGTTTAAGTTTGAGACAGAGAGTTTTATTGGCATGTCAGTATTTTAACAAGGACACTTGTACAGCATCCAGTATAATGGAAGGTTATGGCCAATAAATGACAGATCATGCCTTATAAATAGGGAAATATGAACACGGACAGGCTCCCTTTGGAGAAAGGAATCTGTATGCATAGAGTTTATATAGCCACCCTGGGAACCCTCACTGGGAGTAAATGCTACACCTCTGTCCTCATTAAAACACAGCGCATCACAGATTTTAGGGCTGGAAAGAATTTGGATGTTATCTGGACATCATTTTGCAGCTGAAAAAAGTGGGGGAAAAGTGAGGTTCCACACCACAGGGCTTCAGTGGTAAAAACAGAATTAAAGCAGTTTCTGACTTATGGTCTTTACAGAGTTATTATACTGTGTTAACAAGATCGTTTACCTTACTGAGTTCAGGAGTGAGAATGAAGGGAACCATCATCTGTATTTCTCTTCCAACATAAGTACCTCTGTCTGTTGATGAAGAGCAGACGGAAGCCGCCCTCAGGACTGCATGCCTTGCGGCCAGTGGTGGGCATAGGCCCCCATCCAGGCTCTGCTGGCCGCTCCCAGTGCTCCCAGCAGGTTCCACAAGCTTCCCAGCCCCTCTGGAGAAAGCAAACCTGGGCCATGACCTTCTTCGCTGCAATAAGCAGGTACTGATGGAGCTGCCAGTCAACTCTCAGCTCTTCCTTGGGTCAAATTCTGCACAGGGGAGGAGGCAGAAGGACATGGAGCAAAGGAGTCAAATCAGAAGAATAAAGAGAACAGAGGTGATTGTTTATGAGTTCTTACGTGAGCTCTCTTCCTTTTGGAAGAGCCTGCGGAGCCTCAAGTCTGCACTCCTTCCAAGTAGGGGAGGGGTTCACAGACAAGAGGGGGAAGAAAGGACCTGACAACCAGAAACTACTTTGAATTTTTAATAGAAAAGGAGGGGTTTCTGGTCAATACTGGGCTTGCAAGCATGAGTTTGATTTGCTAGTTTTGCTGCGTGGTAAGCAGCCCTCCCAAACCAGCTAAATAAGAAGTCTAATTAGGAACTTCCCTGGTGGTCCAGTGGTTTAGAATGTGCTTTGCAACGCAAGGGACACAGGTTGGATCACTATCAGGGAACTAAGATCTTGCATGCTGTGGATCAACTAAGTCCGAGAAGCCCGAACACTGCACCACCATGAAAGATCCCAGATGCTGCAACTGAGACCCAGCAGAACCAAAAAAAAGTCTAATCAAATGCCCAGAACAAAAGACTCAAATCCTGTTGTTTTATTCTTTAAATACTATTTCCTAGAGAGACTCCAAGGAAATAATATATTCACTAAAAAGATGACACTTACTGGTCAGATAGAAATGGTTTCTAACCCTCTGAATGCACTCTATAAAGAAACCTGAGCACAGAAGAATTGATGCTTTTGAACTGTGGTGCTGGAAAAGACTCTTGAGAGTCCTTTGGACTGCAAACAGATCCAACCAGTCCATCCTAAAGGAAACCAGTGCTGGGTGTTCATTGGAAGGACTGATGTTGAAGCTGAAATTCCAATATTTTGGCCACCTGATGCGAAGAGCTGACTCATTTGCAAAGACCCTGATGTTGGGAAAGATTGAAGGCAGGAGGAGTGAGGATGAGATGATTGGATGGCATCACTGACTCAATGGACATGAGTTTGGGTGTACTCCGGGAGTTGGTGATGGACAGGGAGGCCTGGTGTGCTGCAGTTCACGGGGTTGAAAAGAGTCAGACACGACTGAGTGATTGAACTGAACTGAACTGAATGTACTCTAAGTCATTGTGACCCCATATATCCGTACAGATCAACATTTCAAAGCATTTTCAAGCTATTATTTTGTTCAGTCCTCCTAACGTGTTTTGTGAGCTAGGCCTTTGTATCTTAACTCACAAATGGGGACGCTTGGGTTCAGGGCAATTCCATGGCTTGCCTTTTCACGCTGTTGATGGGATTCTCTAGGCAAGAACACTGTGGTGGTTTGCCATTTCCTCCTCCAGTGGACCACATTTATCAGCGCTCTTCACTGTAACCTGTCTGTCTTGGGTGGTCCTGAACAGTGTGGTTCACAGCTTCATGGAGCCATGCCAGCCCCTTCGCCATGACAAGGCTGTGATCCATGAAGGAGAAAAAGTGGAAGTAGTGACAGATTTTATTTTCTTTGGCTCCAAAATCACTGCGCACAATGACTGCAGCCGTGAAACTCAAAGACACTTGCTCTTTAGATGGAAAGCTATGACAGACCTAGCTGCTGCTGCTAAGTCGCTTCAGTCCTGTCCGACTCTGTGGGATTCCATAGACGGCAGCCTACCAGGCTCCTCCATCCAGGGGGTTCTCCAGGCAAGAACACTGGAGTGGGTTGCCATTTCCTTCTCCAATGCACGAAAGTGAAAAGGAAAGTGAATTCGCTCAGTCGTGTCCGACTCTTTGCAACCCCATGGACTGCAGCCTACCAGGCTCCTCCGTCCATGGGATTTTCCAGGCAAGAGTACTGGAGTGGGGTGCCATCGGCTTCTCCAATGACAGACCTAGACAGTGTATTACAAAGCAAAGATGTCACTTTGCCAACAGAAGTCCTATGGTTTTTCCAAAAGTCATGTATGAATGTGAGAGTTGGACCATAAAGTAGGCTGAGTGCTGAAGAATTGATGCTTTCAAATTATGGTGCTGGAGAAGACTCTTGAGAGTCCCTTGGACTGCAAGAAGATCAAACCAGTCAATCCTAAAGGAAATCAACTCTGAATATTCATTGGAAGGACTGATGCTGAAACTGAAGCTCCAATACTTTGGCCACCTGATGCAAAGAGCCGACTCATTGGAAAAGCCCCTGATGAAGGGAAAGATTGAGGGCAGGAGGAGAAGGGGGTGGCAGAAATGAGATGGTTAGATAACATAAGAGACTCAATGGAAATGAATTTGAACAAACTCCAGGAGTTAGTGGCTTCCCTGCTGGCTCAGACGGTAAAGTGTCTGCTTACAATGCGGGAGACCCGGGTTCGATTCCTGGGTCGGGAAGATCCCCTGGAGAAGGAAATGGCAACCCACTCCAGTACTCTTGCCTGGAAAAAATCCCATGGACAGAGGAGCCTGGTGGACTACAGGGTCGCAAAGAGTCAGACACAACTGAGCAACCTCACTTTCACTTTCTTTTCCGGGAGTTAGTGAAGGACAGGGAAGCCTGGGTGCTAACAGCCCACGGGGTTGCAAAGAGTCAGACATGACTGAGCAGCAGCAAAGGGTCTGCCTGGTTTACGCAGTAGAGTGAGTGGTCGTGGACCAGGCCTGGGACCCGGTTCTTCCCACCCCCTGACCAAGGTCCCCTTCCCCACACCTGCTGCCTTTGCCTGTCCTTCCACCTGTGTGCATGGCATGGCTGGCATTTTGTCTCATTATTTTTGCATTCCTAGAGCCTAGCCCAGGCTGTGAGGTAGAATAGATATTTAATCCATGTTTGTTTAAGAGCTGAATGAATCTGTAGGCTTGCCCACAGAGAATCAGTACCTCCCTGAACAGTCTGGTAAGCTTATTTTTGGAAATTAAGGTTAAGTAGCTTTGCAGCCTAAGAACTTATCAGTATGTTTTGAGGGATTATCTTAACCCCAGGAATGACTCAGTAGTTTGAATGTTCTGACTTGAGATGCTATTCGTATGAAAAGGAAGGGATAAGGTCAGGGTGATTATATTATTATCCTGCCACAGAGTCATTTGCCTTGATTTTATTTTCCCTTAACATTGTATTATTTTTCAAATTATTATTCATTACATGCAATGAATGATGTAAATCTTTTATCCCTGCAATGTGAATGACACATATGTGAGTAACTATTGTTTTGAAATATATAGCATTTCCTGACCCAGAAGGATTATTATTTACATAATCAGTCTTGCAATTTTAGGAATGCACCATCTTGAATTATTATTCAACTGTTTCATTGATGTTGGTTCTCCAACTAGATTATAAATTCCTTCAGACAGACTTGTGCATTTTATGTATTTTATTTCCCTCACGCCCAATGAAGAATTGACTCACAAAGACAGATTTCTGGGTACACAAATCAAGGCAAACAATGTAGATTCCCTTGATGGAGCTCTTATTGTAGTCTGACAGCTCTCTAGAGAGAATTTTTTTTTTTTTTTTAGTTTTCATCTTGATCCAACTTAGTACTGTAGTTGGAATGGAATTCTGTTTTATTAAACTCATAGTGTTTCCTAAGAGTTACATATTTTTATAATGAAACTTTCTGTTGGTAGGGCAAAAAATGTAGGCAAAGCGGAGGGAACAGCTTCTAGGATATTTGCATTAAGAAGAAAATCTTCCTGCTTCTTCCTCTCTTCCTTTTCAGATAACATGTTAGAAGCTACAGGTGTGAGTTTCCATTGCCAAAGTGAAGGGGAAGTAAATGGTTGCCTCTGCTGGCTTGTCAAACATTTGGTAAAACTGTGTCACTGGAGGTGGGGGGTAATGAAACAGTCCGTGATGACAATCAGCAGATACCTAAGAAGGGGAGCTGTCACGAATAAAAGGAGTTAAAATCGTTTTAAGAAAGGGGTTGAATGTATACATACTACAGAGGTCACAGGGACAAAGTTGTGAGCACTCAGGGGAAGATAGATTACAACCCCGGGAATGTCGACTCCGATGGTTATCAGAGAACTCATCTTCCAACTCTCCTGCTGCCTATAACTTATTGGCGGTTGAGGGGGAAATTCGTGGGGCGGTCACAGTGGCAGTCCGGTTGTCAGGGAGGCTGAGCACATACTAGGATTTCACAGCTCTAGGATTTTAGGAACGTTTTCTTAATGAGAACATTTTAGTCCTCTGGTCTGATCTTTCCAGATTGTATCAGATGTCTCTTGCTGCGTAACAAACACCAAGCACGTAGTGACTTCAGACAATAACCTTTGACATTCCTCACAGGTCTGTGGGTCAGAGGGTTCCCTTGCTGGTCTGGCATGGGCTTGCTTGCACATTGGGGCAGCTGGACCCCGGGGCAGGCGTGTGGCCTCTGAGTCTCATGGGGTCCAGTGACCTGCTCCCCCAGCAGCAGCAGTGTTTCAGGAGGACACATTCCAATGTGTCACAGCCCATGTGCTGGTGTCGTGCTGGCTGGGGCAAACCCAGGGGCACGTCCAGAGTCAATATAGGAGGGGCTGCCCTGCGCAGATGGTGGGAAGGGTGACTCACCAGGACCTTTGCTGTCACAGTGCGTCTCACAGTCTGGCACAGAACTCTCCAGAACATGGACAGCTTGCCCAGGGAAGCACAGCATTGCACAGCAATTTGTTCCCGTGTCCTGCGGTGGCTTGTTTCTGCCGACGTCGCCTGTGGAGTGTCTGGACAAGCCCTAGACGGGCATAAACCACTGGTGACTCTTCCTCCAAGGACCTTTTCCTTGTCCTTCCCTCTGTCCCTCCATTCTTTCCTTCCTTCCTTCCTCTCTTCCCCCTCCCCTCCCTCTCTGTCTCTCTCTTCCTTCCTTGCCCACACTAACTTAGGGAGTGTTAAAGACTAGAACTCAGGTCCCAGTTTAATGATCTTTGCATAAACCACCTCCCTCCCTCTCCAGCTCCTGTGGGATATGTTGTCTCTAGTTTTATTCGCTTTGTAACGTTTGAAGACGTCTTGCCTAATATTTCACGTGCTTTTCACTGCCTAGGGTTAATTTATTTGCTAGTTCGTCTGCTTTTCCATGCTGTCAGTCCTCCACATCATCTCACAATCTCGCGTTAATTTCATTTTTACCATGTTTAACATTAACTAGTAGAGGCACTGCAGAGGAATGACCCCAAACCAGATCCTGCAGTCCTGAACCTTACATTCCCCAAACTATGTTTCCTCCTGTTTATTATTAACTTTAATTTACTTTGCTTTAGCTGGTAGTCTGACCATGAGATTATGGTCTGATATTTGATAACTTGGCTTGTTTTTCAGAAAAGAGGTGATATTCCACATCAAACAAACCTCAGCTTGTAACTTGTAAGTGAATTCAGAGCACATTTCTTAAACGGGTTTTCTTTCTTGTGAAGCCAGAGGGTTTAATGTAACAAATGGCAGAGTGCCGAATGGGATGCTGGGTGCTTCCTGGCATATGCCTTTTCTCTGAGTCACAGTGCCCAGTCTGCCAGCCACTGTGCAGGGATGGTGGGCATCACCGGGAGGCATAGTGATGCTCCCAGCTTCCTGTGCTCCCGACTCCAAGCGGCAAGAAACTGGGATTAGGGTAGCAGGTCCCTGAGCGAGTCACACGTCCTGTGTTCTGCGTGTAACGGGTGCAGGTTAAACAAACAGACAAAACCAAACCCGTCGTGCTTCTGGGAGTGCTGCTGCTGCTGGGTCGCTGTGAGCTTCGGCATCACCCCCTAGTTGTTATTCACGTCGTTCTCCTCGCTTGTCATCGGCAGCATATTTCTGTTGGGGCACAAGGGCGAGTGAAGGGTGTGGAGAGAAGACGGGGAGTCACGGGAAGTGAGGTCAGGGTCGTTCTCTTGGCTCAGCTTCAGGCTGGTGGAACAGCAAGTGGACAGTTTCACCGGCAGCCTCCTTTAGTCAGATTGCCTTTGGGAAATTCCACTTGAATCTGAGTCCCACGGTTTAAGGTGACGTCAATCACAATCAAGTTTTTCCAGGGAAGAATGGCTACGTTGAGTGAAGTATAGTTAAAGGAACTGGGAGCGATTAGCCTGAACCAGGGAAAGCTTGGGGTTATGTGGGAACATCCTCAAATGTCTGAAGGAACCTCACATCCTGGAGGTCCTTGGACAGATTAGGGCATTTGAAATTTGAGGTCAGATACCGCTTAGGACATCTCATCTCTGCTGGTAATCGTCACCAGTTGAAGGACAGTGGAAACTGATGGCCACCTTCATCCTGTCCTGGTCCATTTTCTTATTTGTGGCTGCTACACAGGCTTTCCTAAAGGTCCATTCTGGCTGTGGATCCTTTCTAAACACGTCCACCCACCACTGCTGTTCTTGGTCTGTTATGTTGCCAGTGTTAAAGCTCAGTCCACGGTGTCAGATCACCACGTGAAGCTGTCCCATTGCGTCCTTCTCACCACCTTCACCTGCACAGCTCCCAGACACTGCCCCTACTTGCAGACCTTGAGCCCTGATACCAGGGTCTTCCCCTCCACTCCCATTCCTGCCAGCGACCTGGAACATCTCACCGTCCACCTTGATGGAGGATCCAGCCCACGGCGTAGCTCAGCCTCCACTCCTCTGACTCTGTCCATGGCCTAAATTTTCTCTACCTCTTAGGTCTAATATGTGAACATTGCAACTTCTGGCCCAGCTTGCTTGCTGTTCTCCCAACATTCTCATGAGCTCAAGTTATCTTGCTCTTTTAGCTCAAATAAACTTTTATTCCCTGGTTCCTTTCATTTTATTTGCTATCAGCCGCCGTCTGCCCCTTCCTTTTCTCCCCAGCCATCCTCCTTTGCCGATTGTTCATCACCCCTTCCATTCCCTTGCTCCCTACCATGTTGTGCTGGAGAAAAGAAATCACACGTGACAGAGATGAGGGCTACCCAGAGGCACGGCTGCAACTCAGCTGGGCCCTCGCACTTCCCATCAGTTCTTCTGCTGGTCTTGGGGCAGCTTCTTCTCCTGTTGTTCCCATCAGCTGCTCCAAACCATTATCATACTCCTCAAGCCCCCACTTCTCAGTCTCAGCAGATGACCTGTCTCCTCTCTTGAGAAAATTGATGCTTTTAGACCTGATGTCTGCATCAGTCAGAAGTCTTTGTTACAAACAACGGAATCCAATCTCCTGTTTGAATGCCATGTTTGTTAGAAGTTATTTTGCAATTCAGAGAATCTCTGGAAGGACCTGAGGGCCCTTGGAATCTCGGTTCCAACCAGGTTATGGGGGCTGTGATAGTAAACACCAATGTTGGGATCCGAACCTTAGCGTACCCCATGTACTAATGATGCTCACAACCCGGAGTCAGAAGTCCTGTTCCTGTTGTGTTTGAAGAGATAAACACTCCTCTCTTTCATGTGTCAGAACGTGGAATCCGTATGTACCCACCTCCTTATGCTGCTTCCTTCCAAGCCAACATCTGGTGCAGAAGCATCTGACTGATGGGAGCCAGATTCACAAGCCTGTATCTTAGCAGCAAGGGGTCTCAGGAGAATGAGTTTTGGTTTCTACCTTGTGGAGGCAAGGTTCATCATGTGGGGAGTTCCCCAAACACAGGAGGAATGATCAGAAAAGACTGTTGGCAGCCTCGAATATGATAAACGGCCCCTGTGATCTCTTTCACCTTCTTATCCACCTACCTGAAAATTTATCTACCTCTAGATCCATTCATATCTTCCTTCTTCCAATCACTAAGCCTATAATGCCCAGTATTCCCAGGTGGTCCCCCATCCAAGTACTAACAGGCCCAACCCTGCTTAGCTTCCAAGATCAGATGTGATCAAGTGCTTTCAGGGTGGTATAGCCCTGGCAGTGCTTCTGGTTTTGAAGGTCACCTTCTTTATTTCTACACCTAACTGCACCCCTTTCTCCTTTTTCCATGTCCCCTATCTATCATACCCTCTCCATTCTATGTTCTGAATCTGTCGCAATGACAATCACCCAAAATCAATGAATATATTCAAGCTTCTTCCGTCCCCACATCCCACCCTAGACTCTCTCAATTTGCTCTCCCCTACTCATCAAGCTAAGTTCTTGAGATAATGAATCAATCATTTCCATCAACTATTCCCCTCACCCTATTGCTATCAGGCTCTGATCCACTCCTGGATGCCTCCAACCCTGCCTTCACTGAAACTGTGCTTATTATGGTAAACAAATGTCCACCAGTTTAAGCCCAAATGAACACAGATTAATCCCTGATTCATTGTGCCAAGCTGCTGCTTTTGACCCCAGAGACGCCTCCTCCTTCTTGACACCTCCTACTCCGTTAGCGCCTCTGAATGACCTGCTTCCTGTTCTTCCTTACCTTTTTAACCCGTCCTTCTCTGCTTCTTCATGGGCTGTTCTTCTTCCACCTTCTATTTAAATGTTGGGGTTCCTAAGTCCCTGAGTCCCCTGATTCTAACAGCTCTCATGGATTCTGCTTGGGTAATCTCAACCATGTGCATGTTTTGCGCCCACGTGTGTGTGGATGTCCCCTGGTCTGTACCTCTAGTCCATACCCGTTCCCTGAAATTTAGACTCTGGCAGTGAAACGCCCGATGCCTGTCACTTGAACATACACCCGATGTGAGCTCTCAGCATACACACGAGGTTAACATTTCTCTTTTATGCTAACCTCTTTTAGTTGGTGATTCCAGCCAGTCCCCTGAGTTATTCTTGCCGTTTCCTTCTCCTTTACTGCCCCCCACCCCGATCCCTCTTTTAATCCTAATTGGGGCATGCCAGTTCTAAAGCCTAAGTAGCTCTCAAGTTCATCACAGCCTGTCCAGCTGTGCTGTCATTGGTCAAGGGTCTCATCATCTCTTTCTGAACTTCTAACTGGTCTCCTTTCTTCCCATCTCATCTCTAAATCCACCCTCTATGTAGCCACAGAATAGTGCTGTTACAGCTCAAACCCATCGCTGACCCGGGCACTTCCCACCTCTCCAGCTGTGTCCCATCATTTTGGCCTCAACAGCACTGATGATTTACCTTGTGTTTCTTGCCTCCCTGGTGGCTCAAATGGTAAAGAATCTACCTGCAATGCAGGAGACCCAGGTTCTGTCCCGAGTCAGGAAGATCCCCTGGAGGAGGGCATGGCAACCCCCTCCAGCATTCTTGCCTGGGAAATCCCATGGACAGAGGAGCCTGGCGGGCTACAGTCGTCCGCAAAGAGTTGGACACGACTGAGAGAATAACACTTTTAGCTTTTGCATTTTCACCCCAATTTTGGCTTTTCCGTCTTTGTATATACCATCTCTTCTGCCTGGAATGTTCTTTCCTTTGTCCTCTCCACTCTGCCACTTCACCCCTCCCCGAAAAGACCGTCGCTGAAGTCTTCCTCATCCTTTCACGCTCAGCTCAGCATCTGCGCCTCCACAAAGACTTTCAGGCCTCTTTCCTCCTCCACTGCAGAGTTAGGTCCTCTTTGCCTGCTCGCATAATGCCCATGTATGCTTCTCAAAGCACTCACTTAATGTTCTGTACCTTCAAGCTAGAATAAGACTGTAACTTTCTTAAGGGAATGTTGGTCTCACTCTTTGTTGTAACCGCAGAACCCGGTTAAAGTACTTGACAGCTAGTAGGAACTTCATTAACGTCTGGGAAATCAGTGATCTAATGGATCACCTTTACACACCCTCGAGTTCTGGTGCCAGGTTGCTAACATTGTCATTGTCCCCATCACTACCCTGATAGCATATGAAGAATGGCCGTACATTTGACAATCTCCGGCTGAGATTTACTGTGCTACCTAAACACACCTCTGAAGGCACTTTGGAAAGCTAAGTCCGCACGAGTACAGGGTCAGCATCATAGCACGGCAGAATGAACCCCACCCTTTGTCTAAAATCACAAAGCAGACCTGACGCTGACCTTCGGGCACAGCGGGTGTTCAGAGGATGTCTGAGGTTGTAAGGCAAAGTAAGAAAGAAGACTCGCCACGTGAGAGGCAAGTATCTGATGTGTTGCAACGTTGGGCTGAAATGAGAGCAGGTGAGAGCTTACGAGATTAACTGGCTGCTCTTGAGAAGAGCTGTGACCATCAGGATCTTTTGATCTCAGCCTGTGGAATGACACAGGCTCTTACTGTTTTGTTAAACTCACTGGAACCCCCAGTGGAGCCACTTCCTTCCCCTCCCTGGGGACATACCAGCTCCTGGAGGCCACCATTCCCACCTTCCAGCACCGCCACGGTGAACTGCCCTCTGCCTGGTGTGATGGCAGCTGTATTCCCCGTGCCACCATTCCCACCTTCCAGCACCGCCACCATGAACTGCCCTCTGCCTGGTGTGATGGCAGCTGTATTCCCCGTGGCTCAGAGTCCCCGTCTCCCGAGGTTGGTCCTAGGTGACAGAGGCACCCCTGCGGCTGGCATCTTGTGTGCCTGTGTCTTGGGCAGGGAACTGACTTCATCAGAGGACGCAAGGCGCTGTCCCCCCTTTCTGGAAGTAATGAGCTAGTCATTAACTAAAATACCTATGTTTCTGAGAATGACTCCTGGCAGGCTGAACGCTCTTCTCTTGAGAAGTGGCCCATAATTGAAAGAGGGGCGACGGTTGGGAGCGGAATAAAGACTGACAGATGGAGGGAAGGGTGGGACCCCACGAAGGCTCATCTTGGCTGTAACAGAGCAAACGGGCCCGAGGGCCCGGTGTTCCTCTCTCCAGCCCGCCCTTACTTATGGAATGAAAGGCTTATCAGGGAAGGAGCCCAAGAGTCCATGATTGTACAGAGCCATGCAACTTGAGAAGCAGACAACTGACTAGCCTGAAAATCTGAGTTAAATGTGGTTAAGGGCATATGCAATGAATTTGCAAGTTCCAACAAACATCTCTACAGATATACAAGAAAGAGTTATAAGATTTATATACAAAGAATAGATGGGGAAGAATCTGAAGATACTGATTACCTGGTTTTTCCAGCCCATGACAGGGTTTATCCAGTTGTCAATCTAGTTCTTCTTCTTTTCATAAATCAGACACCTAATGGTTTGAGAGTCAAGTGTGGAATGATTCAAGACTGGAAATACCGGTTGTGTCAGTCGGACCAGTGCTGTGTTCCTATAATCACTTAACATTTTTTTCCTTCTTAAACATCAGTCTGAAATCCAAAGTCAGGCCAGTTGTACTGAGCAGTGATGTTTCAAATAGTCGCTTATCAGTAACGGCAGTTTGTTGGAACCTACGAACAAGGGTGGGACTTTCCCAGTGGCTCAGCAGTAAAGAATCTGCCTGCAGTGCAGGAGCCACAGAAGACATGGGTTCAGTTCCTGGGTCTGGAAGATCCCCTGGAGGAGGGCATGGCAACCCACTCCAGTATTCTTGCCTGGAGAATCCCACGGACAGAGGAGCCTGGTGGGCTATAGTCCATGGAGTCACAAAGAGTTGGATACTACTGAAGCGACTTAGCATGCACGCATGAACAAGAGTCTGGGCGGATCGAAGGTCTTTCTGCAGTTTCTTGTGAGGAGGCACCTGGATGAATTTCAGAGCTCCTCTGTTGTCTGCCAAAGTCAGTGATGCCGGATCCAGGCCCCATGGCACAGCAGTGATGAGCAAGAGGCTGGTGATGGTGAGGCTTCATGGGTTTTTGACCTGATGGGTTTTTGACACTTGAAGAGCCTTCTCACAGCCACTACCTGTCCCCAGCACATCCCCTAGCCCTTCCCAGGAGAGAGGTGCAAATGCGCCTCACCGGTGTGCCGCTGAAATATTTGAATGGTTCTATTATGGGTTTCCAGGATCTGATCCAGCAATCAAAACCTATGTTCCAAGTGCCAGCCTGTCCTAAGCACAGTGCCAGATGGGGAATCAGTAAAAAAGCCAGAAGACAAGGCTTCTGCCCTCAGGTTTTCAGAGCAGTGGGGAGGATATTGTTCCCCAGCTGAACACCACAAAGATTCCAAGTAGATTTCCACGAGGCTCCTGTAGCAGACAGCCAGGATTACTGGGGTAAAAACATCACTCGGGTTTTTTAATTTTTTTAAAATTTTATATCAGAGTATAGCTGATTAACAATGTTGTGATAGTTTTAGGTGGACAGCAGAGGGACTCAGCCATACATATGCATGGATCCATTCTCCCCCAGACTCCCCTCCCATCCAGGCTGCCGCACACCATTGAGCAGAGTTCCCTGTGCTCTGCAGGAAGACTTGTTCATTCATCACACAGGTTTTTTTTTTTTTAATTTATTGATTTGATAGATTTATGGCTGGGCTGGGTCTTCCCTGTTGAGCAGGCTTTCTCTAGGTGTAGAGAGTGGGGGCTGCTCTCTATTGCAGGGTGGGGGCTTCTCATTGCGGTGGGTTCTCTTGTTGTGGAACATAGGCTGTAGGCTGCGCGGGCTTCAGCAGCGGCCACAGTTGTGACTCTTGGGCTCCAGAGCACAGGCTCAGTAGTTGTGGCTCACGGGCTCAGTTTCCCCACAGCACGCGGCATCTTCCCGGACCAGGGATTGAACCCCTGTCTCCCGCACCGGCAGGCGGATTCTTGACTGCTGAGCAACCAGGGGAGCCCATTGCTCAGATTTGAAGTGTCCCGCTCAGCAGCTGCTCTCCTAAAAGGCCCAGTGGCCACAGAAACGTCCCAGGGTTGATTCAGGAATGCAACGCCTGGGGGAGGCTGTGTTTCTCTCCATCTCGCTCAGGCCCCCGGCCCCCTCCTCCCTCCCCCGGGCTCTGCCGTTGTCCTCGTTGCACGGAGACTCAGAGATGGAGAACCCCGACCCAGTGACTGTGGTCTGTTGCCTCCATCCTGGAGGCTGTCTGCCTTGAGGGTGCTGTGGCTCTGGGTCACGCAGGGCAGGGAGAGAACAGATCATAAACGCGTGTGGACGGAAGTAGCGTGTCCGGGGATGTAAGAGATGCTCACCAGACTGTCACCCCTCACCTTTTCTTTTCTCCAGCTGATTCATTCAACTGGCTGTGTCTTGTGGAAGAGGGTCCAGAGACCACTGTCCCGTGTGGACTGGTGTATTCTTTTGTGGGTGTTTTTTTTTAAAGATTTTTTTTTTTTTGATGCAGATCTTTTTTAAAGCCTTTATTGAATTTGTTACTACACAGCTTCTGTTTTATGTTTCGGTTTTTTGGCTTCGAGGCACATGTGGGATCTTAGCTCTCCAACCAGGGATCAGACTCTCACCCCCACCCCGCATTGGAAGGTGAAGTCTTAAATGGACCACCAGGGAAGTCCCTGACTGGTGTGTTCTTTAAGAAACAACTCAGGTAGCCTTCAGATGGCGTGTGTACCACGTGCCAGGCCCCACACGTCTCATAGCTAAACTCTCCGTGGTCTCCATGTTCCAGATGACGAAGCTGAGTCAGTTGCTTACCCAGGATCGCATGGCTAAACAGTGGAAGAGCCAGGAAACTGATTCACCATGGACTCCTAAGGCTGTGTCCTTAACCATTCCAGGTTCTGCCATCCTGGGATGAAAAAGGATTGGGCGTCCTCTCTGTCACATTCCTCTTGAATCTGTGTCAACCACCTGGGCAACTGAAGTATGCTTGGCGTCCACAGGAACCAATCGAGCTGCAGCAGTGGCCTCCCAGCCACGAGTCAACAAGCGTGACTGTGAGCCAGTCACGGTGTGAGCGTCTGATGTAGCACGCGCCTTCCAGGCCGGTGAGTCTGAAAGCAAAGTTGTCCAACCGGCTTATCCACTGACATCACACCAGCAAGTGATTTTTAAGGTGTCTGTACTTTTTTTAGCTTCCTTGAATAACAGTGTTATTTCAGTGGTTATGAAACATGTTTTGAAAATTATTCTTTGATTTAAGTTCCTTAAGACGTCATGAATGAAGCCTAAAAACTGACCTAAAAAGGTCAGTTTTTAGAATCGTTGCACGATGTGTTGCCTTCATAGAGTGCACTTCATGATTTGGATTGTGGGATCGTCCCTCAGTATCATGCTTTTAATGGAGAAAGAAATGGCACCCCACTCCAATATTCTTGCCTGGGAAATCCCATGGACAGAGGAGCCTGGAGGGCTACAAATCCATGGGGTTTCCAAGAGTAGGACATGACTTAGCGATTAAACAACATCATGCTTTTTAAAGGGAAGCCAGTCTCTGAAAGTCATAAGCAGATTTACATAAAAATCTCCTGCTTCTTGACCTCCTTGGGATGCAAATCTATCTGTCTTGGGTTCTTATTTGATCATTTTAGGTGCATCCATCTTGTTGCTACATCTAGATTTTAAACTCTTTAAGGATACATCAAGACAGCTGGGGATATAGTATGTGTAATGCCTAACAAATATTGCAAAACTGAACAGAAAACATATAGGCACTAACTAATCATTAAGTACTAAAAATCAAGGCTTCCATGATAAAAATTGCAGAATTAATTTCGAAAACAAATATTCTCTTTCACTGCCCGAGGGACCACAAATCTCCTTCTTTCTTTCTGTTTTACAGTTAGAATTAGATGACCCATCTAATTCTAGATGACCCATCTAGATGACCTAGATTGTGAATATAATGGAGCAGCTATTGTAAAAAGAGGTCTTTTTTCTTTTACAATTGTATTTATTTTCAGTTGTGCTGGGTCTTCATCGTCGCCTGGGCTTTTCTCTAGTCGTGACAAGGGTCTTCATCGCCACGTGGCCTTTTCTCTAGTCGTGACAAGGGTCCTCATCGCCGCGTGGCCTTTTCTCTAGTCGTGACAAGGGTCCTCATTGCCGCGTGGCCTTTTCTCTAGTCGTGACAAGGGTCCTATCGCCGCGTGGCCTTTTCTCTAGTCGTGACAAGGGTCTTCATCGTCGCATGGGCTTTTCTCTAGTCGTGACAAGGGTCCTATCGCCGCGTGACCTTTTCTCTAGTCGTGACAAGGGTCCTATCGCCGCGTGGCCTTTTCTCTAGTCGTGACAAGGGTCCTCATCGTCGCCTGGGCTTTTCTCTAGTCGTGACAAGGGTCCTATCGCCGCGTGGGCTTCTCTCCAGCCGTGGCACAGGGGCCGCTCTGGCTGCCGTGTGCAGGCCTCCCATTGCAGCGGCCGCTCATTGTGCAGCACTGGCTCCAGGGCACGCGGGTGTCAGCAGTTGTGGC